>NC_092341.1:289304000-289642000 GCF_046630445.1 Rutidosis leptorrhynchoides | reverse complement strand
AATATGAGTTGATAAATAGAGTTTTACCATCGTTGAATAATATGGATAAAATAATTCTATATTCAGATAGTACGAATGAAGCTATCACAAAAGAGTGAAATGAATAAATGTTGATTCATCTTGTCTGGTGACGTAGTCACGGTTGAATTTAGAAAACAAGGTGCATCTTAACTTTTGACGTTGTCTTGGTTGAATTTCGGAATTCAAGCGATTTAAAGAAAATCTTTGAAATCTAAAAGATTTGATTCTTTGGTGAATAAGGAAATTAAGATCTCTATAATTAAATACGGTGATCTGCCTCGATTACTCTGTCTGATATTTCCATTATAAATTAAACTCTTCCGTTCCATTATTCTCACCATTCTTATACTTTCTTTCTTAGTTCCTACATCCAAAAGATTGTGAAAATGCTTAATCTCGTTCTAATCCTTGATATTTTTCTAATTATCATTTCTGTCATCCTTCTTTTCAATCTTTCACCAGAAAAATCTGTTTACTTCTACTATTACCTTGGGGTGATACTATTCTTAATTCTACCGTGTCTTTATATTGCTATTCGTATTAATATCCACGGTTTGTAACCTCCATGTTGTTATTGGACTTTATATTTTCTTTTATATCTTGGAGCTCTTTGCCTTTTTATTATCTTCTCGATCTTTAGTAAAGCGAGTAACGGTCCAGAATTCGTAAGTATGGAGCTTCGAATGAACTTAATGTTCTAAACAAGAAAGAACGTAATGGAACGATTTGATTTGTCAAATTACCAGAATCACTGAGAATAGAACTATCAAGAATATACTATCTTGATGTGTTCAGAAGTTAAGCAGAATGAAAGAGTTATGTAACATGGCACATGATGATGTTATGATCTGTGAATCATTACGTCCCATTAAAAACTCAGCATGACTTACTGTAATATAATCACGTTGATCAAGTGTCATTATATTATACTAACTCATGCTTCAGTTCCCAACACTACTTCAAAATCATTCATATTTTAAATTTGAATTTTCAGAATTTAGAAACTAAAACAATTTCCTTTCTGATGTAATACAGATAACGCGAGGATATAGATGATTTCAGATATGAATAGTTATGAAAATGTCTTCAGAAATATCGAAAATATTTATAATGATAGGTACGATGATATCTTAGAATATTAGAATCAAATTGTGATGAAGAAATTCTTTCACAATGATTTAGAACAATTACGAAACAAGGTATTCGCTAAAGATTTCATCAAAAACAGAATCATCTGGATTCTTTATGTACAAGTTTAGTCCTTGTGATTTGTTCAGAGTCTCCTTCATGGTTTGCTCAAAACATTTTTCAGTATCAAAATCTTTGTGCTTACTCCATTTTTCACCATCCAACTTTTGACTATTAAATCAGTCTTCAGTTTTTGCTGCTTCATCAGCTTTTTCAAAAGTTGGAGTATCGATTCGTAAACTGGGTGCTTTTCAAAATTTCAGAATGAAAAATCATAATTCTAAGAGATAAATGTTATATGTATACATATAACTGTTGATGTGGACATGCTGCGCGATTTTAAAATACTGATTGCTGATTCTCGGTATCTGGTACGACAATTCTCGTTATCAGGTATAGATGAGTAGGGTTTCAATAAATATAATGATTATTCGGAAAGTCAAAGATCAACGAAGTTGTTGGTAAATTTACTGCTAATGTGATGAGATATAAACGGTTCTCCGGTAACGATGATGAAGGGCGAACTTATATATCAAAGTTATAATAAAGTTTATTCGAATGAAAAGTCAGAATTGATTTGCTGGAGCTGTGACAAAATTGGCTAATTTGGAGAGGGATTGCAAAGTTATTTTCGGTAATAACAACGCCAAAGGAGCTAGCATAGATACGTGTTAAACGTTTACTCAAGTTTCGAATGTTTTCAGGTGCATAACTATATGCATCAATCTCTTCTTTAGTAGATGAAGTGTGGTTGGTTCATCCTCTCGATTGAGGTGTTTTCAAGAATCATGAAAGGTTTGAACGCAGATTGTAATCGTCAAGATACAAATGAGGTTTAAGATGAGATCAAGTGGCAAACTTGAAGAAATGTTTAGTTTCATATGTTATAATCAATATTTTAATTCATTTTAATTGTCCAATGTTATTAGTCCACAGTCGATAGTCCACAGTAACAGTCCAATAATTCATATATAGTTTAATATATAATATTCGAATTAATTAATACGTATCGTGACCCGTGTACATGTCTCAGACTTGATCACAACTCAAAGTATATATATTATTGTAGAATCAACCTCAACCCTGTATAGCTAACTCGATCATTACTGCATATAGAGTGTCTATGATTATTCCAAATAATATATATAGATGCGTCGATATGATATGTCAAAACCTTGTATATGTGTCCCGATATTTAAAGTGCGTAAAATAAATAACAGAAATTAAATGACGATAAATAAAATTGCGAGAATATAAATTGCGATAATTAAATTGCGATAAATAAAATGTAATCAGTTAGCTAGGAACAGTTAGCTAGGAACAGTTAGCGTGGATTCTTAACAAAATTTCTCATAGTTAATTTGTTTGTTTCTAAAAATTTTATTTTGTCCGATGTTTTCTTTATTATGCCACTTGTTGGATTCTAATAGGTCAAAATTCAAATATGAAATTGAATGAAAATGGTTATTCTATGGTGAACGGATTTGTATAGCTGTGGTTGTAAGTAGGATAGTAAATGACTGTTGAATCAGATTCAAAGAATGTACAGTGTAACTTATTAATGCAAAATCTAAATATTCCTCGGGTATTACCTACCCGTTAAAATATTTTCACCATTAACAGTTTGTACAATAAAAATTTTAATTACAATCTTTATGAAAACATATATACATATATATTTTCTTCAGACGTAATCATGGATTTAATGAGTCAATGTGATATTAAACTCATCAGTTTTACGGCTAGAACTAGAGTACATAATCTCTAAAACATTAGAGATTACACAATTGCCATGAAGGACGAAGATAGTTTATGTAGAACAATTCGTAGAACGATGATTATGCTTGAGGTATAGATTGCAAGGTTGAGACGTGTGATGATGTTATTGTTGTTGGTACTGGTTATGCTGCTGGTGCTGCTGATGGTGGTACTATTGCTGTCAGTGCTACAAGTGTTGTTGGTGCTGAGGTTGGTGATGATGTTGGTGTAGTAAGTATAGCTTGTAAATCACGCACCATTCTTGTAAGGGTTTCTATCCTACCCTATATCATTTCTATCCATCCACTCATCTGATTCGATAGATCTTGATTATCAATTCGAAGTTCCCTAACTTCTTCTAATATTCCCCTTCGATTGGTATTCGGAAGTAGAGGTTGAATATTTTCTGAGATTGCAGTAATGCGACCTTCGAGGTGGAAAACTTTAGCAAGAAGGGTGAATACAGTGTTGCGCATAGGTTCATCGGTGAGTACATCGTTTTCTCCGATGTTAGGAGGTAAGTTTGGTTCGCGGTAGGGCTCGCCTTCTTCATTTCTCCATCGAGTGAGTAAGTCTCAGACCCACCCCCATTTCCTCCAGAAAGAAAAATAGCTAAACGTTGGAGACACTTCGGGTTCATTGACTTCGGAGTCTACTTCAATACGCATCTCGAAATTGCTTCCGGAACTAATGGAATCCAAGCTAGGTGTAGGATCCATCTCTTATGATCAGTTAGAGGATTTTCGATATGAAATGATTTTTGGTTATCGGATAATATTCTAATTATATAGAATATCTAATATAGTACAGAAGATCCCGTAGATTACGGAGGAAATTAAGGAAACGTGTCAGATAAAGTCTACAGTAATGGATACGCTAAGATATGGATTTGTCTATACACTATTCATGCAATCAATGCAGTAAGATGTGTCTAGACTAGGAATGATAAGAAGGAAATTTCCTAAGGATGATAACTAGATGATTTTCGACACGAAATAATAAGCAAAACTTTTGACATGCAGACACGGTCGAAGTCCAGACTCACTAATGCATCCTAACGACTTATCAGTTAGACATACTAATGCAGACCTGGTTCGCTAAGACCACCTCTCTGATACCAACTTTCATGACCCGTCCTAATCCATCTGGACGAATACATTATATTTGGTTACATCGCGAGGTACTTGACCTCTATATGATACATTTTACAAACATTGCATTCGTTTCTAAAAGACAAGCTTTCATTACATCGAAAGTTGATGGCATGCATACCATTTCATAATATATCCAACTATAATTGACTTAATAATAATCTTGATGAACTCAACGACTCGAATGCAACGTCATTTGAAATATGTCATGAATGACTCCAAGTAATGTTTCTAAAATGAGCAAATGCACAGCGGAAGATTTCTTTCATACCCGAGAATAAACATGCTTTCAAGTGTCAACCAAAAGGTTGGTGAGTTCATTAGTTTATCATAAACATTCATTTTCATCATTTTAATAGACCACAAGATTCTCATTTTTCATAAATATCATTACACTCGCAAGTGTATAAAATCCATTCGTATGATGAACACCTGGTAACCGACATTAACATAATGCATACAGAATATCCCCCGCATACTCGCAAGTATGCCATAAATATTGGCAATCGCAATCACCATTTAAATCAAAGTACTAAAGCATTCCAAATTCCAGAATGGGGTTGGTTAGTCCCATAGATCTATTTTTAAGATTCGCGTCAATTAGGGGCCATTTCCCTAATTCTTAGGTTACCAGACTTGAAGGGGCAATATTTGGTATAGTAATCCAACCATACAATGTAGTTTCAAGTACTTGTGTCTATTTCGTAAAACAGTTATAAAAGCAGCGCATGTATTCTCAGCCCAAAAATATATATTGCAAAGCATTTAAAAAAAGAGCAAATGAAACTCACCTAATGTATTTTGTAGTAAAAATACATAAGACGACATCTAACAATGCAGGGTTGGCCTCATATTCATGAACCTATATCATTCGTATTTATATTAAAATATATTCTCGTATTCGAACAATTTCATATCTTATAACTTTATATATTATATATTTAGTTTGTATATATATTTGAAAATGATTATTATTTATGTAGTTATATTAATACATCTATATTTATATATGTAACAACCCAACCCAATATACAATCGAACACGCATAAGAAATTTTTTTTTATTACAGGGGAGTGCGCCACGCGCACCACCTCAGGGTGCGCGGCGCGCATAGGTCTATTTTCAGTTCTGTCCGATTTTTCAATTTTTCAAATAAAGATCTCCCACCACCCGACATATTTAGACGAAACGCTTTTCACAACATGTTCTAATATGAAAAACTCATACGATTCAAACATAAAATGAGTTTTACAAAACGGGGCCCACATCAGACGTTTTACGAGTTTCATACAAAAGTTCGAGTTTCGAACACACTAGTTTAAATTCCAAATGACACTATGAACATGGTGTTTGGGTTAAACTACCCATATCTCGGTCAAATTCCAAAAGCTATCACATCCCAAAAGCGTCCCCTATACAACAAGCGGGATCTCTAATCCAATCGAAGGCCCTTACCCTTGTCAACGCCGGAGCCTATAAAAAGATAAACAATGAGAGGGTAAGCAAAGCTTAGTGAATGCAATAATTATACCCATATATATTGAAATGTCCCGTTTTTATTGATTAAAAACGTTCCATATTAATTGATTTCGTTGCGAGGTTTTGACCTCTATATGAGACGTTTTTCAAAGACTGCATTCATTTTAAAACAAACCATAACCTTTATTTCATCAATAAAGGTTTAAAAAGTTTTACGTAGATTATTAAATAATGATAATCTAAAATATCCTGTTTACACACGACCATTACATAATGGTTTACAATACAAATATGTTACAACGAAATAAGTTTCTTGAATGCAGTTTTTACACAATATCATACAAGCATGGACTCCAAATCTCGTCCTTATTTAAGTATGCGACAGCGGAAGCTCTTAATAATCACCTGAGAATAAACATGCTTAAAACGTCAACAAAAATGTTGGTGAGTTATAGGTTTAACCTATATATTATCAAATCATAATAATAGACCACAAGATTTCATATTTCAATATACATCCCATACATAGAGATAAAAATCATTCATATGGTGAACACCTGGTAACCGACATTAACAAGATGCATATATAAGAATATCCCCATCATTCCGGGACACCCTTCGGATATGATATAAATTTCGAAGTACTAAAGCATCCGGTACTTTGGATGGGGTTTGTTAGGCCCAATAGATCTATCTTTAGGATTCGCGTCAATTAGGGTGTCTGTTCCCTAATTCTTAGATTACCAGACTTAATAAAAAGGGGCATATTCGATTTTGATAATTCAACCATATAATGTAGTTTCACGTACTTGTGTCTATTTTGTAAATCATTTATAAAACCTGCATGTATTCTCATCCCAAAAATATTAGATTTTAAAAGTGGGACTATAACTCACTTTCACAGATTTTTTACTTCGTCGGGAAGTAAGACTTGGCCACTGGTCGATTCACGAACCTATAACAAATATGTACATATATATCAAAGTATGTTCAAAATATATTTACAACACTTTTAATACATTTTTGATGTTTTAAGTTTATTAAGTCAGCTGTCCTCGTTAGTAACCTACAACTAGTTGTCCACAGTTAGATGTACAGAAATAAATCGATAAATATTATCTTGAATCAATCCACGACCCAGTGTATACGTATCTCAGTATTGATCACAACTCAAACTATATATATTTTGGAATCAACCTCAACCCTGTATAGCTAACTCCAACATTCACATATAGAGTGTCTATGGTTGTTCCGAAATATATATAGATGTGTCGACATGATAGGTCGAAATATTGTATATGTGTCTATTATATCTCAAGATTACATAATATACAATACAAGTTGATTAAGTTATGGTTGGAATAGATTTGTTACCAATTTTCACGTAGCTAAAATGAGAAAAAATTTCCAATCTTGTTTTACCCATAACTTCTTCATTTTAAATCCGTTTTGAGTGAATCAAATTTCTATGGTTTCATATTGAACTCTATATTGTGAATCTAAACAGAAAAAGTATAGGTTTATAGTCGGAAATATAAGTTACAATTCATTTTTGTAAAGGTAGTCATTTCAGTCGAAAGAACGACGTCTAGATGACCATTTTAGAAAACATACTTCCACTTTGAGTTTAACCATGATTTTTGGATATAGTTTCATGTTAATAATAAAAATCATTTTCCCAGAAGAACAACTATTAAATCAAAGTTTATCATAGTTTTTAATTAACTGACCCAAAACAGCCCGCGGTGTTACTACGACGGCGTAAATCCGGTTTTACGGTGTTTTTCGTGTTTCCAGGTTTTAAATCATTAAGTTAGCATATCATATAGATATAGAATATGTGTTTAGTTGATTTTAAAAGTCAAGTTAGAAGGATTAACTTTTGTTTGCAAACAAGTTTAAAATTAACTAAACTATGTTCTAGTGATTACAAGTTTAAACCTTCGAATAAGATAGCTTTATATGTATGAATCGAATGATGTTATGAACATCATTACTACCTCAAGTTTTCTGGATAAAGCTACTGGAAATGAGAAAAATGGATCTAGCTTCAAAGGATCCTTGGATGGCTTGAAAGTTCTTGAAGCAGAATCATGACACGAAAACAAGTTCAAGTAAGATCATCACTTGAAATAAGATTGTTAGAGTTATAGAAATTGAACCAAAGTTTGAATATGATTATTACCTTGTATTAGAATGATAACCTACTGTAAGAAACAAAGATTTCTTGAGGTTGGATGATTACCTTACAAGATTGGAAGTGAGCTAGCAAACTTGAAAGTATTCTTGATTTTATGAAACTAGAACTTGCAGAATTTATGAAGAACACTTAGAACTTGTAGATAGAACTTGAGAGAGATCAATTAGATGAATAAAATTGAAGAATGAAAGTGTTTGTAGGTGTTTTTGGTCGTTGGTGTATGGATTAGATATAAAGGATATGTAATTTTGTTTTCATGTAAATAAGTCATGAATGATTACTCATATTTTTGTAATTTTATGAGATATTTTATGCTAGTTGCCAAATGATGGTTCCCACATGTGTTAGGTGACTCACATGGGCTGCTAAAAGCTGATCATTGGAGTGTATATACCAATAGTACATACATCTAAAAGCTGTGTATTGTACGAGTACGAATACAGGTGCATACGAGTAGAATTGTTGATGAAACTGAACGAGGATGTAATTGTAAGCATTTTTGTTAAGTAGAAGTATTTTGATAAGTGTCTTGAAGTCTTTCAAAAGTGTATGAATACATATTAAAACACTACATATATATACATTTTAACTGAGTCGTTAAGTCATCGTTAGTCGTTACATGTAAATGTTGTTTTGAAACCTTTAGGTTAACGATCTTGTTGAATGTTGTTAACCCATTGTTTATTATAACAAATGAGATGTTAAATTGTTATATTATCATGATATTATAATATATAATATATCTTAGTATGATATATATACAGTTAAATGTCGTTACAACGATAATCGTTACATATATGTCTCGTTTCGAAATCATTAAGTTAGTAGTCTTATTTTTACATATGTATTTCATTGTTAATACACTTAATAATATATTTACTTATCGTTTAACATAATTAACCAAGTGTATCAATATCTTAATATGATTCATATGTACCTAGTAAGACGTTGTTATAACGATAATCGTTATATATATCGTTTTCGAGTTTCTTAAATTAATAGTCTCATTTTTATGTATATAACTCATTGTTAAAATACCTAATGAGATACATACTTATAATAAAATCATGTTAACTATATATATAACCATATATATGTCATCGTATAGTTTTTACAAGTTTTAACGTTCGTGAATCACCGGTCAACTTGGGTGGTCAATTGTCTATATGAAATCTATTTCAAATAATCAAGTCTTAACAAGTTTGATTGCTTAACATGTTGGAAACACTTAATCATATAAATAACAATTTCATTTAATATATATATAAACATGGAAAAGTTCGGGTCACTACAGTACCTACCCGTTAAATAAATTTCGTCCCGAAATTTTAAGCAATTGGAGGTGTTGACGTATCTTCTGGAAATAAATGCGGGTATTTCTTCTTCATCTGATCTTCACGCTCCCAGGTGAACTCGGGTCCTCTATGAGCATTCCATCGAACCTTAACAATCGGTATCTTGTTTTGTTTAAGTCTCTTAACCTCACGATCCATTATTTCGACGGGTTCTTCAATGAATTGAAGTTTTTCATTGATTTGGATTTCGTCCAATGGAATAGTGAGATCTTCTTTAGCAAAACATTTCTTCAAATTTGAGACGTGGAAAGTGTTATGTACAGCCGCGAGTTGTTGAGGTAGCTC
Organism: Rutidosis leptorrhynchoides; assembly: GCF_046630445.1. Taxonomy (NCBI): domain Eukaryota; kingdom Viridiplantae; phylum Streptophyta; class Magnoliopsida; order Asterales; family Asteraceae; genus Rutidosis; species Rutidosis leptorrhynchoides. The sequence goes on along the minus strand of NC_092341.1, from coordinate 289,632,563 downwards.
CAGTTGGTAAGCTACTGGTCCGACACGATCTATAATCTTGAATGGTCCAATGTACCTTGGATTTAGTTTCCCCCGTTTACCAAATCGAACAACGCCTTTCCAAGGTGAAACCTTAAGCATGACCATTTCTCCAATTTCAAACTCTATATCTTTTATTTTACTGTCCGCGTAGCTCTTTTGTCGACTCTGGGCGATTTTCAATCTTTGTTGAATTTGGATGATTTTCTCGGTAGTTTCTTGTATTATCTCCGGACCCGTAATCTGTCTATCCCCCGCTTCACTCAAACAAATCGGAGACCTGCACTTTCTACCATAAAGTGCTTCAAACGGCGCCATCTCAATGCTTGAATGGTAGCTGTTGTTGTAGGAAAATTCTGCTAACGGTAGATGTCGATCCCAACTATTTCCGAAATCAATAACACAAGCTCGTAGCATGTCTTCAAGCGTTTGTATCGTCCTTTCGCTCTGCCCATCAGTTTGTGGATGATAGGCAGTACTCATGTCTAGACGAGTTCCCAATGCTTGCTGTAATGTCTGCCAGAATCTTGAAATAAATCTGCCATCCCTATCAGAGATAATAGAGATTGGTATTCCATGTCTGGAGACGACTTCCTTCAAATACAGTTGTGCTAACTTCTCCATCTTGTCATCTTCTCTTATTGGCAGGAAGTGTGCTGACTTGGTGAGACGATCAACTATTACCCAAATAGTATCATAACCACTTGCAGTCCTTGGCAATTTAGTAATGAAATCCATGGTAATGTTTTCCTATTTCCATTCCAGGATTTCAGGTTGTTGTAGTAGACCTGATGGTTTCTGATGTTCAGCTTTGACCTTAGAACACGTCAAACATTCTCCTACATATTTAGCAATATCGGCTTTCATACCTGGCCACCAAAAATGTTTCTTAAGATCCTTGTACATCTTCCCCATTCCAGGATGTATTGAGTATCTGGTTTTATGAGCTTCTCTAAGTACCATTTCTCTCATATCTCCAAATTTTGGTACCCAAATTCTTTCAGCCCTATACCGGGTTCCGTCTTCCCGAATATTAAGATGCTTCTCCGATCCTTTGGGTATTTCATCCTTTAAATTTCCCTCTTTTAAAACTCCTTGTTGCGCCTCCTTTATTTGAGTAGTAAGGTTAGTGTGAATCATTATATTCATAGATTTTACTCGAATGGGTTCTCTGTCCTTTCTGCTCAAGGCGTCGGCTACCACATTTGCCTTCCCCGGTAGGTAACGAATCTCAAAGTCGTAATCATTCAATAATTCAATCCACCTACGCTGCCTCATATTCAGTTATTTCTGATTAAATATGTGTTGAAGACTTTTGTGGTCGGTATATATAATACTTTTGACCCCATATAAGTAGTGCCTCCAAGTCTTTAATGCAAAAACAACCGCGCCTAATTCCAAATCATGCGTCGTATAATTTTGCTCGTGAATCTTCAATTGTCTAGACGCATAAGCAATCACCTTCGTTCATTGCATTAATACACAACCGAGACCTTGTGTAACGACCCGGAAATTTCCGACCAAATTTAAACTCTAATCTCTATATGGTTCCGACACGATAAGCAAAAACCCTAAAGTTGACCCGCATTTTTTTTTCGATCGTTCTATACTTATAAGATTAATATTTACATAAATTAAAACTTACCAACATGATAAGCAATCTAAATTGTTGAGATTTATGATTTTGAAAAGAGTTTTACATAACGTTTAACCGTCTAGTTTGACCGATGATATCACGAACTATACAATATATGTTAATTATACGTTTGTGTATATATATGTATATATACATATTTAACATGATTTAAGGATGTTTAAATATCTCATTTTGTATTAATAACAATAAGTTATAAGTATATTTTGAAACTACTAACTTAAGCTTTCAAAACGATAACTATACGTAACGTTATTTGACATAAATACTTACGACCTATAATGTTTATACATATATCGTATATATAATGTATTTAATCACTTTTAAAGACTTAAATACATAAAACAATATAAGTATATTCACAAAAGATAGCTATATTTGAATCCTCATTCCATTTTTCACAAAATTTCTATACGTATATCTAGAGTATTTGTACTCGTATCATACCTAGCTTCTATACGTATTTACTATTGGTATATACACATCAAATCACCACCTAACCAGCCCTTGTTACTACCCTAGGTATAAGGTAATTGCTTTTGTATTATTGTTTGACAAATACATAAGATTACAAACTAAAATTTTGTCATGTTATCCTTAAAGATCACATTTTTAGGAGTATATATGTATCATCATTTTGATTCATTTACTACTTCAATCTCCTAGCTAAAACACACACACTTATAACCCTTAAACACCTTCAACAATTCAGTAAAGTTCTAAGAAGATCTAGCTTCAAAAACCTTACATAAACACCATAAGAAAACCATACAAAAACACTTCAAGAAAACCTTCCAAGAACACCAACTTACTTCCAATCTTTCATCCACTTCTATCACCCTTTTGATTCTAGCTTCTTACTCCTCTTTTACAGCAAACTTATCCAAGGAACTTGAGGTAGAATCTATGTTCATAACCTTGTTCGATTCATATATATATAGCTATCTTATTTTGTGGTACAAAAGTTTAACAACAAGAACATAGTTTGAATGTTTTCAAACTTGTTTGCAAACTAAATAGATCCTTCTAACTTAACTTTTAAAATACTTCAAGACCTGTAATATAACTTAAATATATGCTAATTTAATAAGGTAAAACTTGGTTTTTCAAAGTATAAGTATTTTTAGAAAAATGGTCATTAAATGATTTTTTTTTTTGTAACAAAATGTTTAACTTCATATGTTTCACTAATGTTTCACTTATGCCGTATGATTTTGAATACAAACCAAGGTATTTACAGTTCATAGTCTTAAAGAAGAACTCGATCCAAGAAGATGGCAATTTGAATCAACGAAAACGGACTTGTAACGAAGAAACTATGACCGAAACAAAATTGGTTATCCTAGATCATTTCAACTACGGGATCAATTGGAAAAAAAAAGATATAAATCACATATTTCTAAGATAACATGATATTTTATATATATGTACTCATAATTCAATTTCATATGGTTCAGGATCACCCGTAAACAACACGAGAAGATTAATCATAAGATCCCATGATTGTACGCAAAACGTCATTTGACAACACCGGTACTTTATGTACGCAACACGTCATTTGACAACACCGGTACCATGGGTCAAGATTAATCTCGACCAACACATATACGATGGGGTTTTATGGGAGTTTTATTTATTTCGTTGGGGGTTTATTTATTGCGGGTATATTAAACATCTAAAAATGAACCATTAAAATTGAATTACTAACATCGGACTGCTAACTACGGACTAAGGAATTATTAAAAGTATTAAAAGTATTAAAAGTATTATAAGTATATATATGTGACGATTGTTTAAAAAGAAAAGGTATTGATATATTATATATGGATAGGTTCGTGATATCAATCGGAGACCAAGTCGAAATTACATATCTTCAAGACAAAAGTGAGTATATAGTCCCACTTTTAAACTCTAAATATTTCGGGATGAGAATACATGTATTTTATGTTTTACATTATGGACACAAGTAACTGAAAAATATATTTTACGTTGAGTTGTACCACTGGCATACTTCCCTGTAGCTTGGTAACTAATATTTACAGCGGTATTGTAAACGCGAATCCTGTTGATAGATCTATCGGGCCTGACAACCCCAACCGGACTGGACGACCAGTATTCAACGGTTGCACAGTACTTCGTTTTGCGACTACACCTTGGTACGGTGTAGTAAGATTTCATATTAAAGGGAATATGCGACGTGATTAAATGTTAAGTATGGTTACCAAGTGCTCAACCACTTAGAATATTTTTATTGAAATGATTATATACGAAATCTTGTGTTCCATTGTTATAACGCTGCTAGCATCAAACCTATATATCTCACCAACTTTATGTTGACGTTTTAAAGCATGTTATTCTCAGGTATGAATTAAGTCTTCCGCTGTGCATTAGCTCATGTTAAGGATACTACTTGGGACCATTTAAGCTATGATACAAGGACGTTGCATTCGAGTCATTGAAGTTCATTAAAGACTATTGTTATGAAAATGGCAGATTAGATCATTTGGTTGTTATAAAATGTTAGGCTAATATGTCAACTCTCGATGTAATAATAGATTGCCTTTAAGAAATAAATGCAACGTTTGTAAAATGTATCATATAGAGGTCAAGTACCTCGCGATGTTATCAACTATTGTAATTCGTTTTTAATCTATATGGACGATGTCCGGATGATTAGTTTCGGATCCTTTCAGTTGGTATCAGAGCGTTGGTCTTAGCGAACCAGGCCTTGCATTAGTGTGTCTAACTGGTAGTTGTTAGGATGCATTAGTGAGTCTGGACTTTGACCGTGTCTACATGTCAAAAGTTTTGCTTATCATATCTAGTCGAAAATCATCTGCTTATCATCCTTAAGAATTGCCTGCTTAGTATTCTTAAGTCTAGACACGTCTTACTGCATTTGGTGCATCGATAGTGTATAGACAAAATTCGTATCCTAGCGTATCTGTTGCTATAGACATTGCCTGACGAATTTCAAAGATTCTCCGTAATTCACGGGATTTTGAGTATTATAAATACATATGTAAATTATGTATTGAAGAATACCAAACCCAACTCCTATAATCTATTCCAAACCAAAAATTCATTTCCCCGACTGTACAAGATGAACTCCGCGTCCAGTTCGAATTCCTCCGACTCCGACAGCTACGCTGATATGGATTTCCATTCGGGCTCCGAAGGCAGCGTCACTGGAATGGATCAACCAATTTCTCATCATCTATTCTGGATGAATTGGGGATGGGTTCGTAGTATACTAAATTATTGGAGACAAGAAGAAGGTGATCCCTTTCACCCACCGAATTGCCCCATTGGCGACGAACCTGAAGCACTTACCGGCGAACCTGTTCGAGAAACCATTTTCTCTCTCATTTCTCGAGTATCTCGTCACGATTATATCCTATCCCATATTTCGGATCTTGTTCATTCGCTCACTCCAACCGCCAATCATCCTGGTGTACTAGCAGAAATTAACGAACTTCGCGCTCGTGTGACGGCTTTGGAGAACACGGTGCGAAGGTTACAAACACCAGCAGCAGCACCAGCAGCATAACCAGTACCGTTAACAACATCAACCTCGCAATCTTCAGTACCAGTAGCATCATCGACGTCAACGACATCATCAGCATCAACACCAACCGTATCATTACCACCACCAACAATCACATCCGCACCACGTACCTCAACATCATCATCTGAACTTCGAATATGATCTTTGTTCTACATATCATTCTACACCGATTACCTCTTCTTTACGTATCGTTCTTCGTTCGACATGACGATTATGTAATCTCTAATGTTTTGGAGATTATGTAATCTAGTAATAACGATAAATCAAATGAGTTGAATATTTTATTGACTCATTAAATTCATAGTTACCTCCGAAGAAAATATATATGCAAATATATTTTCATAAAGATTGTAATTAAAAATTTCATTCGCACAAACTGTTAATGATGAAAATATTTTAACGGGTGGGTAGTACCCAAGGAATATTTAGAATTCACATTAACAAGTTACACTGTACATTCTTCGAATCTGATTCAACGATCATTTATTATCCTACTTACAATTACCGATATACGTATCCGTTCACCCCAGATTAACCATTTCCATTTAAATTTCATATTTGGATTTTTACCTATCCGAATCCAACAAGTGGCATAATGAAGAAACATTGGCAAAATAAAAATTGTTAGAAAAAGATGAATTAATTAATTGAAATTGTGATAGGATTACACGCTAACTGTTCCGGCTAACTGTTCCCAGCTAACTGATTAATATTTAATTTATCGCAATTTACATTCTTGTAATTTTAATTTCTGTACTTTACATACCGTCGGGACACATGTACAACAACACGTCGGATTAATTCTGAGACAACACGTTGTATAATGGGTCATGATATATATTTATTTATTTTACGCATTTTAAATAACAGGACACGTATACAAGGTTTCGACTTATCATATTGATCCATCTATATATATATATTTCGGAACAACCATAGACACTCTATATGTGAAGGTGGGAGTTGGCTATACAGGGTCGGAGTTGATTCCAAAATATATATATACTTTGAGTTGTGATCAACACCGAGACCAGTACACGGGTCACGATACGTATTAAGTAATTCGAATATTATATATTTAGTTCATATATGAATTTATTGAACCATTGGACAATCGGACTATTGGACTGCTAACTTTGGACAATTAAAAATGAGTTAAAATGATGATTATTACATATGAAACTAAACAATCCTTCAAGTTTGCCACTTGATTCTATTTTAAACCTCATTTGTATCTTGACGATTACAATTCGCATTCACAACTTTTCATGATTCTTGAAAACATCTCGATCGAGAAGTTCAACCAGCCGCACCTCGTCTACGGAATAAAGATTTATGCATACAGTTATGCACCTAAAAATTTTTGAACTCGAAGTTATAGTTAAAACGTATCCGCATCGAATTCCTTATCATCCATTAGCAAAAACAATCACGCGATTCCTTTTCAATTAACTAATTTTGTCACAGCTCCACTTCGATATCTCAGTAAGACTACTCTTATTACAATCTCGATATATATATATACGTTGTTCTTTCGCCATCGTTACCGGAGAACCTTTTATATTCCATCATATTACCATCAGCGTTTAATCATCTAAAAATACAATTCTCCTTAAACCATCTTGGTTTGATAACCAATGACCCAGATCGATAACTTTGAAATACTGACGAAGCAGCATGTTGTAGAAGGTCTTAATGACCAAATGTTGATGATAAAAGAAGGAAGTGTTAGGAACGCTCGATAGAAAATTGGTACTGAAAACCGGATTGAACAAACCATGAAGGAGACTCTGAACAAGTTACAAGGACTAAACTTGTACATAAAGAATTATGACGATTCTGTAGCAAACACCTTGCTTCTGAATCTAAACCCTTACGGGTCAATCTTCATCATCATCCTTCGACATTAGAAATTCCAAGATATTATCATATCTTTCATTATAAATATCCTCAATATTTCTGAAGATATTTTCACCACTATCCTTATCTGAAATCATTTATCTCTCTGTAACATCTGCGTTACAATATAAAGGAAACTGTGTTAGTTTCTAAATCCTTCAAGTTTAAAATAGGAATGTTCTGAAGTAGTGTTGGGAACTGATGCATGAACTAGTATAATATAATGAAACTTGATCAACTTCATTATATTACAGTAAGTCATGTTAAGTTTCTAATGGAATATGATGATTCACAGTACCGTCATCATGTGCCATGTTACACGACTTTTACATTCTATCCAATTCCGAAACATATTAAGAACAAATCATCTTGATAGTTCTATTTTCCTGGATATTCTGGTAATTTGACAAATCAAAATCGTGCCATTACCATTCCTTTCTTAGAGCATTAGCTATGTTCATTCCGAATTTTATACCTACGAATTTCGAACTATTGATCGCTTGACTCAAGGACGGGAAGAAGAAACGAAGGGACAAAGTCCCAAAATAGAAATTGGGGTATAGATTACAGCAAATAGGAGAGAGTATTAACTATGGATGACAATGATTATGGAAAACAGAAGCAGGAGCATCGAAATATAAGGAAAGATATCAAACCCAATAACCACCCAGAAACTACAAACCGTGTGTATCAATACGTATGGCGACGTAAAGACACGGGAGAATTAGAAACATTATAATTCCAAGAAAATCATAAAAGTGAATAGATTCTTCTAGCGGTAGATGAAAGAGAAGAATGAAAGATATGAAAGTTAGAAGTATAACAAAAATCAGAACGGGATGAAGCATTTTAAAGGATACCTTAAGGTATGAATTAGAGGAGGAAGAGTAAGAGATGTGAGGTATGGAAGTAAGAAAGGGAAGGAGGTGGATTTATAATGAAATATCCGATAAAGAAATCGAAACAGATTATCGCATTAAATCAAAGGAGATCCTGTTTTCTAAATCATCGAAGAACCAAATCTTATTACATAAGATTTTCTTTAAATTTCCTTAAATTCTGGAAATCAATCCTAATCTCGACATCGGTTAAAACAATTCTATATTCACTCATTTCATTCTTTTGTGATAGCTTCACTCGTGCGCTTCACATGACCGAATCATTTTATCCATATCTTCCAATAATGATAAAACTCTATTAATACCTCATATTCGTCATGAAAACATTCCTATTGTTATTTATGACAACCTCTACCAAATTTCGGGACGAAATTTCTTTAACGGGTGGGTACTGTAACGACCCGGAAATTTCCGACCAAATTTAAACTCTAATCTCTATATGGTTCCGACACGATAAGCAAAAACCCTAAAGTTGACCCGCATTTTTTTTTCGATCGTTCTATACTTATAAGATTAATATTTACATAAATTAAAACTTACCAACATGATAAGCAATCTAAATTGTTGAGATTTATGATTTTGAAAAGAGTTTTACATAACGTTTAACCGTCTAGTTTGACCGATGATATCACGAACTATACAATATATGTTAATTATACGTTTGTGTATATATATGTATATATACATATTTAACATGATTTAAGGATGTTTAAATATCTCATTTTGTATTAATAACAATAAGTTATAAGTATATTTTGAAACTACTAACTTAAGCTTTCAAAACGATAACTATACGTAACGTTATTTGACATAAATACTTACGACCTATAATGTTTATACATATATCGTATATATAATGTATTTAATCACTTTTAAAGACTTAAATACATAAAACAATATAAGTATATTCACAAAAGATAGCTATATTTGAATCCTCATTCCATTTTTCACAAAATTTCTATACGTATATCTAGAGTATTTGTACTCGTATCATACCTAGCTTCTATACGTATTTACTATTGGTATATACACATCAAATCACCACCTAACCAGCCCTTGTTACTACCCTAGGTATAAGGTAATTGCTTTTGTATTATTGTTTGACAAATACATAAGATTACAAACTAAAATTTTGTCATGTTATCCTTAAAGATCACATTTTTAGGAGTATATATGTATCATCATTTTGATTCATTTACTACTTCAATCTCCTAGCTAAAACACACACACTTATAACCCTTAAACACCTTCAACAATTCAGTAAAGTTCTAAGAAGATCTAGCTTCAAAAACCTTACATAAACACCATAAGAAAACCATACAAAAACACTTCAAGAAAACCTTCCAAGAACACCAACTTACTTCCAATCTTTCATCCACTTCTATCACCCTTTTGATTCTAGCTTCTTACTCCTCTTTTACAGCAAACTTATCCAAGGAACTTGAGGTAGAATCTATGTTCATAACCTTGTTCGATTCATATATATATAGCTATCTTATTTTGTGGTACAAAAGTTTAACAACAAGAACATAGTTTGAATGTTTTCAAACTTGTTTGCAAACTAAATAGATCCTTCTAACTTAACTTTTAAAATACTTCAAGACCTGTAATATAACTTAAATATATGCTAATTTAATAAGGTAAAACTTGGTTTTTCAAAGTATAAGTATTTTTAGAAAAATGGTCATTAAATGATTTTTTTTTTTGTAACAAAATGTTTAACTTCATATGTTTCACTAATGTTTCACTTATGCCGTATGATTTTGAATACAAACCAAGGTATTTACAGTTCATAGTCTTAAAGAAGAACTCGATCCAAGAAGATGGCAATTTGAATCAACGAAAACGGACTTGTAACGAAGAAACTATGACCGAAACAAAATTGGTTATCCTAGATCATTTCAACTACGGGATCAATTGGAAAAAAAAAGATATAAATCACATATTTCTAAGATAACATGATATTTTATATATATGTACTCATAATTCAATTTCATATGGTTCAGGATCACCCGTAAACAACACGAGAAGATTAATCATAAGATCCCATGATTGTACGCAAAACGTCATTTGACAACACCGGTACTTTATGTACGCAACACGTCATTTGACAACACCGGTACCATGGGTCAAGATTAATCTCGACCAACACATATACGATGGGGTTTTATGGGAGTTTTATTTATTTCGTTGGGGGTTTATTTATTGCGGGTATATTAAACATCTAAAAATGAACCATTAAAATTGAATTACTAACATCGGACTGCTAACTACGGACTAAGGAATTATTAAAAGTATTAAAAGTATTAAAAGTATTATAAGTATATATATGTGACGATTGTTTAAAAAGAAAAGGTATTGATATATTATATATGGATAGGTTCGTGATATCAATCGGAGACCAAGTCGAAATTACATATCTTCAAGACAAAAGTGAGTATATAGTCCCACTTTTAAACTCTAAATATTTCGGGATGAGAATACATGTATTTTATGTTTTACATTATGGACACAAGTAACTGAAAAATATATTTTACGTTGAGTTGTACCACTGGCATACTTCCCTGTAGCTTGGTAACTAATATTTACAGCGGTATTGTAAACGCGAATCCTGTTGATAGATCTATCGGGCCTGACAACCCCAACCGGACTGGACGACCAGTATTCAACGGTTGCACAGTACTTCGTTTTGCGACTACACCTTGGTACGGTGTAGTAAGATTTCATATTAAAGGGAATATGCGACGTGATTAAATGTTAAGTATGGTTACCAAGTGCTCAACCACTTAGAATATTTTTATTGAAATGATTATATACGAAATCTTGTGTTCCATTGTTATAACGCTGCTAGCATCAAACCTATATATCTCACCAACTTTATGTTGACGTTTTAAAGCATGTTATTCTCAGGTATGAATTAAGTCTTCCGCTGTGCATTAGCTCATGTTAAGGATACTACTTGGGACCATTTAAGCTATGATACAAGGACGTTGCATTCGAGTCATTGAAGTTCATTAAAGACTATTGTTATGAAAATGGCAGATTAGATCATTTGGTTGTTATAAAATGTTAGGCTAATATGTCAACTCTCGATGTAATAATAGATTGCCTTTAAGAAATAAATGCAACGTTTGTAAAATGTATCATATAGAGGTCAAGTACCTCGCGATGTTATCAACTATTGTAATTCGTTTTTAATCTATATGGACGATGTCCGGATGATTAGTTTCGGATCCTTTCACCTTGCTTTGATGCGTCACAATAAATCACAAAATCATCATTCCCTTCAGGCACTGACAATATAGGTGCCGTAGTTAGCTTTTTCTTCAATAACTGAAACGCCTTCTTTTGTTCATCCTTCCATTCAAATTTCTTCCCTTTATGCGTTAATGCAGTCAAGGGTTTTGCTATTTTGGAGAAATCTTGGATGAATCTTCTGTAGTAACCAGCCAATCCTAAAAATTGGCGTATATGCTTCGGAGTTTTTGGGGTTTCCCACTTTTCAACGGTTTCGATCTTTGCCGGGTCCACCTGGATACCTTCTTTGTTCACTATGTGACCGAGGAATTGAACTTCTTCCAACCAAAATGCACACTTTGAAAACTTAGCGTACAGTTTTTCTTTCCTCAATACTTCTAGCACTTTTCTCAAATGTTCTTCGTGCTCTTGATCATTCTTTGAGTAAATAAGTATGTCATCGATGAAAACAATGACAAACTTGTCAAGATATGGCCCACACACTCGGTTCATGAGGTCCATGAACACAGCTGGTGCGTTAGTCAACCCAAATGGCATAACCATAAACTCGTAATGACCATAATGCGTCCTAAAAGCAGTTTTCGGAATATCATCCTCCTTTACTCGCATTTGATGATATCCAGAACGTAAATCAATCTTTGAATAAACTGACGAGCCTTGTAGTTGATCAAACAAGTCGTCAATTCTCGGCAGTGGATAACGGTTTTTGATGGTAAGTTTGTTCAACTCTCTGTAGTCAATACACAACCTAAATGTACCATCCTTCTTCTTGACAAACAAAACAGGAGCTCCCCATGGTGATGTGCTTGGTCGAATGAAACCATGTTCTAATAGTTCTTGCAGTTGGCTTTGCAGTTCTTTCATCTCGCTGCGTGCGAGTCTATAAGGAGCACGAGCTATTGGTGCAGCTCCTGGTACAAAATCTATTTGAAATTCAACTGATCGATGTGGAGGTAGTCCCGGTAATTCTTTCGGAAATACATCGGGAAATTCTTTTGCGACGGGAACATCATTGATGCTCTTTTCTTCAGTTTGTACTTTCTCGACGTGTGCTAGAACAGTATAGCAATCTTTTCTTATTAGTTTTTGTGCCTTCAAATTACTAATAAGATATAGCTTCATGTTGCCCTTTTCTCCGTACACCATTAAGGGTTCTCCTTCTTCTCGTACAATGCGAATTGCATTTTTATAACATACGATCTCTGCTTTCACCTTCTTCAGCCAGTCCATGCCAACTATTACATCGAAACTCCCTAACTCTACTGGTATCAAATCAATCTTAAATATTTCGCTACCCAGTTTAATTTCTTGATTCCGGCATATATCATCTGCTGAAATTAATTTACCATTTGCTAATTCGAGTAAAAATTTACTATCCAACGGCGTCAATGGACAACTTAATTTAGCACAAAAATCTCTACTCATATAGCTTCTATCTGCACCCGAATCAAATAAAACGTAAGCAGATTTATTGTCAACAAGAAACGTACCCGTAACAAGCTCCGGGTCTTCCTGTGCCTCTGCCGCATTAATATTGAAAACTCTTCCGCGGCCTTGTCCATTCGTGTTCTCCTGGTTCGGGCAATTTCTAATAATGTGGCCTGGTTTTCCACATTTATAATAAACTACATTGGCATTACTTGCTCCGACACTACTTGCTCCGCCATTACTCGTTCCGACACCATTTGTTCCTTTCGTTCTGTTAACCCCTGGTCCGTAGACCTCACACTTCGCCGCGCTATGACCATTTCTTTTACACTTGTTGTAAAATTTGGTGCAGAACCCCGAGTGATACTTTTCACACCTTTGGCATAGCTGCTTCTGATTGTTGTTGTTGTTGCGGTTGTTATTGTTGTTGGGATGATTGTTGTAGTTGCTGCTGTTGTTGTTGTTGTTGTTGGGCCGTTTGTTGTAGTTGCGATTGATGTTGCGATTGTTGGGATAATTGTTGCGATTATTATTGTAATTGCTGTTGTTGTTGTATTGGTGATTCTTATCACCGTTTTCCTCCGACTTTCTTTTGACTTGCTTCACATTGGCCTCTTCAGCCGTCTGTTCTTTAATTCTTTCCTCAATCTGGTTCACTAGTTTGTGAGCCATTCTACATGCCTGTTGTATGGAGGCGGGCTCGTGTGAACTTATATCTTCTTGGATTCTTTCCGGTAATCCTTTCACAAACGCGTCGATCTTCTCTTCCTCATATTCGAATGCTCCCGGACACAATAGGCACAATTCTGTGAATCGTCTTTCGTACGTGGTAATATCAAATCCTTGGGTTCGTAACCCTCTAAGTTCTGTCTTGAGCTTATTGACCTCGGTTCTGGGACGGTACTTCTCGTTCATCAAGTGCTTGAATGCTGACCACGGTAGTGTGTACGCATCATCTTGTCCCACTTGCTCTAGATAGGTATTCCACCATGTTAACGCAGAACCTGTGAAGGTATGCGTAGCGTACTTCACTTTGTCCTCTTCAGTACACTTACTTATGGCAAACACCGATTCGACCTTCTCGGTCCACCGTTTCAATCCGATCGGTCCTTCAGTTCCATCAAATTCTAAAGGTTTGCAGGCAGTGAATTCTTTGTAGGTGCATCCCACACGATTTCCTGTACTGCTAGATCCAAGGTTATTGTTGGTATGTAGCGCAGCCTGTACTGCGGCTATGTTTGAAGCTAGAAAAGCACGGAATTCCTCTTCATTCATATTCACGGTGTGTTGAGTAGTCGGTGCCATTTCCTTCAAAATAGTCAAATGGAACAAGTTAATCATACAGAATATTAAGAGTAGTTAATAGTATTTCGTAGCATAATAAGAACTCATTTATAAAAGCTTTTTCTTCATATTAGCGTTTTATAAGTTTAAATTCGGGTAGTACCTACCCGTTAAGTTCATACTTAGTAGCTAATATACAATTCAACTACTACAATTCTATATGAAAAACTGATTATAATAATATTTCGCGTTCAAACTTTTATACAATATTTTACAAACTTACAATACCGCTTATTTTACATAAAACATGAAATATAGCACACAATAACTTTGATACAAGATAGTTGTGAAGATAATTCTAGCTAGTACACAAGTCGTTCAGCAAAGGCAATAAAGACACGTAATTCATACGTCCAGAAACAAGTCATGCATTCTGGTTTTGCTAGGACTACTTCCCATCCTTGGTCTTGTGGAACATAACCGTTATGGCCGTTGATAAGACAGCGTGTTGTAACGTCGTCAAAGGGACGAGGGTTACGTAATGACCAACAGTCTCGTAATAACCTAAAAACCTCATTTCTTACCCCAATTACCGACTCCGTCACTTGTGGGAACGTTTTGTTTAATAGTTGTAGCCCGATGTTCTTTTTCTCACTTTGGTGAGAAGCGAACATTACTAACCCGTAAGCATAGCATGCTTCTTTATGTTGCATTTAGCCGCTTTTTCTAAATCATGAAGTCCTATATTCAGATACATTGAGTCAAAATAATTTCTTAACAGGGTTGCGTAAAATAGCATTTGGGTTCCCCGCAATATATGCGTCAAAGTAAACACATCGTAACTTATGGGTTTCCCAATGTGATATCCCCCATCTTTCAAACGAAAGTCTCTTATAAATCAAGACATTCTTGGAACGTTTTTCGAATGTCTTACAAACTGATTTCGCCGTAAATAGTTGTGCCGAAGAATTCTGACCGACTCTAGACAAGATTTCATCAATCATGTCTCCGGGTAGGTCTCTTAAAATATTGGGTTGTCTATCCATTTTGTGTTTTTATACTGTAAAATAGACAAGAGTTATATTCATAAAAAAAAAAAAATACTTATTAATACAAGCAATTTTTACATATATCATAAAGCATAAGCACACTATATTACATATATTACACCACACGAATACAACTATCTTATTCCGACTCGCTCGTTTCTTCTTCTTCGGTTTTGGTTCGTTTTGCCAACTTTCTAGGGATATATGATGTTCCCCTAATACGAGCCGTCGTTTTCCACATTGGTTTAGAAAAACCTGGTGGTTTAGAGGTTCCCGGGTCATTGTTACAACTTAAGGACTTCGGGGTTTGACGATACATATAAAGTTCATCGGGGTTGGAATTAGATTTCTCTATTTTGGTGCCCTTTCCCTTATTATTTTCTTTTGCCTTTTTAAATTCAGTTGGGGTAATTTCTATAACATCATCGAAATTCTCGTCGGAATCCGATTCATCGGAGAATTGGTAATCCTCCCAATATTTTGCTTCCTTGGCGGAAACACCATTGACCATAATTAACCTTGGTCAGTTGGTTGAGGATTTTCTTTTACTTAACCGTTTTATTATTTCCCCCACCTGTTCCATTTCTTCTTCCGGTTCCTCCTCCTCCGGTTCCTCCTCTTCCGGTTCTGATTCTTCTTTCGGTTCCTCTTCAGGAACTTGTGAATCAGTCCAATATATATTCGACTCTTCGTTATTATTAGGTGAGTCAATGGGACTTGTTCTAGAGGTAGACATCTATCACATAATATCAAACACGTTAAGAGATTAATATATCACATAATATTCACATGTTAAAAATATATAGATTCCAACAGAAATGTTAAGCAATCATTTTTAAAGAAAACACAGTCGAAGTCCAGACTCACTAATGCATCCTAACAAACTCGATAAGACACACTAATACAAATTTTCTGGTTCTCTAAGACCAACGCTCTGATACCAACTAAAATATCCCGTTCTTATTGATTAAAAACGTTCCATATTAATTGATTTCGTTGCGAGGTTTTGACCTCTATATGAGACGTTTTTCAAAGACTGCATTCATTTTAAAACAAACCATAACCTTTATTTCATCAATAAAGGTTTAAAAAGTTTTACGTAGATTATCAAATAATGATAATCTAAAATATCCTGTTTACACACGACCATTACATAATGGTTTACAATACAAATATGTTACAACGAAATAAGTTTCTTGAATGCAGTTTTTACACAATATCATACAAGCATGGACTCCAAATCTCGTCCTTATTTAAGTATGCGACAACGGAAGCTTTTAATATTCACCTGAGAATAAACATGCTTAAAACGTCAACAAAAATGTTGGTGAGTTATAGGTTTAACCTATATATTATCAAATCATAATAATAGACCACAAGATTTCATATTTCAATATACATCCCATACATAGAGATAAAAATCATTCATATGGTGAACACCTGGTAACCGACATTAACAAGATGCATATATAAGAATATCCCCATCATTCCGGGACACCCTTCGGATATGATATAAATTTCGAAGTACTAAAGCATCCGGTACTTTAGATGGGGTTTGTTAGGCCCAATAGATCTATCTTTAGGATTCGCGTCAATTAGGGTGTCTGTTCCCTAATTCTTAGATTACCAGACTTAATAAAAAGGGGCATATTCGATTTTGATAATTCAACCATAGAATGTAGTTTCACGTACTTGTGTCTATTTTGTAAATCATTTATAAAACCTGCATGTATTCTCATCCCAAAAATATTAGATTTTAAAAGTGGGACTATAACTCACTTTCACAGATTTTTTACTTCGTCGGGAAGTAAGACTTGGCCACTGGTCGATTCACGAACCTATAACAAATATGTACATATATATCAAAGTATGTTCAATATATATTTACAACACTTTTAATACATTTTTGATGTTTTAAGTTTATTAAGTCAGCTGTCCTCGTTAGTAACCTACAACTAGTTGTCCACAGTTAGATGTACAGAAATAAATCGATAAATATTATCTTGAATCAATCCACGACCCAGTGTATACGTATCTCAGTATTGATCACAACTCAAACTATATATATTTTGAAATCAACCTCAACCCTGTATAGCTAACTCCAACATTCACATATAGAGTGTCTATGGTTGTTCCGAAATATATATAGATGTGTCGACATGATAGGTTGAAACATTGTATACGTGTCTATGGTATCTCAAGATTACATAATATACAATACAAGTTGATTAAGTTATGGTTGGAATAGATTTGTTACCAATTTTCACGTAGCTAAAATGAGAAAAATTTTCCAATCTTGTTTTACCCATAACTTCTTTATTTTAAATCCGTTTTGAGTGAATCAAATTGCTATGGTTTCATATTGAACTCTATCTTGTGAATCTAAACAGAAAATGTATAGGTTTATAGTCAGAAATATAAGTTACAAGTCGTTTTTTAAAGGTAGTCATTTCAGTCGAAAGAACGACGTCTAGATGACCATTTTAGAAAACATACTTCCACTTTGAATTTAACCATGATTTTTGGATATAGTTTCATGTTCATAATAAAAATCATTTTCCCAGAAGAACAAATTTTAAATCAAAGTTTATCATAGTTTTTAATTAACTAACCCAAAACAGCCCGCGGTGTTACTACGACGACGTAAATCCGGTTTTACGGTGTTTTTCGTGTTTCCAGGTTTTAAATCATTAAGTTAGCATATAATATAGATATATAACATGTGTTTAGTTGATTTTAAAAGTCAAGTTAGAAGGATTAACTTTTGTTTGCGAACAAGTTTAGAATTAACTAAACTATGTTCTAGTGATTACAAGTTTAAACCTTCGAATAAGATAGCTTTATATGTATGAATCGAATGATGTTATGAAAATCATTACTACCTCAAGTTTTCTGTATAAAGCTACTGGAAATGAGAAAAATGGATCTAGCTTCAAAGGATCCTTGGATGGCTTGAAAGTTCTTGAAGCAGAATCATGACACGAAAACAAGTTCAAGTAAGATCATCACTTGAAATAAGATTGTTATAGTTATAGAAATTGAACCAAAGTTTGAATATGATTATTACCTTGTATTAGAATGATAACCTACTGTAAGAAACAAAAATTTCTTGAGGTTGGATGATTACCTTACAAGATTGGAAGTGAGCTAGCAAACTTGAAAGTATTCTTGATTTTATGAAACTAGAACTTGTAGAATTTATGAAGAACACTTAGAACTTGAAGATAGAACTTGAGAGAGATCAATTAGATGAAGAAAATTGAAGAATGAAAGTGTTTGTAGGTGTTTTTGATCGTTGGTGTATGGATTAGATATAAAGGATATGTAATTTTGTTTTCATGTAAATAAGTCATGAATGATTACTCATATTTTTGTAATTTTATGAGATATTTCATGCTAGTTGCCAAATGATGGTTCTCACATGTGTTAGGTGACTCACATGGGCTTCTAAGAGCTGATCATTGGAGTGTATATACCAATAGTACATACATCTAAAACCTGTGTATTGTACGAGTACGAATACGGGTGCATACGAGTAGAATTGTTGATGAAACTGAACGAGGATGTAATTGTAAGCATTTTTGTTAAGTAGAAGTATTTTGATAAGTGTCTTAAAGTCTTTCAAAAGTCTATGAATACATATTAAAACACTACATGTATATACATTTTAACTGAGTCGTTAAGTCATCGTTAGTTGTTACATGTAAATGTTGTTTTGAAACCTTTAGGTTAACGATCTTGTTGAGTGTTGTTAACCCATTGTTTATTATAACAAATGAGATGTTAAATTGTTATATTATCATGATATGATGATATATAATATATCTTAGTATGATATATATACAGTTAAATGTCGTTACAACGATAATCGTTACATATATGTCTCGTTTCGAAATCATTAAGTTAGTAGTCTTATTTTTACATATGTATTTCATTGTTAATACACTTAATAATATATTTACTTATCATTTAACATAATTAACCAAGTGTATCAATATCTTAATATGATTCATATGTACCTAGTAAGACGTTGTTATAACGATAATCGTTATATATATCGTTTTCGAGTTTCTTAAATTAATAGTCTCATTTTTATGTATATAACTCATTGTTAAAATACCTAATGAGATACATACTTATAATAAAATCATGGTAACTATATATATAACCATATATATGTCATCGTATAGTTTTTACAAGTTTTAACATTCGTGAATCACCGGTCAACTTGGGTGGTCAATTGTCTATATGAAACCTATTTCAATTAATCAAGTCTTAACAAGTTTGATTGCTTAACATGTTGGAAACACTTAATCATGTAAATAACAATTTCATTTAATATATATATAAACATGGAAAAGTTCGGGTCACTACATATATATAATATACCTACTTGCAATCACTTACACATTTACCGCATACACGCTAGCAATACAATTAGCATACCATCTCAAGTACAAAGCTAATAATCTCCAACAAACCGCTACTAGCATAATCAATAACATATAATCGACATAATATAATATGCTACAAAACAATACACAACCATGGTTAACCATTCTCGCGTCATGGTGCTACCGGCTCTTTTGGTTCACACCATACGCATTTGTCATGATGCTACCTGCTCTTTGGTTCACATCACAACTCGAGTCATACTCACGCTAGAGTGCTACCGGCTCTTTGGTTCACACTTCTAACAACGCTAAGGTGCTACCGGCTCTTTGGTTCACACCCTAACAAATCGTGCTATAGCGCTACCGGCTCTTTGGTTCACACTATAACACACGTACTATGACGCTACCGGCTCTTTGGATCACATCATAGCATGCTCGCACATACTATGGCACTACCGGCTCTTTGGTTCATACCATAGCATTCAAATAAATACATTACATACATATGCATATAATCATTCCACTCACCTTTAATGATTTGGTGACGGTTTTATACTTTCGCAAGCTTCAAAGCAAAGTACCTAATATAATAAGTACTTCAATCAACCCACATAACTAGTTGGACTAAATACCAACAATTTCACTTATGTGCATTTAATGACTTAAATGCATTAAATGCCCCATTTTCACCAAACCGCCCTTTAAGGGTCAAGACCACATTAATCACTTAAAAGCTAGTGATTAAGGTCCAACAACACTAACCATTACACAATTAGGGTATTTCATACCCATATTTCCTAATTAGGTCAATCATTAGCCCTTTGACTAATTTAACGTCAACACACCCATTTCGGGTTATCTACTAACCCATCTAACACCCATTTACCTATTTAACTAGGTGTGCTAGTGATTAACTAACCAATTAGAACTCATAAACATCAATTTACATTTTGAAACCCTAGGTTAGTTACCATTGAGTCTTTATGACTCCATCTTACCCAAGAACACCCAAAATCACCAAATATGGGTTTTATGTTCTTCATTTACCCAAACCCTAACCCTTACACAAAATCAAAGTAAGGAAATTTAAGTTAGAACATACCACTACAACCACAACGGAGCTAGAGAGGAGATGAGCAACTTTAATTCCCGCACTTTGGTCCGAGAACAACTTCTTCCTCTTGGATTTAGCTTTCTCACTCAAGAAATCACACTCTCTCTCTAAAATTAAAGTGATATGGATATGGTAGTTGAAAATGGAGTTATGACTCCTCACAATCTGATCTGGTAGCCTTTAACATGCCCACAAGTGAAATTACCAAAAAGCACATCAAAATATCTGAATAAAAGAGCTGGATCCGGCTACAGTGAACAGTGCGCGGCGAGCACCATTAGGTGTGCGCTGAGCGCACCTAGCCCGGCTCAGCTTCTGACTTCTGTTTGATTTCACAACTTCACCCACACGCTATGTACCATATATACCCTGCTGTACAATGAAGATTAGGGTCTTACAACTCTCCCCCACTTGAATCGGAGCGCGTCCTCGCAATCCAAGCCGCATGACAAGAGGGAAGGTAAACCAACACGAATTCTTTGGACTCCCAAGTAAACTCGGAACCTTTACTACGACACCATTGAACTTTAAAAGTCCTAACCTCTTTATGTCTCAACCTTTTGACCTTCTCATCGAGTATGGCAATCGGCTCCTCAATATACTCTAACTTATTGTTTAGCTCAATTTCGTCTAATGGTACCCACGATGAATCATCCGCAAGACACTTACGAAGATGGGAAACATCGAATGTATTATGGATCCCCGCAAGCTCTTCGGGTAATTCCAAACGATACGCGACTTTACCAACACGAGCTAAAACCTTAAATGGTCCAATAAACCGAGGAGCTAACTTTCCCCTTTTTCAAAACTGAATAACACCTTTCCATGGCGAAACCTTAAGCATAACCATGTCACCTTCTTGAAATTCGATCATTCGTCTACGCTTGTCGGCGTACGACTTTTGTCTATCTTGCGCCTTTTTCAAATGATCCCGAATCATATCAATCTTGCTATTCGTTTCTAAGATCAAATCGGTACTCCCGATTTCCTTTTGGCCAATTTCACCCCAACAAATCAGAGTTCGGCACATCCGCCCATAAAGCATCTCGTAAGGTGGCATCCCGATACTAGTATGATAATTATTATTGTACGATAATTCCACCAAAGGTAAGTGCTCATCCCAACTACCACCTAAATCAATAATACACGCCCGTAACATATCCTCCAAAGTTTGATTCGTACGTTCGGTATGACCGTCCGTCTGAGGATGATACGCCGTGCTCAATTTCAATTGTGTGCCCATATCTTCATGAAACTTTTCCCAAAACCGAGATGTGAATCGGGTATCTTGATCAGAAATAATAGATATAGGAACTCCGTGTCGAGAGATGACTTCCTTGATAAACAACTTAGCCAAGGTCTCCGACGATATCGCTTCCCGAATGGGAAGAAACAAGGCACTCTTCGTCAATCGATCAACTATCACCCAAATTGAATCGAATTGGGTTCTCGCCGTTTTAGGTAACTTTGTGATGAAATCCATGGTAATGTGCTCCCATTTCCACTTCGGGATTTCTAACGGTTGTAACT
Organism: Rutidosis leptorrhynchoides; assembly: GCF_046630445.1. Lineage (NCBI taxonomy): Eukaryota > Viridiplantae > Streptophyta > Magnoliopsida > Asterales > Asteraceae > Rutidosis > Rutidosis leptorrhynchoides. Next base: position 289,610,468 of record NC_092341.1, on the reverse strand, counting down.
TACCATACGGATTTTGGTGCTCGGCCTTAACTTGCAAACACGTGACGCATTGCTCAACATACTTTACAACATCACGTTTCATGCCCGGCCACCAATAATCTTTCCTTAAATCAAGATACATTTTTGTCGCGCCCGGATGAATGGAATACTTTGACTTATGTGCTTCATCAAGTAGCACTTGTCGATAATCACCCATCTTAGGCACCCACACTCTTCCTTGAAAAGACAACAAACCACGCGAGCCCATAGTAATGAACTCCTATTGTCCCACAATTTGTTCCGCATGCTTGTTGTGAACGTAAGCCTCTATTTGAATCACACCAAGTTTTTCAAGAAAATCGTTAGTAATAATCATACGTAACAATCCCAATCGTAACGCCAGGTGATGACTCTTTCGACTTAACGCATCCGCGACCACATTCGCCTTGCCCGGATGATAAAGTATCTCACAATCGTAGTCTTTCACCACATCCATCCATCTACGTTGACGATAATTCAAATCTCTTTGATCAAAAAGATGTTTCAAACTCTTGTGATCCGAATAAATTGTACACTTGACACCATACAAGTAATGGCGCCAAATTTTCAACGCATGAACAACCGCCGCCAACTCAAGATCATGAGTCGGATATCTTGTCTCGTGTTCCTTTAATTGTCAACAGGCATAAGCGATGACTTTACCCCTTTGCATTAGAACACAACCGAGCCCATTTAAAGAAGCATCACAATAGACCGTCATGTCTTCCACCCCTTCCGGCAAAACTAGCACCGAAGCTTGACACAACTTCTCTTTTAACAATTGAAAAGCAATTTCTTGCTCGTTCTCCCAATTAAATCTCGTGTTCTTTCTTGTCAATTTCGTCAATGGAGAAGCGATCTTAGAAAAGTCTTGGATAAACCAACGATAATAACCGGCCAATCTGAGAAAACTTCGGATTTTCGTAGGCGTAGTCGGTAGTCCCCAACTCTTTACCGTCTCTATCTTCCCCGAATCTACTTGAATACCATTTTCGTTCACAATGTGGCCAAGGAATTGAACTTCCCTTAGCCAAAATTCACATTTGGAGAATTTAGCATACAACTTCTCCTTCTGCAACGTCTTTAACACACTCCGCAAATGATGTTCATGTTCCTTCATACTCTTCGAATAGACAAGTATGTCGTCGATGAACACAATTACCGACTTGTCCATCATAGGTTGGCACACTCGGTTCATAAGATCCATGAATGCCGCCGGTGCATTCGTAAGACCAAAAGGCATAACTACGAATTCAAAATGCCCATAACGCGTTCGAAAAGCCATTTTCTCGATGTCTTCCTCACGGACCCGCATTTGGTGATAGCCGGACCGTAGGTCGATTTTAGAGAAATACGTTGCACCTTGGAGTTGGTCGAACAAATCGTCAATCCTAGGAAATGGATAACGATTCTTGATCGTCACTTTGTTCAACTCCCGATAATCGATGCACATCCGCATACTACCATCTTTCTTCTTCACGAACAAAACCGGAGCGCCCTACGGCGAAGCACACGGTCGGATAAAACCCTTTTCAAGTAGCTCTTGGGTTTGATTTAACAACTCTTGCATTTCCATCGGCGCTAAACGATAAGGAGTTTTAGCAATGAGGGTAGCCCCCGGAACCAACTCAATGCGAAATTCAACTTTTCTTTCCGCCGGAACACCCGGTAACTCATCCGAAAAAACGTCTTCAAATTCATTCACCACCGGAATTTCACGAATGGATGGTGGCTCATCTCGAGTATCAACAACATGGGCAAGAAAAGCCATGCCACCACCAATAATAAAACGACGTGCTCGTGCAAAAGTGCATATCGGCACAAGTCTTGTTCGTTTATCGCCATGAATAATTAACTCTCCCCTACTAGGGGTCTTCACTCGAATAGATTTTTCATGACATGCAATATCGGCTCTATTATGATCGAGCCAATCCATACCAACAACGATATCAAAATCACCCAAAGTCATCGGGATAAGATCAATTTTAAATTTTTCGACACCAAACACAACATTACAATTTTTACATACATCAACCACTAGCACCGTCTTGCCATCCGCTATTTCAAATTCTACCGGACGACTTAACTTAGCTAACGGTTTATTAAGTTTCTGCACAAATTTTGGTGACACAAACGACAAGTTTGCACCACTATCAAAGAGTATCCTTGCCGGATTGGAATTAACCATGAAAGTACCTGAGACAACTTCGCTAGATTGCTTGGCCTCCTCATTGGTCATCAAATAATTTCGAAGCCTAGCCGTACCCGCCACCTTCTCTAGTCGCTTAACATTATCGTTGCGCAATTCGGGACACTCCGGCCTCTTGTGCCCCTCTTTGTTACAATTAAAACAAACGATTTTGTTGGAAGATGATTTTATACAATAACGGGCCAAGTGCCCTTGTCGACCACAATTGTAGCACGTGGGCCCAAAACTCTTAGAAGCCCCCTTTTTCGCACTACCAACGCTCTCGGTCACACTCTTGTTCTTCTTGTTCGAGTGGCTAGTTGCTTCAAATTTTCGTTTGCCAAAGGTGAAGTCACTCTTTCTTGGAGCAAGCGACTCAAAACCCTTAGCGATATCAAATAGCTCATCAAAAGTCTTCGTCGAATTCCTACTAATCCTTTCTTGATAGTTATCATTCAAGGTTCGGTAGAAATCTTCTTTCAACATGTGATCGTTCCCGTCATACTCCGGGAAAAATTGGGTCTTTGCTAAGAAAGTGGACATGAGAGTGTTCAAATCCATTGACCCTTGCCTTAAAGTACGTAACTCATCCTTAAGCTTTGAAAGATCGGCCGAAGTTCGGTACTCCTTGAAAAATTCTTCTTTAAACTCGTCCCACATCAAACTCATACTTTGTTCTTCGCCATAAAGTCAGATTTTCGCGTCCCACCACAACTTGGCATCACCCCTCATCATGCTACTACCAAACCTCGTCTTTTTATCGAGAGGGCACTCACTAGTACGGAAAGCCCCCTCCATATCAGAGATCCATCGAGCACTCTTGAGTGGGTCTCGTTCACCTTCAAATGTGGGAGGTTGAGCATCTTTGAAGTTTTTATAATGGAAGTCTCGCCTTCCAGCGTTATCCTCTTTAAGAACAATCTTAACTTGTTCCTTGACTAGATTGACTACTTGTTGGTCAATCGAATCCAAGAACATCTTCTTAACGTCCTCTAAGAAGGCCTCATGACGCCTTTGCATAATGGCCTCAACCTTGGCCGTAAACTCAACATCCTCGCTCGAACCCCCTTCATTGGTCTCGGGTCCGTTTCTCGTCTTCATACTATAAAACGGAAAAGGTTAAGCAACGAACGAGAAAACATAACACATATGTATATACATATATACCACACTACCCCATCTTGCTCAACAATCGTCGTACATCCCTTGTTTGACACGATTTGAACTCGTAACAATGGTAGCTAATCATTGTTACGCGAGCACGTCGCATTAACTTGCTAGTACAATGTCTATCTTGTTTGATGATTGCTAACACAACACAAAACAATTAGCGCAAGATTAGTTCACATAAAACTAAGCACTAATCAACTCCCGGTCCGACCCGTCTCCTACAAGTCCCGTATAAAGCGCATACACAAATAAATCTAAGTCTAGGCACCTATCTCAAGTCGCCTAAATCCCTTAGACCATGCTCTGATACCACTTGTAACAACCCAACCCAATATACAATCGAACATGCATAAGAAATTTTTTTATTACAGGGGAGTGCGCCAGGCGCACCACCTCAGGGTGCGCGGCGCGCACAGGTCAATTTTCAGTTCTGTCCGATTTTTCAATTTTTCAAATAAAGATCTCCCACTTCCCGACATATTTAGACGAAACGCTTTTCACAACATGTTCTAATATGAAAAACTCATACGATTCAAACATAAAATGAGTTTTACAAAACGGGGCCCACATCGGCCGTTTTACGAGTTTCATACAAAAGTTCGAGTTTCGAACACACTAGTTTAAATTCCAAACGACACTATGAGCATGGTGTTTGGGGTTAAACTACCCATATCTCGGTCAAACTCCAAAAGCTATCATATCCCAAAAGCGTCCCCTATACAACAAGCGGGATCTCTAATCCAATCGAAGGCCCTTACCCTTGTCAACGTCAGAGCCTATAAAAAGATAAACAATGAGAGGGTAAGCAAAGCTTAGTGAATCCAATAATTATACACACATATATATATATATATATATATATATATATATATATATATATATATATATATATATATATATATATATATATATATATATATATATATATAATATACCTACTTGCAATCACTTACACATTTACCGCATACACGCTAGCAATACAATTAGCATACCATCTCAAGTACAAAGCTAATAATCTCCAACAAACCGCTACTAGCGTAATCAATAACATATAATTGACATAATATAATATGCTACAAAACAATACACAACCATGGTTAACCATTCTCGCGTCATGGTGCTACCGGCTCTTTGGTTCACACCATACGCATTTGTCATGATGCTACCTGCTCTTTGGTTCACATCACAACTCGAGTCATACTCATGCTAGAGTGCTACCGGCTCTTTGGTTCACACTTCTAACAATGCTAAGGTGCTACCGGCTCTTTGGTTCACACCCTAACAAATCGTGCTATAGCGCTACCGGCTCTTTGGTTCACACTATAACACACGTACTATGACGCTACCGGCTCTTTGGATCACATCATAGCACGCTCGCACATACTATGGCACTACCGGTTCTTTGGTTCATACCATAGCATTCAAATAAATACATTACATACATATGCATATAATCATTCCACTCACCTTTAACGATTTGGTGACGGTTTTATACTTTCGCAAGCTTCAAAGCAAAGTACCTAATATAATAAGTACTTCAATCAACCCACATAACTAGTTGGACTAAATACCAACAATTTCACTTATGTACATTTAATGACTTAAATGCCCCATTTTCACCAAACCGCCCTTTAAGGGTCAAGACCACATTAATTACTTAAAAGCTAGTGATTAAGGTCCAACAACACTAACCATTACACAATTAGGGTATTTCATACCCATATTTCCCAATTAGGTCAATCATTAGCCCTTTGACTAATTTAAAGTCAACACACCCATTTCGGGTTATCTACTAACCCATCTAACACCCATTTACCTATTTAACTAGGTGTGCTAGTGATTAACTAACCAATTAGAACTCATAAACATCAATTTACATTTTGAAACCCTAGGTTAGTTACCATTGAGTCTTTATGACTCCATCTTACCCAAGAACACCCAAAATCACCAAATATGGATTTTATGTTCTTCATTTACCCAAACCCTAACCCTTACACAAAATCAAAGTAAGGAAATTAAAGTTAGAACATACCATTATAACCACAACGGAGCTAGAGAGGAGATGAGCAACTTTAATACCCGCACTTTGGTCCGAGAACAACTTCTTCCTCTTGGATTTAGCTTTCTCACTCAAGAAATCACACTCCCTCTCTAAAATTAAAGTGATATGGATATGGTAGTTGAAAATGGAGTTATGACTCCTCACAATCTGATCTGGTAGCCTTTAACACGCCCACAAGTGAAATTACCAAAAATCACATCAAAATATCTGAATAAAAGAGCTGGATCCGGCTACAGTGAACAGTGCGCGGCGCGCACCATTAGGTGTGCGCTGAGCGCACCTAGCCCAGCTCAGCTTCTGATTTCTGTTTGATTTCACAACTTCACCCACACGCTATGTACCATATATACCCTACTGTACAATGAAGATTAGGGTCTTACAATATACATACTTGTTTAATGTTATATTTAGAAAATTGATAGTTTGTTATTTGTAAGTATTTATATAAATAATATTAGTAGGTTTGATGTATATAGTTATGTAAAATTTTAATATAATTATAATATATGTAATAAATGTATTTTTTATGTACAAAATATTCATTTGCGTAAAAGGTAGTTTTTGATATTAATAATGATAATATTAGTAATCATATTACTTAATAATAATACTTATTTTGATAATGATATTTGTAATAACAATAATAATAATAATAATAATAATAATAATAATAATAATAATAATAATAATAATAATAATAATAATAATAATTATTGTAACTAGGGTTATGATAACAATAATAATAATTGGTATCTACTACTTATATTAGCGATATTAATAATAGTAATAACTAATATTCATAATACTTATTAATAATACTAATACTAATAATAATTCTAATACTTAATAATAATGATAAGTGTGGTAATAACAATAATAATAATAATAATAATAATAATAATAATAATAATAATAATAATAATAATAATAATAATAGTAATAATACTTAAATGATAAAATTTATAATAATAAATATGTTAATAATACTTATAAGACTAATAATAATAATAATGGTTATAATACTTATAATTATGATCATGCTACTAATAATACTTGTAATTTCAATGGAAACAATAATAATAATAATAATAATCTTAATAATAACAATAATAATTGTAATAATCATAATAATAATAATAATAATAATAATAATAATAATAATAATAATAAATTTAAAAAAAAAATGAAAACTACCTCAAGAGCTAGCTTGTAAAATAAATGCCCGAAACGGGACTCGAACCCGTAACCTCTCGGATACCTGAACACCACTCTAACCACTCTTTTGTTTGAGTTTTTCTGTTAAGATCCTATCCTAAAATAAATATATATCGTATCTGTTTAACCCCTTTTTCCTTCATCTTCCTAAAAAAATTAAAGACAATAAGAGAAATCAGATTATTAATCCGAGACTTAATTTGTTTGTAATAGGATGTGAAATTGATTTAATAATGTTTTATGATGGATAATGAATTAACAAACGCGAAAACAAAATTTAAAATAAATCAAGAACAGCAAAAATAGTTCACGGTTTTAAAAAAAAAAACCTCCAATATCAAACTCCATTTTTAAGAACGTTTTAGTCAAAGATTATAACACAAATTTTGTTTCAAATCCTTTCTAAAATCTTTAGAAAGCATCAATTTAATCTGAAACATCAATTCCATTTCGAATTTCTTGATGAATCAATTTCGTTGACTTTTTACAATTTAACTTTGACTTCCAAACTCAAAATCAAACAAAAGAAATTAGAGATTAAAACTTATAGATAGATCATATAGACGATTTATAACAAGACTGCAATTCCAGTTTTAAAAATTGATTTGAATTCTGCCTGTTGACAATTGAATCACTCGTACAGAGGAATCGAACTATTTGTCTTTATATTTTTCAGTTTAATTCATCAAATAATACCCACTAATTATTGTGTAATTGTTAATGAAGGTAGAAGAATTGAGCGACTTATTATTAATAACATGATACATCGATGGTATAATATTGATGGTTCAGTCGACAGGCTCTCACGAGTAGAATAGAAACCAGAGAGAAAAAAATAAATTGATAGGGATGGTTAATTATTTCTTACGCGTTTATATGTATATATCTGTTGTTATCTGTATTGTATTTATCTGAATTATCGGTAGACATAGGTTTATATATCTGTATTTCTATATTATGTTTAATCTTATTAATTAATACATATAACAATAATAATAATAATAATAATAATAATAATAATAATAATAATAATAATAGTAACACTCTTAATATTGTAAATAATAATAATAATAATAATAATAATAATAATAATAATAATAATAATAATGATACTAATAATCATAAAAAATGATCACTTTAATTAATAATAATGATGATAATAATAATAGTATTACTGATGATAATAATAAATTATATTATTTTATAATAATAAAGATAACTATAGTAATAATAATTGTTATTAATAATGTCTAATACTAATACAATATATAATTAAAGTATAACTGGTTACCTATTTTAATTTTTATATAATAAAAAAGTAATTGATAAAATTTTATAACAAATATATTTTTAATTTGTAATTACATTTAATATTATGGTAGCATAAGTTGAATAGTTGTTATTTATACATTTTATATCTATTACCATGTATTTATAATTAATAATATATATATATATATTTTTTACATATTTATTTACACACAATAGTTTGTGAATTTTCGGGGATGGTCAAAGGTTAAATGTATTTGTAAAAATAGTTTAAAATTTATTGCGACTCAACTTTACAAACTTTGCTTATCGTGTCGAATTCATATAAAGATTAAGTTTAAATTTAGTCGGAAATTCCCGAGTCGTCACACCTTTCTCGTGTACAAAATCATCTTTCATAAATCTTAGTAACCGTACACATATCTTGTGCACAAAAATAACATACACATAACCTGTGTATAAAATCATTCTCTCGATACATAACATTCACTTTTCATTGCTTTCATAGCTTGGCTTGGTAACCGACCTTAACATATAATGCGCATAATAATATCCCCAAAACAGAACATCTCGTCTGTATAATAATCATATAAACTTCGAAGTACTAAACACCATGCCCACTAGCCCTTCCGTCTAGTGAACATTCTGGGTGGGGGTGTTAAACCCGGTAGCTACCTTTAGGATTCGCGTGAATTAGGCGTGCACTAATTCTCAAAATTAGTGATGTTCTCTAATTCTTAGGTTACCAAGCAATAATAATCAGGGGAAAAATATTCATATTAATTGTGGAAATTATCACGTCCACATAATTCATTGGTGGAAATTATCACGTCCACATAATTCATTTGAGGAATGTTTTGCTTGTGTCTATCTCGTCAAACATTTATAAAAGCATTTCATGTATTCGCAGTTCAAAAATGTATTTCAAAAGCATTTAATAAAGCAGTTGTAAAAGTAGCGCATGTATTCTCAGTCTCAAAAATGTAAAGAGTAAAAGGGAATCAAATGAACTCACAATACTGTATTTTGTAGTAAAAATACATATGACGACATTGAACAATGCAGGGTTAGCCTTGGATTCACGAACCTATATCATTTGTATATATATTAAAATGTATAATGTAAATCACGTAAATTTATTTATTAATATATTATTTATATATATATATTTGTAGTTATTTAGGATTTATATTAAATTCCATTTAAAAACATATACTTATTTATATCTTAATTTATATGTTATATGTATCTATATGTATATGTATCTATATGTATTTATTATTATGGTTGAGAATCAATAGTTTGTTACATGTAATTATTTATCTAGCTAATGTTAATATATAGTTATATGTAATATTAATATAGTTATTGTATATGTACCAAGTACATTTTATATACAAAATTATTTATTTCAAAAAAAAATGATAGTTTTGATTTTTAGTGAGTTACTAATAATAATAAGTTTATTAATAATGATAATACTAATAATAGTAATGATATTGTTATTAATGATAATATTAATAATATTACTAATACTTATTTTTGACTATAACAATAATGATAATAAAGGTAGTAATAATAATATTGTTAATACTAATAATGATAATAATAAGGATAGTAATATTATCAACAATAATAATAATTATATTAATATTTATTAATGATAATAATAATATAATAATAATAATAATAGTTTTTACTAATAATAATGATACTACTTATAATCATAATGATAATGCTTAATAATAATATTAATAATAGAAATGATAACATTTAATAATAAAAATAACAATAATACATATACTTAATAATAATAATAATAATAATAATAATAATAATAATAATAATAATAATAATAATAATAATAATAATAATACTTATTCTATTAATAATAACTAAGTTAATGGTAATAATTATTTTGAATATTAATACTAGTTAATCATAATAATAATAACAATATTAATAATAATGATAATAATAATAATAATAATAATAATAATAATAATAATAATAATAATAATAATAATAATAATAATAATAATAATAATAATAAAAAATATGACTACCTTCCTGTAACAACCTCTACTGGGCCTAGATGTAAGATTACTAATTTGCCCTTAAGTTAGCATTGTGATACTATATACTTTTATTTTTATTTAATATTTATTATCAATTAATGATGTGGTTAGGACCAGTTTGTGACAAGGGTCACAGAACAGGTTTGTTTATTTAATTTGGACTTCGTTTGGGTTGCTAAATGATGTACGAAAGATATCAGATAACTGATAAATACCCGTGTGCTGCACAGTGTGGGATTTTAACCCACTTTAGATGACTAGTGATGTAGTGACCCAAACTTTTCCATGTTAATATATATTAAATGAAATTGTTATTTACATGATTAAGTATTTCCAACATGTTAAGTAATCAAACTTGTTAAGACTTGATTAATTGAAATAGGTTTCATATAGTCAATTGACCACCCAAGTTGACCGGTGATTAACGAACGGTAAAACCTGTAAAAACTATATGATGATATATATATGGATATATATATATATATATATATATATATATATATATATATAGTTAACATGATATTATGATAAGTAAGTATCTCATTAGGTATTTTAACAATGAGTTATATACATAAAAATGAGGCTATTAGATTAAGAAACTCGAAAACGATATATATAACGAGTATCGTTATAACAACGTCTTACTAAATACATATGAATCATATTAAGATATTGATACACTATGTTTAATCATGTTAAATGATAAGCAAACATGTCATTAAGTGTATTAACAATGAACTATATATGTAAAAACAAGACTACTAACTTAATGACTTCGAAACGAGACATATATGTAACGATTATCGTTGTAACAACATATAACTGTATATATATCATACTAAGATATATTAATATATCATAATATCATGACAATGTAATAATTTAACATCTCTTTAGATATAATAAACAATGGGTTAATAACATTTAACAAGATCGTTAACCTAAAGGTTTCAAAACAATACTTACATGTAACGACTAACGATGACTTAACGACTCAGTTAAAATGTATATACATGTAGTGTTTTAATATGTATTCATACACTTTTGAAAGACTTCAAGACACTTATCAAAGTACTTCTACTTAACAAAAATGCTTACAATTACATCCTCATTCATTTTCATCAACAATTCTACTCGTATGCACTCGTATTTGAACTCGTACAATACACAGCTTCTAAATGTATTTACTATTGGTATATACACTCCAATGATCAACTGTTAGCAGCCCATGTGAGTCACCTAACCATGTTGGAACCATCATTTAACATCTAGTATGAGATATCTCACCAAATAACAAACTAATGGAGCCTATATGATACTTGCATATTCACGTGAATGAGAGACTCCACAAACACTTTTATTTTTCAACTTACATGCATCAAACTACTCTCTCTCAAGTGTTCTTACTTTGTTCTAAGTGTTCTTCATCATCTTCATCAAAATCTAGCTCAATCTAGTTCATAAATCCATACATAAACCAAGTTATAAAACAACTACTCAAGAACGCACCAACAAGACTTCCAAGTTTGCTAGCTTACTTCCAATCTTGCAAATCTACTTTGAGTGATCATCCAATCTCAAGAAATCTTTCTTATTTACAGTAAGATATCTTTCTAATATAAGGTAATACTCATATTCAAACTTTGATTCAATTTTTATAACTTAAACAATCTTATTTCAAGTGGAAATCTTACTTGAACTTGTTTTTGTGTCATGATTTTGCTTCAAGAACTTTCAAGCCATCCAAGGATCCTTTAGAGCTAGATCTAATTTTCTTTTTTCTAGTAGGTTTATCCATAAAACCTGAGGTAGTAATGATGTTCATAACATCATTCGATTCATATATATAAAACTACCTTATTCGAAGGTTTAAACTTGTAATCACTAGAATATAGTTTAGTTAATTCTAAACTTGTTCGCAAACAAAAGTTAATCCTTCTAACTTGACTTTTAAAATCAACTAAACACATGTTCTATATCTATATGATATGCTAACTTAATGATTTAAAACCCGAAAACGCGAAAAATACCGTAAAACCGGATATACGCCGTCGTAGTAACACCGCGGGCTGTTTTGGGTTAGTTAATAAAAAACTATGATAAACTTTGATTTAAAAGTTGTTCTTCTGGAAAAATGATTTTTCTTATGAGCATGAAACTATATCCAAAAATCATGGTTAAACTCAAAGTGAAAGTATGTTTTCCAAAATGGTCATCTAGACGTCGTTCTTTCGACTGAAATGACTACCTTTACAAAAATGACTTGTAATCTATATTTTCGACTATAAACTTATAATTTTTCTATTTAGATTCATAAACTTAAGTTCAATATGAAACCATAGCAACTTGAATCACTCAAAACGGATTTAAAACGAAGAAGTTATGGGTAAAACAAGATTGGATAATTTTTCTTGTTGTAGCTACGTGAAAATTGGTAACAAATCTATATTAATCATATCCTAGCTAACTTATATTGTATTATACATGTATTCTAATATATTATGTAATCTTGGGATACCATATACACGTATGCAAATGTTTTTACATATCATATCGACCCATCTATATATATTATTTTGAACAACCATAGACACTCTATATGCAGTAATGTTGGAGTTAGCTATACAGGGTTGAGGTTGATTCCAAAAATATATATACTTTGAGTTGTGATCTAGCCTGAGACGTGTATACACTGGGTCTTGGTTTGATTCAAGATAATATATATCAATTTATTTCTGTACATCTAACTCTGGACAACTAGTTGTAGGTTACTAACGAGGACAGCTGACTTAATAAATTTAAAACATTAAAATGTTGTAAATATATTTTGAACATACTTTTATATATATGTAAATATTTGTTATAGGTTCGTGAATCGACCAGTGGCCAAATCTTACTTCCCGACTAAGTAAAAATCTGTGAAAGTGAGTTATAGTCCAACTTTTAAAATCTAATATTTTTGGGATGAGAATACATGCAGCTTTATAAATGTTTTACAAAATAGACACAAGTACATGACACTACTTTCTACGGTTGAACGATCGAAGCTGAATATGCCCCTTTTACTTGGTAACTTAAGAATTAGTAAACCAGTCTACTAATTGACGCGAATCCTAAAGATAGATCTATTGGACCCAACAAACCTCATCCGTTGTAGCGGATGCTTTAGTACTTCGATGTTATTTTATCATGTCCGATGGATGTCCCGGAATGATAGGGGATTTTCTTATATGCATCTTGTTAATGTCGGTTACCAGGTGTTCAAACCATATGAATGATTTTTATCTCTATGTATGGAATGTGTATTGAAATATGAAATCTTGTGGTCTATTATTACGATTTGATAAATATATAGGTTAAACCTATAACTCACCAAAATTTTTATTGAAGTTTAAAGCATGTTTATTCTCAGGTGATTATTAAGAGCTTCCGCCGTTGCATGATAATATATGGACAAGATTTGGAGTCAGCATGCTTGTATTATATTGTTTAAAAACTGCATTCGAGATTTATTTTGTTGTAACATATTAATATTGTAAACCAATATGTATTGGTAGTGTGTAAGTGTGATATTTTTAGATTATCATTTATGGATAATCTAGATGGTGTCTTTTTAACCTTGTCGATAAAATAAAGGTTATGGTTTGTTTTAAAAACGAATGCAGTCTTTGAAAAACGTCTCATATAGAGGTCAAAACCTCGTAACAAAATCAATTAATATGGAACGTTTATAATCAATATGAACGGGACATTTCAGTTGTATCCGAGCGTTGGTCTTAGAGAACCAAAAATTTGCATTAGTGTGTCTTATCGAGTTTGTTAGGATACATTAGTGAGTCTGGACTTCGACCGTGTTTTCTTTAAAAACGATTGCTTAACACTTTTGTTGGAAACTATATATTATTAACATGTAAATATTATGTGATATATTAACCTCTTAATGTGTTTGATATTGTGTGATAGATGTCTACCACTAGTACAAATCCCATCGACTCACCTATTAATAATGAAGAGTCGAATATACTTTAGGAAGATTCACAAATTACCGAAGAAGAACCGGAAGAGGAGGTGTAGTGACCCGAAATTTTCCATGTTTATATATATTAAATGAAATTGGTATATTTACATGATTAAATGTTTTCAACATGTTAAGCAATCAAACTTATTAAGACTTGATTATTTGAAATGTGCTTCATATAGACAATTGACCACCCAAGTTGACCGGCGATTCACGAACGTTAAAAATTTGTAAAAACTACATGATGATATATATATGGATATATATATGGTTAACATGAGATTATGATAAGTAAGTATCTCACTAAGTATATTAACAATGAGTGATATACATAAAAATGAGTTTATTGAATTAAGAAACTCGAAACAATATATATAACGATTATCGTTATAACAACGTCTTACTAAATACATATGAATCATATTAAGATATTGATACACTATGTTTAACATGATAAAATGATAATTAAGTATATCATTAAGTGTGTTAACAATGAACTACATATGTAAAACAAGACTACTAACTTAAAAATTTCGAAACGAGACATATATGTAACGATTATCGTTGTAAGAACATTTAACTGTATATATATCATACTAAGATATATTAATATATCATAATATCATGATAATGGAATAATTTAACATCTCTTTAGATATAATAAATAATAGGTTAACAACATTTAACAAGATCGTTAACCTAAAGGTTTCAAAACAACATTTACATGTAACGACTTACGATGACTTAACGACTCAGTTAAAATGTATATACATGTAGTGTTTTAATATGTATTCATACACTTTTGGAAGACTTCAAGACACTTATCAAAATACTTCTACTTAACAAAAATGCTTACAATTACATCCTCGTTCAGTTTCATCAACAATTCTACTCGTATGCACCCGTATTCGTACTCGTACAATACACAGCTTTTAGATGTATGTACTATTGGTATATACACTCCAATGATCAGCTCTTATCAGCCCATGTGAGTCACTTAACACATGTGGGAACCATCATTTGGCAACTAGCATGAAATATCTCATAAAATTACAAAAATATTAGTAATCATTCATGACTTATTTACATGTAAACAAAATTACACATCCTTTATATCTAATCCATATACCAACGACCAAAAATGAAAGGACCCATTCATATACATTATAAACGATTCATAATAGTTGATTACATCGCGAGGTATTTGACATCTATATGATAAGTTTTACAAACATTGCATTCGTTTTTAAAAGACAAACTTTCTTTACATCAAAAATTGACGGCATGCATACCATTTCATATTACATCCAACTATAACTGACTTAATATTAATCTTGATGAACTCAACGACTCGAATGCAACGTCTTTCAAAGTATGTCTTGAATGACTCCAAGTAATATCCTTAAAATGAGCTAATGCACAGCGGAAGAATTCTTTAATACCTGAGAATAAACAAGCTTTAAAGTGTCAACCAAAAGGTTGGTGAGTTCATTAGTTTATCATAATCCATCATTTCCGTAATAGTAATAGACCACAAGATTTCAGTTTCTATAAATATCCGTACACTCGCAAGTGTATAAAAGTATTCTATAAGTTGTAGGCACCCGGTAACATGCCTTAACGTTGATATTTTACCCTCTGAAGTACACCAGATCAGGTGTGTTTAAAATAATCTCGAAGTACTAAAGCATCCCATAGTCAGGATGGGGTTTGTCAGGCCCAATAGATCTATCTTTAGGATTCGCGCCTACCGTACATAGATAAGTAGTTTAATGTTACCAAGCTAAGGGTATATTTCTGGTTTAAACCCACGTAGAATTAGTTTTAGTACTTGTGCCTATTTCGTAAAACATTTATAAAAACAGCGCATGTATTCTCAGTCCCAAAAATATATATAAAAGGGAGCAAATGAAACTCACAATACTGTATTTCGTAGCAATTATATATATGACGGCACTGAACATGTGCAGTGTTTGTCTCGGATTCACGAACCTATATTAAGTATATATATTTATATGTTGGTCAATATCTGTCTAACAATTTAGGTCAAGTCGTAGTGTATCACAATCCTAATGCTCGAGACCGACATGCAAAAGTCAACAAAAGTCAACTTGACCCAAAATGACTTCCAAAATCTATACATGTTTATTATATAACTTATATATAGTAGTTTTATATATTTAAATATATTTATCAGATCTTATTATACTAAATAATACAAGTCATTTATTAATAAATAAAAATTTATATTAAAATTCATATATGATAAAAATATACTTTTATATATCTCAAATAATAAAATTTATAAAATTCACTTAATATCATAAAAATATAGTGGTATGTATTATTAATGTAATTACATTACGTGTGGTAAAAATATCTTTGTACGCATATTTATTTGATAAAATAATATTGATAATAATAATAATGATAAAAATAATAAAATGATAGTTTCAATAAAAATATTAATTTTTAGTAATAAAGATAATTTTAGTAATAACATCAACTGATAACAGTTATAATAATCGTTTTAATAATAATATTAAAATTAATGATAATTCAGTTGACCATATCTTTTAATCCGTTCATCGAAACCACACGATTTCTAAATGAAAAGTTATTAATTTTTTTCTTCAGATTTTCAACGACATGCATATCATATAACTTATCTCAATAGCATATGTATCAAATTCGTGATTTATCATAAACTATTTAACGACGAAACTAAGCATACAAACATGCATAATCATATATACTCGAGCACTAGTCAGGGATACACTATTAATATATAAAAGATAAGATATGAATGCTCACGTATCAATATTGTGATTCAATATTGCAAGAAAGTACGTAGACGCAACGAAAATGATAAACGTTAGGTTGACCTCACGAGCAATACCCTCGATCAATACCCATAACCTTCATAGCTATAACCCATAATTTCCTTAGCTCTATCCCATTTGAAAACTTATTTTGAAATCGTCTGAATATAACTTCGTCGCAGTATTTTATGTATACTAATAATATCTTGAAATAATACTAAGTAAATATATATATATATATATATATATATATATATATATATATATATATATATATGTAATTCGATTGAGAGAGTTTAGAGAAATATATTTTCAAGTTTCTATGAAATAATGAAACCTATTGAATTCTATTTATAATAGATTTTTGAATTATTAAAGTGAATTATTAAAGTATGAATTATTAAAGTGAATTATTAAAGTATAAATTATTAAAGTGAATTATTAAAGTATAAATTATTAAAGTGAATTATTAAAGTATGAATTATTAAAGTGAATTATTAAAGTATGAATTATTAAAGTAAATTATTAAAGTGTGAATTATTAAAGTGAATTATTAAAGTATGAATTATTAAAGTGAATTATTAAAGTATGAATTATTAAAGTTAAAGTAAAGTAAAAGTAAAGTAAAGGTAAAGTTAAAGTATAGTAAAAGTATAAAACTATGTACGTATAATACGCGTATAAAAATATATATAATATTAATTTAAATCATTATATATATATATATATATATATATTTAATAAAATAAAATATAAATATCGTTATCTTTATCATACTGGTTAAGTAATGAGTTGTCAAAAAAAAAAATATAGATTTCTTAAATCACAGTGGACCTCATAACATAGGCCCGTAATCATATCATAATGTATCTGATAATTCAATCATTTGATATTATCTCTTAATTCTGTCGATAAATATATCAAAATAAATATGTTTATGTAAAGTATCATATATCTAATACTTTATTAATGTTTTCAGTTAATATTATATATTATATATACATATCTATATACACATAATTGTTCGTGAATCGTCGAACATGGTCAAAGGGTAATTGATTACATGAATGTAGTTCCAAACTTTTTGAGATTCAACATTACAAATTCTGCTTATCGTGTCAGAAACATATAAAGGTTAAGTTTAAATTTGGTCGGAAATTTCCGGGTCGTCACAGTACCTACCCGTTAAAGAAATTTTGTCCCGAAATTTGATCGAGGTCGTCATAGCTAACTATAAAAATGTTTTCATGACGAATATGAGTTGATAAATAGAGTTTTATCATCATTGAGTAATATAGATAAAACAATTTGATTACGCGAAGAGTATAAGTGAAGCTATCGCAAGAGAGTGAAATGAGTAAACGTATATTCGTTTTAACCGATGACGTAGTTATGATTGATTTCCGGAATTCATGTGATTTAAAGAAAATCTTTGCAATAAGATTTGGTTCTTCGGCGATTAAGGAAATCAGGATCTTCTTTGATTAAATGCGATAATCTGTCTCGATTTCTCTGTCTGATATTTTACTATAATTCCACCCCCTTCGTTTCTTTATTTCCACAGCTCACACCTTCTAGTCTTTCTCCCCAATTCATACTTTAAAGCATTCGTTAATATGCTTCATCCAGTATTGATTCTTGATATACTTTTAACTTTCATATCTGTCATTCTTCTTTTTCATCTACCACCGGAGGAAGTTATTTTCTTCTACCATTACCTTGGGGTTATTGTGTTTTTCATTCTCCCGTGTCTTTATATTGCTATACGCATTTATATACACGGTTTGTAATTTCGAAGTTGTTATCGGGCTTTATATTCTCCATTATATTTCGGAGCTTCATGCTTTCGTTTTCTCTTCCCGATCTTAAGTCAAGCGGATAATAGTCCAGAATTTGTAGATATGAATTTTTGGATGAACATAGTTAATGTTCCAAGAAGAAAATCGTAATGGCACGATCTTGATTTGGCAAATTACCAGAATATCCGAAAATATAGAGCTATCAAGATGATATGTTTGAAAATTGGGTAGAATGTAAGAGTCTTGTAAACAGTACATGATGACGGTATGTTCTGTGAATCATCACGTTCCATTAGAAACTCGGCATGACTTACTGTAATATAATCATGTTGATCAAGTGTTATTATATTATACTAACTCATGCTTCAGTTCCCAACACTACTTCAAAAACATTCCTATTTTAAATTCAATTTTTTTTTAAATTTAGAAACTAACACAGTTTCTTTTTATGTTGTAACGCAGATATTTCGAAGAGATAAAAGATATCGGATAAGAATAGTTGTGAAAATATCTTCAGGAATATCGAAGATATTATAATAAAAGATACGATAATATGGATGATGAAGAAGATTTGTCTGTGAAGGTTTAGAATAAGAAGTAAGGTGTTTGCTAACGATTTCAGTAGACACTGAATCATTTAGATCCTTTGAAGGCAGGTTTAGTCTTTGTGATTTGTCCACAGCCTCCTTCATGGTCTGCTCAATCCGTTTTCCAGTTTCAAACCTTCTCTTTTTCTCAGCTTTACCACCATACTATTCTTTATCATCAAACTTTTGACTGTTAAAGTCGTTTACAGTTTTTGCTGCTTCATCAGCATTTTTCCAATTTCGGAGAACTAGTTCATAGTTTGGGATGTTTTTCAGAAAATTCACATTCGAAGTATGTAAGTCTAGGAGATAGACGTTATATGTATAACTTTTGACGTAAAATTGTCGCGAAATTCAAAATACTGATTGCTAATTCCCAGTAGTTGGTGTGACAATTATTGTTACAGGATGTAGGTGAGTACATGATGGGGTTTTAATGAATAAGTATAGTGGCTTTTCGGAGAGGCTTAAGTCGAAGGTTAATGAAGTTGTTGATAAGTTTACTGCTAATGTGGCGAGATATGAAAGGTTCCCCGGTAACAATGATGAAGGGGTAATTGTTATAATAAGGTTTATTCGTATAAATAAATGAAGGTGATTTGCTGGAGCTGTGATAAAACTGTCTATTTTGGAAAGAGATTGAAAAATTATATTTGGTAATAAATATCAAAGGATCTGACATGGATACGTGTTAAACTATATCTTTGGTTTCGAGAGCTTTTCAGATGCATGACAGTGGGTAATATGTGGTTGGATCATCATCTCGCATGTCTTTAGGAATTTTGAAGTGTTTGAACACATATTGTAATTGTTAATATACATATGATGTTCTAAGATTTTGAATGATACAAATATTTTTGTGAGTTCCATGAATAGAAATGAGGTTCTAGGACAGTTTTGAAGTCAAAGTATAGTTTTGAAAGATGTAGGAATCTAAGAGTGATGATTTCGGTTATATCTTGAATCGAATTCTGAGATTTCAAAATCAGAATATGTAATTAGATTTTGAATGAGTATGGTTGTTTTGATTTCTATAAAAGAATGTATATTGTTGTGAAAGTAGGGAGTATAATGGATGATTTGCTGAATCAGATTCAAAGAATGTAACATATTAATTGTGAATTTATATATCTCTTCGGGTATTACCTACCCGTTAAAAAAAAAATTTCACAATTAATATTTTGTACAAAAGAATTTTATTACAGTCTTTATGGAAATATATATGTGTATATTTCTTCAGATGTAATATTGATTTAATGAGTTAATATTAAATTAAACTCATTTGATTTATGGTTAAGGCTAGGATAGATAATTTCTAAACTTTAGAAATTACATAATCGCCGTAGAATGTTTCCCCAATGAAGTTATGAATCAATACTTCATCGTTGTGGTATTCCTTGGTATCTACATGGCGTATGACGTCGATGCTCGTGGGACAGATTGTGAAGTTGAGGTTTGCGATGCGGTTGTTGTTGTTGGTGGTAATGGTACTGTTGATGTTGTTGATGGTAGTACTGGTTATGCTGCTGGTGCTACTGCTGGTGTTTGTAACCTTTGCACCATATTCTCCAAAGCCACTACCCGAGCGCGAAGCTCGTTGACTTCTTCTATTACACGGGGGTGATTGTCGGTTCGGACGAGCGGATAAATAAGATCTAGAATTTGGTGTAGTATATAATCATGACGAGATACTCTGAAAATGAGAGAGAAAATGGTGTTTCGGACAGGTTCGCCGGTAAGTGCTTCAGGTTCATTGCCAAGAGGGCAATGTGGTGGATGAAAGGAATCGCCTTCTTCTTGTCTCCAATGGTTAAGTAGATTACGAACCCATCCCCAATTCATCCAGAATAGATGATGGCTAATTGGTTGATCCATTCCGGTCACGCTGCTTTCGGAGCTCATGTGGAAATCCATATCGGCATAGCTGTCGGAATTCGAGGAACTCGAACTGGTTGAGGGATCCATCTTGTATGATCAGGGAAAGAATTTTTTTTGGTATGAAATAGATTGTAGAATTTAGATTTGGTATTTTTCAATATATAATTTACATATGTATATATAATACCAAAATCCCATAAATTACGGAGGAATCTTTGAAAGATGTCAGTCAAAGTTCACAGTAACAGATATGCTAAGATAAGAATTCGTCTATACACTATTATGCAATAAATGTAGGAAAACGCGTCTAGACTTAAGAATGATAAGCAGGTAACTTCCTAAGGATGGTAAGTAGATGATTTCCGACTAAAAATGATAAGCAAAACTTTTGACATGCAGACACGGTCGAAGTCCAGACTCACTAATGCATCTTAACAACTATCAGTTAGACACACTAATGCAAGACCTGGTTCGCTAAGACCACCGCTCTGATACCAACTGAAAGGACCCATTCATATACATTATAAACGATTCATAATAGTTGATTACATCGCGAGGTATTTGACCTCTATATGATACGTTTTACAAACATTGCATTCGTTTTTAAAAGACAAACTTTCTTTACATCAAAAATTGACGGCATGCATACCATTTCATATTACATCCAACTATAATTGACTTAATATTAATCTTGATGAACTCAACGACTCGAATGCAACGTCTTTCAAAGTATGTCTTGAATGACTCCAAGTAATATCCTTAAAATGAGCTAATGCACAGCGGAAGAATTCTTTAATACCTGAGAATAAACATGCTTTAAAGTGTCAACCAAAAGGTTGGTGAGTTCATTAGTTTATCATAATCCATCATTTTCGTAATAGTAATAGACCACAAGATTTCAGTTTCTATAAATATCCGTACACTCGCAAGGGTATAAAAGTATTCTATAAGTTGTAGGCACCCGGTAACATGCCTTAACGTTGATATTTTACCCTCTGAAGTACACCAGATTAGGTGTGTTTAAAATAACCTCGAAGTACTAAAGCATCCCATAGTCAGGATGGGGTTTGTCAGGCCCAATAGATCTATCTTTAGGATTCGCGCCTACCGTACATAGACAAGTAGTTTAATGTTACCAAGCTAAGGGTATATTTCTGGTTTAAACCCACGTAGAATTAGTTTTAGTACTTGTGTCTATTTCATAAAATATTTATAAAAACAGCGCATGTATTCTCAGTCCCAAAAATATATATAAAAGGGAGCAAATGAAACTCACAATACTGTATTTCGTAGCAATTATGTATATGACGGCACTGAACAAGTGCAGTGTTTGTCTCGAATTCACGAACCTATATTAAGTATATATATTTATATGTTGGTCAATATCTGTCTAACAATTTAGGTCAAGTCGTAGTGTATCACAATCCTAATACTCGAGACCGACATGCAAAAGTCAACAAAAGTCAACTTGACCCAAAATCACTTCCAAAATCTATACATGTTTATTATATAACTTATATATAATAGTTTTATATATTTAAATATATTAATCAGATCTTATTATACTAAATAATACAAGTCATTTATTAATAAATAAAAATGTATATTAAAATTCATATATGATAAAAATATACTTTTATATATCTCAAATAATAAAATTTATAAAATTCACTTAATATCATAAAAATATAGTGGTATGTATTATCAATGTAATTACATTACGTGTGGTAAAAATATCTTTGTACGCATATTTATTTGATAAAATAATATTGATAATAATAATAATGATATAAATAATAAAATGATAGTTTCAATAAAAATATTAATTTTTAGTAATAAAGATAATTTTAGTAATAACATCAACTGATAACAGTTATAATAATCGTTTTAATAATAATATTAAAATTAATGATAATTCAGTTGACCATATCTTTTAATCCGTTCATCGAAACCACACGATTTCTAAATGAAAAGTTATTAATTTTTTTCTTCAGATTTTCAACGACATGCATATCATATAACTTATCTCAGTAGCATATGTATCAAATTCGTGATTTATCATAAACTATTTAACGACGAAACTAAGCATACAAACATGCATAATCATATATACTCGAGCACTAGTTAGGGATACACTATTAATATATAAAAGATAAGATATGAATGCTCACGTATCAATATTGTGATTCAATATTGCAGGAAAGTACGTAGACGCAACGAAAATGATAAACGTTAGGTTGACCTCACGAGCAATACCCTCGATCAATACCCATAACCTTCATAGCTATAACCCATAATTTCCTTAGCTCTATCCCATTTGAAAACTTATTTTGAAATCGTCTGAATATAACTCTGTCATAGTATTTTATGTATACTAATAATATCTTGAAATAATACTAAGTAAATATATATATATATATATATATATATATATATATATATATATATATATATATATATATATATATATATATATATAATTCGATTGAGAGAGTTTAGAGAAATATATTTTCAAGTTTCTATGAAATAATGAAACTATTGAATTCTATTTATAATAGATTTTTGAATTATTAAAGTGAATTATTAAAGTATGAATTATTAAAGTGAATTATTAAAGTATGAATTATTAAAGTATGAATTATTAAAGTGAATTATTATAGTATGAATTATTAAAGTGAATTATTAAAGTATGAATTATTAAAGTTAAAGTAAAGTAAAAGTAAAGTAAAGTTAAAGTTAAAGTATAGTAAAAGTATAAAACTATGTACGTATAATACGCATATAAAAATATATATAATATTAATTTAAATCGTTATATATATATATATATATATATATATATATATATATATATATATATATATATATATATATATATTAATAAAATAAAATATAAATATCGTTATCTTTATCATACTGGTTAAGTAATGAGTTGTCAAAAAAAAAAATAGATTTCTTAAATCACAGTGGACCTCATAACATAGGCCCGTAATCATATCATAATGTATCTGATAATTCAATCATTTGATATTATCTCTTAATTCTGTCGATAAATATATCGAAACAAATATGTTTATGTAAAGTATCATATATCTAATACTTTGTTAATGTTTTCAGTTAATATTATATATTATATATACATATCTATATACACATAATTGTTCGTGAATCGTCGAACACGGTCAAAGGGTAATTGATTACATGAATGTAGTTCCAAACTTTTTGAGATTCAACATTACAAATTCTGCTTATCGTGTAAGAAACATATAAAGGTTAAGTTTAAATTTGGTCGGAAATTTCCGGGTCGTCACAAAAAACACGTACAAACAGTTTCATTCTTCAATTTTCTTCATCTTAGTGATCTCTCTCAAGTCCTATCTTCAAGTTCTAAGTGTTCTTTATAAATTCTACAAGTTCTAGTTTCATAAAATCAAGAATACTTTCAAGTTTACTAGCTCACTTCCAATCTTGTAAAGTGATCATCCAACCTCAAGAAATCCTTGTTGTTTACAGTAAGATATCATTCTAAATCAAGGTAATACTCATATACAAACTTTTATTCAATTCCTATAACTATAACTATCTTAATTCGAGTGATAATCTTACTTGAACTTGTTTTCGTGTCATGATTCTGCTTCAAGAACTTTCAAGCCATCCAAGATCCTTTGAAGCTAGATCATTTCTTGTTACTTCCAGTAGGTTTACCTACTAAACTTGAGGTAGTAATGATGTTCATAACATCATTCGATTCATATATATAAAACTACCTTATTCGAAGGTTTAAACTTGAAATCACTAGAAGATAGTTTAGTTAATTCTAAACTTGTTCGCAAACAAAAGTTAATCCTTCTAACTTGACTTTTAAAATCAACTAAAAACATGTTCTATATCTATATGATATGCTAACTTAATGATTTAAAACCGGGAAACATGAAAAACACCGTAAAACCGGATATACGCCGTCGTAGTAACACCATGGACTGTTTTGGGTTAGTTAATTAAAAACTATGATAAACTTTGATTTAAAAGTTGTTCTTCTGAAAAAATGATTTTTCTTATGAACATGAAACTATATCCAAAAATTATGGTTAAACTCAAAGTAGAAGTATGTTTTCCAAAATGGTCATCTAGACGTCGTTGTTTCGACTGAAATGACTACCTTTACAAAAACGACTTGTAACCTGTATTTTTGACTATAAAATAATACTTTTTCTGTTTAGATTCATAAACTTATGTTCAATATGAAACCATAGCAACTTGAAACACTCAAAACGGATTTAAAACGAAGAAGTTATGGGTAAAACAAGATTGGATAATTTTTCTTGTTGTAGCTACGTGAAAATTGGTAAAAAATCTATATTAATCATATCCTAGCTAACTTATATTGTATTACATGTATTCTAATATATTATGTAATCTTGGGATATCATAGACACGTATTCAAATGTTTTGACATATCATATCGACCCATGTATATATATTATTTGGAACAACCATAGACACTCTATATGCAGTAATGTTGGAGTTAGCTATACAGGGTTGAGGTTGATTCCAAAAATATATATACTTTGAGTTGTGATCTAGCCTGAGACGTGTATACACTGGGTCGTGGATTGATCCAAGATAATATATATCGATTTATTTCTGTACATCTAACTATGGAAAACTAGTTGTAGGTTACTAAAGAGGACAACTGACTTATTAAACTTAAAACATTAAAACGTATTAAAAATGTTGTAAATATATTTTGAACATACTTTGATATATATATGTACATATTTTTTATAGGTTCGTGAATCGACCAGTGGCCAAGTCTTACTTCCAGACGAAGTAAAAATCTGTGAAAGTGAGTTATAGTCCCACTTTTAAAACCTATTATTTTTTTGGGATGAGAATACATGCGATTTTATAAATGTTTTACAAAATAGACACAAGTAATCGAAAATACTTTCTATGTTGGATTATCGAACCGAATATGCCCCTTTTTAGCTTGGTAGCCTAAGAATTAGGGAAATGGCCCCTAATTGACGTGAATCCTAAAGATAGATCTATTTGGCCCAACAAGCCTCATCTGAGTTACGGATGCTTTAGTACTTCGATTTATCATATCCGATGAGAGTCCCGGAATGATGGGGATATTCTATATGCATCTTGTTAAGGTCGGTTACCAGGTGTTCAACATATGAATGATTTTTATCTCTATGCAGTTTGTGAAATGCCTGATATGAGATGTGTTATAAAAATGAAATCTTGTGGTCTATTGTTATGATTTGATAATATGTAGGTTAAACCTATAACTCACCAACAATTTTGTTGACGTTTTAAGCATGTTTATTCTCATGTGAGTATTAAGAGCTTCCGCTGTTGCATACTAAATTAAGGACAAGATTTGGAGTCCATGCTTGTATAATATTGTTTAAAAACTGCATTCGAAGACTTATGTTGATGTATAATATTATTGTAAACCATTATGTAATTTTCGTGTGAAAAATGCTATATTTTAGATTATCATTATTTGATAATCGTCATAATATTTTAAAGGTTATGGTTTGTTCTAAAATCGAATGCAGTCTTTGAAAAACGTCTCATATAGAGGTCAAAACCACGCAACGAAATCAATTAATATGGAACGTTTATAATCAATATGAATGGGACATTTTAGTTGGTATCAGAGCGTTGGTCTTAGAGAACCAGAAATTTGCATTAGTATGTCTTATCGAGTTTGTTAGGATACATTAGTGAGTCTAGACTTCGACCGTGTTTTCTTTAAAAACGATTGCTTAACACTTTTGTTGGAAACTATATATTATTAACATATGAATATTATGTGATATATTAACCTCATAATGTGTTTGATATTGTGTGATAGATGTCTACCACTAGTACAAATCCCATCGATTCACCTAATAATAATGAAGAGTCGAATATATTTTGGGAAGATTCACAAATTCTCGAAGAGGAACCGGAAGAGGAGGAACCGGAAGAAGAAGAGGTTCCGGAGGAAGAAATATTGATACCTATAGTAAATCGATTAAATAAAAGAAAATCCTCAACCAACAGACCAAAGTTAATAATGGTCAATGGTGTTTCTGCCGAGGAAGCAAAATGTTGGGAAGATTATCAATTTTTCGATGAATCGGATCCCGATGAGGATTCCGATGATGTTATAGAAATTACCTCGACCCAATTTAATAAAGCAAAAGAAAATAATAAGGGAAAAAGTATAAAAATAGAGAAATCCGTTTCCAACCCCGATGAACTTTATATGTATCGGCAACATCCGTATTTCCTAAAATGTAACAATGGCCCGGGAACCTCTAAACCACCAGGTTTTTCTAAACCATTGTGGAAAACGACGGTTCGTATTAGAGGAACACCATATATTCCTAGAAAATTAGGAAAACGAACCAAGTCCGAAGAAGAAAAAACCAGTGATTCAGATTAGAGGGTTGTAATCATGTTGTGTATTATATGTATTGTAGTGTGCTTGTACTTTTATGTTCTATGTAAAAATTGCTTGTATTATTTGTTAATTATCTTTTATGAATCTAACCCTCGCCTATTTTTACAGTATAAAAACACAAAATAGACGTTAAGGATAGACAACCAAATATTTTAGAAGACCTACCAGGGGATATGATTGATGAAATCTTGTCTAGAGTAGGTCAGAATTCATCAGCACAATTAGTTATGGCGAAATTAACTTGTCAAACATTTGAAAGACTTTCTAGAAATGCCTTAGTTTATAAAAGGCTTTCCTTTGATAGGTGAGGTATATCACATTAGGGAGACCATAAGTTACGTCGTGTTTTCTTTAAAGCGTTAAATGCGGGGAACCCAAATGAAATTTTACACTACGGGTTAAGAACCTATTTTGACTCAACATATCCCAACATAGGATTTCATGAATTAGAAAGAGCTTCTAACATGCAACATAAAGAAGCATGTTATGCTTACGGGTTAGTGATGTTCGCTTCTTACCAAAGTGAGAAAAAGAACATCTGATTGTAACTTTTAAATAAAACCTTCCCACAAGTGACGGATTCAGTAGTTGGGGTGAGAAACAAGGTTTTTAGATTATTACGGGGCTGTTGGACATTACGAAACCCTCGTCCTTTTGACGACATTACAACATGCTGTCTTGTTAAGGGCCACAACGGTTATGTTCCACAAGACCAAGGATGGGAAGTAGTCTTAGTAAAACCAGAATGCATGACTTGTTTCTGGACGTATGAATTACGTGTCTTTATTGCCTTTGTTGAACGAATTGCGTATTAAGTAGAATTGTCTTCGCAACTATTTTGTATCAGAGTTTTTATGTGCTATATTTCATGCTATATGTAAAATAGTGGTATTGTAAGTTTGCAAAATATTGTATAAAAGTTTGAATGTGAAATATTATTATAATCAGTTTTTCATATAGAATTGTAGTAGTTGAATTGTATGTTAGCTACTAAGTATGAACTTAACGGGTAGGTATTACCCGAATTAAAACTTATAAAATGCTAATAAGAAGAAAAAGCTTTTATAAATGAGTTCATATTATGCTACGGAATACTATTGACTACTCTTAATATTCTATATGATTAACTTAATTCTTTTGGCTATTTTTGAAGGAAATGGCACCGACTACTCGTCAGAACTTGAACATGAGTGAGGAAGACTTTCGTGCTTTCCTTGCAGCAAATATAGCTGCAGTACAGGCTGCAATGCAAAACAACAATAACTCAGGGTCTAACAGTGGAGTTAACTCCACAGAAAACCGTGTAGGATGCTCCTACAAGGCTTTCACTACCTGTAAACCTCTGGAATTCGATGGAACTGAAGGATCTGTCGGACTGAAATGATGTACCGAAAAGGTCGAATCTGTGTTTGCTATAAGCAAATGTGCTGAGGAAGATAAGGTAAAGTACGCCACGCATACCTTCACAGGTACTGCGTTAACATGGTGGAATACCTATCTCGAACAAGTGGGACAAGATGCTGCTTACGCACTACCGTGGTCAGCATTCAAACACTTGATGAACGAGTAGTACCGTCCCAGAAATGAAGTTAATAAGCTCAAGATAGAGCTTAGAGAATTACGAATGAAGGGATTCGATATCACCACATACGAACGACGATTCACCGAGTTGTGTTTATTGTGCCCAAGAGTGTTCGAAGATGAAGAAGAGCAGATCGATGCGTTTGTAAAGGGGTTACCAGAGAGAATTCAGGAGGATGTGAGTTCAAGCGCGCCCACTTCAATGCAAAAGGCAAGCCGAATGGCTCACAAACTTATAAACCAGATCGAGGGAAGGATTAAAGAGCAGGCGGCCGAGGAGGCCAAAATGAAACAAGTCAAGAGAAAGTGGGAAGAACCCAGTGACAAGAGTCACAATTTCAACAATCAACACCACAATCACAACCACGATCGCACCATTTTTCGCAACAACAAACGCAACAAAAACTATTCCAACAACAACAACTACAACAATCATCCCAACAATAATACCAATCGTAACCACAAAAATCCCAACAACAATCTCAATAACAACACTGGTAATCAAAATCAGAAAATTCCGTGTCTAAGGTATGAAGGGTACCATCCAACTACTTTTTGTCCAGCAACATGTACTAAATGTAATAGAAAGGGTCATGATACAACGAAGTGTGAAATTTATGGACCATCGGGTAAAGGAACAAGTCATGCCCACATTATTTGTTTTGGATGCGGGAAGAAGGGCCACTACAAAACTGCGTGTCCAAACCAGGGAAATAATAATGGGCGAAGCCGTGGGAGAGTTTTTAACATTAATGCGGAAGAAGCGCAGGAAGACCCGGAGCTTGTTACGGGTACGTTTCTTATCGATGAAAAACCTGCTTATGTTTTATTTGATTTGGGTGCGGATAGAAGTTATATGAGTAGAGATTTTTGTGCTAAATTAAGTGGTCCATTGACGCCTATGAATAATAAATTTTTACTCGAATTAGCAAACGGTAAATTAATTTCGGCAGATAAAATATGTCGGAATCGAGAAATTAAACTGGTTAGCGAAACGTTTAAGATTGATTTGATACCAGTAGAGTTAGGGAGTTTTGATGTGATAATCGGTATGGACTGGTTGAAAAAGGAGAGAGCGGAAATCGTATGTTACAAAAATGCAATTCGCATTGTACGAGAAAAAGGAAAACCTATAATGGTGTACGGAGAAAAGAGCAACACGAAGCTAAATCTTATTAGTAATTTGAAGGTGCAAAAACTAATAAGAAAAGGTTGCTATGCCATTCTAGCACACATCGAAGAAGTCAAACCCGAAGAAAAGAACATCAATGATGTTCCCGTCGCAAAAGAATTTCCCGATGTATTTCCGAAAGAATTATCGGGACTACCTCCACATTGATCTGTTGAATTTCAAATAGATCTCGTACCAGGAGCTGCACCAATAGCTCGTGCTCCATACAGACTCGCACTCAGTGAAATGAAAGAACTCCAAAGCCAACTAAAAGAACTTTTAGAGCGTGGTTTCATACGACCAAGTACATCACCATGGGGAGCTCCTGTTTTGTTTGTAAAAAAGAAGGATGGTACATTCAGGTTGTGTATTGACTACCGAGAGTTGAACAAACTTACCATCAAGAGTCGTTATCCACTACCAAGAATCAATGACTTATTTGATCAACTACAAGGCTCGTTAGTTTATTCGAAGATTGATTTACGTTCTGGGTATCATCAAATGCGGGTGAAGGAGGATGATATTCCAAAGACTGCTTTCAGGACGCGTTACGGTCATTACGAGTTTATGGTTATGCCGTTTGGGTTGACTAACGCACCAGCTGTTTTCATGGACCTCATGAACCGAGTGTGTGGACCATACCTTGACAAGTTTGTCATTGTTTTTATCGATGACATACTTATTTACTCAAAGAATGATCAAGAGCACAAAGAACATTTGAGAAAAGTACTAGAGTTGTTGAGGAAAGAAAAACTGTACGCTAAGTTTTCAAAGTGTGCATTTTGGTTGGAAGAAGTTCAATTCCTCGATCACATAGTGAACAAAGAAGGTATTCAAGTGGATCCGGCAAAGATTGAAACCGTTGAAAAGTGGGAAACCCCGAAAAATCCGAAGCATATACGCCAAGTTTTAGGACTGGCTGGTTACTACAGAAGGTTCATCCAAGATTTTTTCCAAAATAGCAAAACCCTTGACTGCATTAACGAATAAAGGGAAGAAATTTGAATGGAAGGATGAGTAGGAGAAAGCGTTTCAATTGTTGAAGAAAAAGTTAACTACGGCACCTATATTGTCATTGCCTGAAGGGAATGATGATTTTGTGATATATTGTGATGCCTCAAAGCAAGGCCTCGGTTGTGTTTAATGCAACGAATGAAGGTAATTGCTTATGCGTCCAGACAATTGAAGATTCACGAGCAAAATTATAGGACTCACGATTTGGAATTGGGCGCTGTTGTTTTTGCATTAAAGACTTGGAGGCACTACTTATATGGGGTCAAAAGTATCATATATACCGACCACAAAAGTCTCCAACATATATTTAATCAGAAACAACTGAACATGAGGCAGCGTAGGTGGATTGAGTTATTGAATGATTACGATTTCGAGATTCGTTACCACCCGGGGAAGCCAAATGTGGTAGCCGACGCTTTGAGTAGAAAGGATAGAGAACCAATGCGGGTAAAAGCTATGAATATAATTATTCGTACTAACCTTACTACTCAAATAAAAGAGGCGCAATAGGGAGTTGTAAAAGAAGGAAAGTTGAAGAATGAAATACCCAAAGGATCGGAGAAACATCTTAATATTCTGGAAGACGGAACCCGGTATAGGGCTGAAAGAATTTGGGTACCAAAGTTTGGAGATGTGAGAGAAAAGGTACTTAAGGAAGCACATAAAACCAGATATTCAATACAACCTGGAGCGGGGAAGATGTACAAAGATCTCAAGAAACACTTTTGGTGGCCGAGTATGAAAGCCGATATTGCTAGATACGTAGGAGAATGTTTGACGTGTTCTAAGGTCAAAGCTGAACATCAGAAACCATCAGGTCTACTTCAACAACCCGAAATCCCAGAATGGAAATGGGAAAACATTACCATGGATTTCATTACTAAATTGCCAAGGACTGCAAGTGGTTATGATACTATTTGGGTAATAGTCGATCGTCTCACCAAGTCAGCACACTTTCTGCCAATGAGAGAAGATGATAAAATGGAGAAGTTGGCGAGATTATACTTGAAGGAAGTTGTCTCTAGACATGGAATACCAATCTCTATTATCTCTGATAGAGATGGCAGATTTGTTTCAAGGTTTTGGCAGACATTACAACAAGCATTGGGAACTCGTCTAGACATGAGTACTGCCTATCATCCACAAACCGATGGGCAGAGCGAAAGGACAATATAGACTCTTGAAGACATGCTACGAGCATGTGTTATTGATTTTGGAAACGGTTGGGATCGACATCTACCATTAGCAGAATTTTCCTACAACAACAGTTACCACTCGAGTATCGAAATGACACCGTTCGAAGCACTTTATGGTAGAAAGTGCAGATCTCCAATTTGTTGGAATGAATTGGGGGATAGACAGATTACGGGTCCAGAGATAATCCAAGAAACTATAGAGAAAATCATCCAAATTCAACAACGGTTGAAAACTGCTCAGAGTCGACAAAAGAGCTACGTGGACCTTAAAAGGAAAGATATAGAATTTGAAATTGGGGAGATGGTCATGCTTAAGGTTTCACCTTAGAAAGGCGTTGTTCGATTTGGTAAACGGGGAAAACTAAATCCAAGATACATTGGACCATTCAAGATTTTAGATCGTGTCGGACCAGTAGCCTACCGACTTGAATTACCTCAACAACTCGCCAATGTACATAATACCTTTCACGTCTCGAATCTGAAGAAGTGATTAGCTAAAAAAGATCTCACTATTCCTTTAGACGAAATTAAAATCAATGAAAAACTACAATTCATTGAAGAACCCGTCGAGATAATGGATCGTGAGGTTAAAAGGCTCAAGCAAAACAAGATACCAATGGTGAAGGTTCGATAGAATGCTCGTAGAGGACCCGAGTTCACCTGGGAACGAGAAGATCAGATGAAGAAGAAATACCCGCACTTATTTCTAGAAGATACGTCAACACCTCCAACTACTTAAAATTTCGGGACGAAATTTATTTAACGGGTAGGTACTGTAGTGACCCGAACTTTTCCATGTTTATATATATTAAATGAAATTGGTATATTTATATGATTAAATGTTTTCAACATGTTAAGCAATCAAACTTGGTAAGACTTGATTATTTGAAATATGCTTCATATAGACAATTGACCACCCAAGTTGACCGGCGATTCACGAACGTTAAAAATTTGTAAAAACTACATGATGATATATATATGGTTAACATGAGATTATGATAATTAAGTATCTCACTAAGTATATTAACAATGAGTGATATACATAAAAATGAGTTTATTGAATTAAGAAACTCGAAACAATATATATAACGATTATCGTTATAACAACGTCTTACTAAATACATATGAATCATATTAAGATATTGATACACTATGTTTAACATGATAAAATGATAATTAAGTATATCATTAAGTGTGTGAACAATGAACTACATATGTAAAACAAGACTACTAACTTAAGAATTTCGAAACGAGACATATATGTAACGATTATCGTTGTAAGAACATTTAACTGTATATATATCATACTAAGATATATTAATATATCATAATATTATGATAATGTAATAATTTAATATCTCTTTAGATATAATAAATAATAGGTTAACAACATTTAACAAGATCGTTAACCTAAAGGTTTCAAAACAACATTTACATGTAACGACTAACGATGACTTAACGACTCAGTTAAAATGTATATACATGTAGTGTTTTAATATGTATTCATACACTTTTGGAAGACTTCAAGACACTTATCAAAATACTTCTACTTAACAAAAATGCTTACAATTACATCCTCGTTCAGTTTCATCAACAATTCTACTTGTATGCACCCGTATTCGTACTCGTACAATACACAGCTTTTAGATGTTTGTACTATTGGTATATACACTCCAATGATCAGCTCTTAGTAGCCCATGTGAGTCACCTAACACATGTGGGAACCATCATTTGGCAATTAGCATGAAATATCTCATAAAATTACAAAAATATTCGTAATCATTCACGACTTATTTACATGTAAATAAAATTACACATCCTTTATATCTAATCCATATACCAACGACCAAAAACACCTACAAACACTTTCATTCTTCAATTTTCTTCATCTAAGTGATCTCTCTCAAGTTCTATCTTCAAGTTCTAAGTGTTCTTCATAAATTCTTCAAGTTCTAGTTTCATAAAATCAAGAATACTTTCAAGTTTACTAGCTCACTTCCAATATTGTAAAGTGATCATCCAACCTCAAGAAATCCTTGTTGTTTACAGTAAGATATCATTCTAAATCAAGGTAATACTCATATACAAACTTTGATTCAATTCCTATAACTATAACTATCTTAATTCGAGTGATAATCTTACTTGAACTTGTTTTCGTGTCATGATTCTGCTTCAAGAACTTTCAAGCCATCCAAGATCCTTTAAAGCTTGATCATTTCTTGTCACTTCCAGTAGGTTTACCTACTAAACTTGAGGTAGTAATGATGTTCATAAAATCATTCGATTCATATATATATAAAACTACCTTATTCGAAGGTTTAAACTTGAAATCACTAGAAGATAGTTTAGTTAATTCTAAACTTGTTCGCAAACAAAAGTTAATCCTTCTAACTTGACTTTTAAAATCAACTAAACACATGTTCTATATCTATATGATATGCTAACTTAATGATTTAAAACCGGGAAACACGAAAAACACCGTAAAATCGGATATACGCCGTCGTAGTAACATTGCTGGCTGTTTTGGGTTAGTTAATTAAAAACTATGATAAACTTTGATTTAAAATTTGTTCTTCTGGAAAAATGATTTTTCTTATGAACATGAAACTATATCCAAAAATCATGGTTAAACTCAAAGTAGAAGTATGTTTTCCAAAATGGTCATCTAGACGTCGTTCTTTCGACTGAAATGACTACCTTTACAAAAATGACTTGTAACCTGTATTTCTGACTATAAACTTATACTTTTTCTGTTTAGATTCATAACCTTAAGTTCAATATGAAACCATAGTAACTTGAAACACTCAAAACGGATTTAAAACGAAGAAGTTATGGGTAAAACAAGATTGGATAATTTTTCTTGTTGTAGCTACGTGAAAATTGGTAACAAATCTATATTAATCATATCTTAGCTAACTTATATTGTATTACATGTATTCTAATATATTATGTAATCTTGGGATACCATAGACACGTATGCTTTGACATATCATATCGACCCATGTATATATATTATTTGGAACAACCATAGACACTCTATATGCAGTAATGTTGGAGTTAGCTATACAGGGTTGAGGTTGATTCCAAAAATATATATACTTTGAGTTGTGATCTAGCCTGAAACGTGTATACACTGGGTCGTGGATTGATCCAAGATAATATATATCGATTTATTTCTGTACATCTAACTATGGACAACTAGTTGTAGGTTACTAACGAGGACAGCTGACTTAATAAATTTAAAACATTAAAACGTATTAAAAATGTTGTAAATATATTTTGAACATACTTTGATATATATATATGTACATATTTGTTATAGGTTCGTGAATCAACCAGTGGCCAAGTCTTACTTCCCGACGAAGTAAAAATCAGTGAAAGTGAGTTATAGTCTCACTTTTAAAACCTATTATTTTTTTTGGGATGAGAATACATGCGATTTTATAAATGTTTTACAAAATAGACACAAGTAATCGAAAATACTTTCTATGTTGGATTATCGAACCGAATATGCCCATTTTTAGCTTGGTAGCCTAAGAATTAGGGAAATGACCCCTAATTGACGCGAATCCTAAAGATAGATCTATTTGGCCCAACAAGCCTCATCCGAGTTACGGATGCTTTAGTACTTCGATTTATCATATCCGATGAGAGTCCCGGAATGATGGGGATATTCTATATGCATCTTGTTAAGGTCGGTTACCAGGTGTTCAACATATGAATGATTTTTATATCTATGCAGTTTGCAAAATGCCTGATATGAGATGTGTTATAAAATGAAATCTTGTGGTCTATTATTATGATTTGATAATATGTAGGTTAAACCTATAACTCACCAACAATTTTGTTGACGTTTTAAGCATGTTTATTCTCATGTGATTATTAAGAGCTTCCGCTGTTGCATACTAAATTAAGGACAAGATTTGGAGTCCATGCTTGTATAATATTGTTTAAAAACTACATTCAAAGACTTATGTTGATGTATAATATTATTATAAACCATTATGTAATAGTCGTGTGAAAAACGCTATATTTTAGATTATCATTATTTAATAATCGTCATAATATTTTAAAGGTTATGGTTTGTTCTAAAATCGAATACAGTCTTTGAAAAACGTCTCATATAGAGGTTAAAACCTCGCAACGAAATCAAATAATATGGAACGTTTATAATCAATATGAACGGGACATTTCAGGAGGAACCGGAAGAGGAGGAACCGGAAGAAGAGGAACCAGAAGAGGAGGAACCGGAAGAGGAAGAAGCGGAAGAAGAAGAGGTTCCGGAGGAAGAAATATTGATACCTACTGTAAATCGATTAAATAAAAGGAAATCCTCAACGAACGGGCCAAAGTCAATAATGGTCAATGGTGTTTCCGCCAAGGAAGCAAAATATTGGGAAGATTACCAATTTTCCGATGAATCGGATCCCGATGAGGATTCCGATGATGTTATAGAAATTACCTCGACCCAATTTAATAAAGCAAAAGAAAATAATAAGGGAAAAGGTATAAAAATAGAGAAACCTGATTCCAACCCCGATGAACTTTATATGTATCGGCAACGTCCGTATTTCCTAAATTGTAACAATAACCCGGGAACCTCTAAACGACCAGGTATTTCTAAACCATTGTGGAAAATGACGGCTCGTATTAGAGGAGCACCATATATCCCGAGAAAATTAGGAAAACGAACCAAGTCCGAAGAAGAAGAAACCAGCGATTCAGATTAGAGGGTTGTAATCATGTTGTGTATTATATGTATTATACTGTGCTTGTACTTTTATGTTCTATGTAAAAAATTGCTTGTATTGTTTGTTAATTATCTTTTACGAATCTAATCCTTGTTTATTTTACAGTATAAAAACAAAATGGACGTTAAGGGTAGACAACCGAATATTTTAGAAGATCTACCAGAGGATATTATTGAGGAAATCTTGTCTAGAGTCGGTCAAAATTCATCAGCACATTTAGTTATGGCGAAATTAACTTGTCAAACATTTGAAAGACTTTCCAGAAATGCCTTAGTTTATAAAAGGCGTTCCTTTGATAGGTAGGGTATATCACATTGAGGAGACCGTAAGTTACGCCGTATTTTCTTTAAAGCGTTAAATGCGGGGAACCCAAATGTAATTTTACGTTACGGGTTAAGAACCTATTTTGACTCAACATATCCAAACATAGGATTTCGTGAGTTAGAAAGAGCTTCTAACATGCAACATGAAAGGACCCGTTCATATACATTATAAACGATTCACAATAGTTGATTACATAGCGAAGTACTTGACCTCTATATGATACATTTTACAAACATTGCATTCGTTTTTTTTAAAAAAAAGATAAACTTTCATTTCATCGAAAGTTGTCGGCATGCATACCATTTCATAATATATCCAACTATAATTGACTTAATAATAATCTTGGTGTACTCAACGACTCGAATGCAACGTCTTTTGAAATATATCCTGAATGACTCCAAGTAATATCTTTAAAATGAGCAAATGCACAGCTGAAGATTTCTTTAATACCTGAGAATAAACATGCTTTAAAGTGTCAACCAAAAGGTTGGTGAGTTCATTAGTTTATCATAAACATTCATTTTCATCATTTTAATAGACCACAAGAATTTTCATTTCCAGTTCTCATAAATATACGTCCCATGCATAGAGACAAAAATATCATTCATATGGATTGAACACCTGGTAACCGACATTAACAAGATGCATATAAGAATATCCCCTATCATTCCGGGAAATCCTTCGGACATGATAAAACAACATCGAAGTACTAAAGCATCCGGTACTTTAGATGGGGTTCGTTAGGCCCAATATATCTATCTTTAAGATTCGCGTCAATTAGTAGATCAGTTTACTAATTCTTAGGTTACCAAGAAAAAGGGGCATATTCGGCTTCGATTATTCAACCATATAATGTAGTTTCGATTACTTGTGTCTATTTCGTAAAACATTTATAAAAATTTCGCATGTATTCTCAGCCCAAAAATATAAAGGGTAAAAAAAGGCAAATGAAACTCACTCTACTGTATTTCGTAGTAAAAATACATATATCGTCATTGAACAAATGCAAGGTTGGCCTCGGATCCACGAACATATATCATTTATATATATATTAACGCATATGATTGTATTCGAACAAATTTATATATATATTTATTAGTGATAACACTTTTATATTAATAACTTATAGGTTTTATTATTTAATTAAATATATTCATTTATCTATTTTAAATAAGTAAAGATATTAATATAGTTAAGTTATGGTCATTAAATATATTTTTATATAAAGATCATTTATTTTTTTTAAGTTAATAATTGTAATAATACTATATTAGAGATAATAATAGTAATGATATTAGTAATAGTAATAATAAAAATGTTAATTTTTAAAATGATAATTTTAATAATAACTTCAATAAAAATGAAAATTTTACTAAAAAATGATTCTTTTAATAATAATATAGTTGTAATAATAATAATAATGATACTAGTAGTAAAAATGATGATGATGATAATAATAATAATAATAATAATAATAATAATAATAATAATAATAATAATAATAATAATAATAATAATAATAATAATAATAATAATAATAATAATAATAATTGTTTTATACCATAATCATAAATAATTTTAATGAGGATAATAATCATAATCATAATCGTGTTCAAGTTTTATATTATATTCATGTTATCCCTTCATAAACCTAATTGTTATATTATCTATATATCATAATAATCTTCATAATAAACTTATCTTAATCATCCTTATAATACTTAGAAATTTTTAATCGTCAATAATATACTTTTAATGATAATAATAATAATTGGATAATAATAATAATAAGAATGATAAAAATCATAATAATAATAATAATAATAATAATAATAATAATAATAATAATAATAATAATAATAATAATAATAATAATAATAATAATAATAATAATAATAATAATAAAAATGAGTAAAATGAGTAAACTACCTTCTAGCTTTTCCTAACAATAAAATACCTCAGACCGGGCTCGAACCTACGACCTCTCGCTCAACTAACAACACCTTAACCATTTCTCCAATCCCGTTTTTCTGAAATTAGTAACACTCCGCATGTATATCACCCGTTTATTCATCTGTTTCCTACTTCTATTCTGCTAATGACCCATTTCGAGTTCGGCCCATATAATCCAAAGCCCAAGTAGAAAGACAACAGCCCAGTTTTCATCAATTAAAAAGGTTTCAGTTTATAGATATCTTTACAAAGAATCTGTAGTCATTAACATGAAAATAGAAGGTTTTCGTTCATCTTTTTCCTCACTCGTCTTCGCTGAACTAATCGTGCCATCAACATCATTGTTATTCATCTTCATCATCGTCTAATCATTATCGTGATCACATCATCATCTATCATCATTGTTATCGTTATCTTCCTACTTCATCATCATCATCATCATCGTGAATCGTCATGATCATCATCATAAAAAGGAAGAAGAAGAAGAATATATGGTAATGGATATGAACCGTAATATGACAGGAGATGATATTGTTGTTTCAAGGCCCAACAAATCAGAGTCCAACAACGCAAACAGGTCGCAGAGATCCAAGATCATTCCAGCTAGATTGAGGGATTAGTAGGCTAGTCTATAAGCCCAACTAAAAGAAGAAATCACGGCCTAACTTGAAATTAGTCACAGCCCAACTAAGAAGCTAGAATTCGGCCCAAGGGAGTTTTCGTTTGTAATTAAAAAAAATTTACGAACAGAAGCTGGTAAAGGAGTTTAATAGCGACCACAATATTAAATTGCAAGTTGCCCAAGGTGTGTAAACAAATTGGAATTTGTCGGCCATGGAGTTCTTTAAGGCTCCACTTAAATAAAAAAAATGATAGTGGATGTCGCTATTTGAAGATGCGTATATCAGCCAACCATCACTTGTCTCAATTATTTCAATCTCACACGTATTTTATGTAGTGACCCGAACTTTTCCATGTTTATATATATTAATTGAGATTGATATTTACATGATTAAATGTTTCCAACATGTTAAGCAATCAAACTTGTTAAGACTTGATTAATTGAAATATGTTTCATATAGACAATTGACCACCCAAGTTGACCGGTGATTCACGAACGTTAAAACTTGTAAAAACTATAAGATGACATATATATGGATATATATATATATATATAGTTAACATGATACTATGATAAGTAAACATATCATTAAGTATATTAACAATGAACTACATATGTAAAAACAAGACTACTAACTTAATGATTTTTAAACGAGACATATATGTAACGATTATCGTTGTAAAGACATTTAATGTATATATATCATATTAAGAGATATTCATACATGATAATATCATGATAATATAATAATTTAAAATCTCATTTGATATTATAAACATTGGGTTAACAACATTTAACAAGATCGTTAACCTAAAGGTTTCAAAACAACACTTACATGTAACGACTAACGATGACTTAACGACTCAGTTAAAATGTATATACATGTAGTGTTTTAATATGTATTTATACACTTTTGAAAGACTTCAATACACTTATCAAAATACTTCTACTTAACAAAAATGCTTACAATTACATCCTCGTTCAGTTTCATCAACAATTCTACTCGTATGCACCCGTATTCGTACTCGTACAATACACAGCTTTTAGATGTATGTACTATTGGTATATACACTCCAATGATCAGCTTTTAGCAGCCCATGTGAGTCACCTAACACATGTGGGAACCATCATTTGGCAACTAGCATGAAATATCTCATAAAATTACGAAAATATGAGTAATCATTCATGACTTATTTACATGAAAATAAAATTACATATCCTTTATATCTAATCCATACACCAACGACCAAAAACACCTACAAACACTTTCATTCTTCAATTTTCTTCATCTAATTGATCTCTCTCAAGTTCTATCTTCAAGTTCTAAGTGTTCTTCATATATTCTACAAGTTCTAGTTACATAAAATCAAGAATACTTTCAAGTTTGCTAGCTCACTTCCAATCTTGTAAGGTGATCATCCAACCTCAAGAAATCTTTGTTTCTTACAGTAGGTTATCATTCTAATACAAGGTAATAATCATATTCAAACTTTGGTTCAATTTCTATAACTATAACAATCTTATTTCAAGTGATGATCTTACTTGAACTTGTTTTCGTGTCATGATTCTGCTTCAAGAACTTCGAGCCATCCAAGGATCCGTTGAAGCTAGATCCATTTTTCTCTTTTCCAGTAGGTTTATCCAAGGAACTTAAGGTAGTAATGATGTTCATAACATCATTCGATTCATACATATAAAGCTATCTTATTCGAAGGTTTAAACTTGTAATCACTAGAACATAGTTTAGTTAATTCTAAACTTGTTCGCAAACAAAAGTTAATCCTTCTAACTTGACTTTTAAAATCAACTAAACACATGTTCTATATCTATATGATATGCTAACTTAATAATTTAAAACCTGGAAACACGAAAAACACCGTAAAACCGGATTTACGCCGTCGTAGTAACACCGCGGGCTATTTTGGGTTAGTTAATTAAAAACTATGATAAACTTTGATTTAAAAGTTATTATTCTGAGAAAATGATTTTTATTATGAACATGAAACTATATCCAAAAATTATGGTTAAACTCAAAGTGGAAGTATGTTTTCTAAAATGGTCATCTAGACGTCGTTCTTTCGACTGAAATGACTACCTTTACAAAAACAACTTGTAACTTATTTTTCGACTATAAACCTATACTTTTTCTGTTTAGATTCATAAAATAGAGTTCAATATGAAACCATAGCAATTTGATTCACTCAAAACGGATTTAAAATGAAGAAGTTATGGGTAAAACAAGATTGGATAATTTTTCTCATTTTAGCTACGTGAAAATTGGTAACAAATCTATTCCAACTATAACTTAATCAACTTGTATTGTATATTATGTAATCTTGAGATACCATAGACACGTATACAATATTTCGGAACAACCATAGACACTCTATATGTGAATGTTGGAGTTAGCTGTACAGGGTTGAGGTTGATTCCAAAATATATATAGTTTGAGTTGTGATCAATACTGAGATATGTATACACTGGGTCGTGGATTGATTCAAGATAATATTTATCGATTTATTTCTGTACATCTAACTGTGGACAACTAGTTGTAGGTTACTAACGAGGACAACTGACTTAATAAACTTAAAACATCAAAATATATTAAAAGTGTTGTAAATATATTTTGAACATACTTTGATATATATGTATATATTGTTATAGGTTCGTGAATCAACCAGTGGCCAAGTCTTACTTCCCGACGAAGTAAAAATCTGTGAAAGTGAGTTATAGTCCCACTTTTAAAATCTAATATTTTTGGGATGAGAATACATGCAGGTTTTATAAATGATTTGTAAAATAGACACAAGTACGTGAAACTACATTCTATGGTTGAATTATCGAAATCGAATATGCCCCTTTTTATTAAGTCTGGTAATCTAAGAATTAGGGAACAGACACCCTAATTGACGCGAATCCTAAAGATAGATCTATTGGGCCTAACAAACCCCATCCAAAGTACCGGATGCTTTAGTACTTCGAAATTTATATCATATCCGAAGGGTGTCCGGGAATGATGTGGATATTCTTATATATGCATCTTGTTAATGTCGGTTACCAGGTGTTCACCATATGAATGATTTTTATCTCTATGTATGGGATGTGTATTGAAATATGAAATCTTGTGGTCTATTATTATGATTTGATATATATAGGTTAAACCTATAACTCACCAACATTTTTGTTGACGTTTTAAGCATGTTTATTCTCAGGTGATTATTAAGAGCTTCCGCTGTTGCATACTTAAATAAGGACGAGATTTGGAGTCCATGC
The DNA here is from genome assembly GCF_046630445.1 of Rutidosis leptorrhynchoides. Taxonomy (NCBI): domain Eukaryota; kingdom Viridiplantae; phylum Streptophyta; class Magnoliopsida; order Asterales; family Asteraceae; genus Rutidosis; species Rutidosis leptorrhynchoides. Next base: position 289,567,016 of record NC_092341.1, on the reverse strand, counting down.
TTGTATGATATTGTGTAAAAACTGCATTCAAGAAACTTATTTTGTTGTAACATATTTGTATTGTAAACCATTATGTAATGGTCGTGTGTAAACAGGATATTTTAGATTATCATTATTTGATAATCTACGTAAAGTTTTTTAAAAACCTTTATCTATGAAATAAAGGTTATGGTTTGTTTTAAAAATGAATGCAGTCTTTGAAAAACGTCTCATATAGAGGTCAAAACCTCGCAACAAAATCAATTAATATGGAACGTTTTTAATCAATAAGAACGGGACATTTCAGTTGCTATCCGAGCGTTGGTCTTAGAGAACCAGAATTTTGCATTAGTGTGTCTTATCGAGTTTGTTAGGATGTATTAGTGAGTCTGGACTTCGACCGTGTTTACTTGAAAAATGATTGCTTAACAAATTTTGTTGGAAACTATATATTTTTAACATGTGAATATTATGTGATATATTAATCTCTTAACGCGTTTGATATTATGTGATAGATGTCTACCTCTAGAACAAGTCCCATTGACTCACCTAATAATAATGAAGAGTCAAATGTACATTGGAATGATTCATGGACTGATTCACAAGTTCCCGAAGAGGAACCGGAAGAAGAGTCGGAACCGGAAGAAGAATCGGAACCGGAAGAAGAATCGGAACCGGATGAAGAAATAGAACCGGTGGGGGAAATAATAAAACGGTTAAGTAAAAGAAAATCCTCAACCAACCGACCAAGGTTAATTATGGTCAATGGTGTTTCCGCCAAGGAAGCAAAATATTGGGAGGATTACCAATTCTCCGATGAATCGGATTCCTACGAGAATTCCGATGATGTTATAGAAATTACCCCAACTGAATTTAAAAAGGCAAAAGAAAATAATAGGGGAAAGGGCATAAAAATAGAGAAATCTAATTCCAACCCCGATGAACTTTATATGTATCGTCAACCCCCGAAGTCCTTAAGTTGTAACAATGACCCGGGAACCTCTAAACCACCAGGTTTTTCTAAACCAATGTGGAAAACGACGGCTCGTATTAGGGGAACATCATATATCCCTAGAAACTTTTCAAAACGAACCAAAACCGAAGAAGAAGAAACAAGCGAGTCGGAATAAGATAGTTGTATTCGTGTGGTGTAATATATGTAATATAGTGTGCTTATGCTTTATGATATATGTAAAAATTGCTTGTATTAATAAGTATTTTTTTTATGAATCTAACTCTTGTCTATTTTACAGTATAAAAACACAAAATGGATAGACAACCCAATATTTTAAGAGACCTACCCGGAGACATGATTGATGAAATCTTGTCTAGAGTCGGTCAGAATTCTTCGGCACAACTATTTAAGGCGAGATCAGTTTGTAAGACATTCGAAGAACATTCCAAGAATGCCTTGGTTTATAAAAGGCTTTCGTTCGAAAGATGGGGGATATCACATTGGGAAATCCATAAGTTACGATGTGTTTACTTTGACGCATATATTGCGGGGAACCCAAATGCTATTTTACGCAATGGGTTAAGAAATTATTTTGACTCAATATATCCGAATATTGGACTTTGTGATTTAGAAAAAGCGGCTAACATGCAACATAAATAAGCATGTTATGCTTACGGATTAGTAATGTTCGCTTCTCACTAAAGTGAGAACAAGAACATCGGGCTACAACTATTAAACAAAACGTTCCCACAAGTGACGGAGTCGGTAATTGGGGTAAGAAATGAGGTTTTTAGATTGTTACGGGACTGTTGGACATTACGTAACCCTCGTCCCTTTGACGACGTTACAACACGCTGTCTTATCAACGGCCATAACGGTTATGCTCCACAAGACCAAGGATGGGAAGTAATCCTAGTAAAACCAGAATGCATGATTGTTTCTGGACGTATGAATTACGTGTCTTTATTGCCTTTGCTGAACGTCTTGTGTAGTAGCTAGAATTATCTTCACAACCATCTTGTATCAAATTTATTGTGTGCTATATTTCATGCTATATGTAAAATAAACGGTATTGTAAGTTTGTAAAATATTGTGTAAAAGTTTGAACGCGAAATATTTTTATAATTAGTTTTTCATATAGAATTGTAGTAGTTGAATTGTATATTAGCTACTAAGTATGAACTTAACGGGTAGGTACTACCCGAATTTAAACTTATAAAATGCTAATATGAAGAAAAAGCTTTTATAAATGAGTTCATATTATGCTAGGAAATACTATTAACTACTCTTAATATTCTGTATGATTAACTTGTTCCATTTGACTATTTTGAAGGAAATGGCACCGACTACTCGACACACCGTGAATATGAATGAAGAGGAATTCCGTACTTTTCTAGCTTCAAACATAGCCGCAGTACAGGCTGCGCTACATACCAACAATAACCTTGGATCTAGCAGTACAGGAAATCGTGTAGGATGCACCTACAAAGAATTCACTGCCTGCAAACCTTTGGAATTTGATGGAACCGAAGGGCCGATCAGATTGAAACGGTGGACCGAGAAGGTCGAATCGGTTTTTGCCATAAGTAAGTGTACTGAAGAGGACAAAGTGAAGTACGCTACGCATACCTTCACAGGTTCTGCGTTAACATGGTGGAATACCTATCTAGAGCAAGTGGGACAAGACGATGCGTACGCACTACCGTGGTCAGCATTCAAGCACTTGATGAACGAGAAGTACCGTCCCAGAACTGAGGTCAATAAGCTCAAGACAGAACTTAGAGGGTTACGAACCCAAGGATTTGATATTACCACGTACGAAAGACGATTCACAGAATTGTGCCTATTGTGTCCGGGAGCATTCGAAGATGAGGAAGAGAAGATCGACGCGTTTGTGAAAGGATTACCGGAAAGAATCCAAGAAGATATAAGTTCACACGAGCCCGCCTCCATACAACAGGCATGTAGAATGGCTCACAAACTAGTGAACCAGATTGAAGAAAGAATTAAAGAACGGACTGCTGAAGAGGCCAATGTGAAGCAAGTCAAAAGAAAGTGGGAGGAAAACGGTGATAAGAATCACCAATACAACAACAACAGCAATTACAACAATAATCGCAATAATTATCCCAACAATCGCAACATCAATCGCAACTACAACAAACGGCCCAACAACAACAACAACAACAACAGCAACTACAACAATCATCCCAACAACAATAATAACCGCAACAACAACAACAATCAGAAGCAGCTATGCCAAAGGTGTGAAAAGTATCACTCGGGGTTCTGCACCAAATTTTGCAACAAGTGTAAAAGAAATGGTCATAGCGCGGCGAAGTGTGAGGTCTACGGACCAGGGGTTAATAGAACGAAAGGAACAAATGGTGTCGGAACGAGTAATGGCAGAGCAAGTAGTGTCGGAGCAAGTTATGCCAATGTAGTTTGTTATAAATGTGGAAAACCGGGCCACATTATTAGAAATTGCCCGAACCAGGAGAACACGAAGGGACAAGGCCGCGGAAGAGTTTTCAATATTAATGCGGCAGAGGCACAGGAAGACCCAGAGCTTGTTACGGGTACGTTTCTTATTGACAATAAATCTGCTTACGTTTTATTTGATTCGGGTGCGGATAGAAGCTATATGAGTAGAGATTTTTGTGCTAAATTAAGTTGTCCATTGACGCCTTTGGATAGTAAATTTTTACTCGAATTAGCAAATGGTAAATTAATTTCAGCAGATAATATATGTCGGAATCGAGAAATTAAACTGGTTAGTGAAACATTTAAGATTGATTTGATACCAGTAGAGTTAGGGAGTTTTGATGTGATAATCGGTATGGACTGGTTGAAAGAAGTGAAAGAAGAGATCGTTTGTTACAAAAATGCAATTTGCATTATACGAGAAAAAGGAAAACCCTTAATGGTGTACGGAGAAAAGGGCAACATGAAGCTACATCTTATTAGTAATTTGAAGGTACAAAAACTAATAAGAAAAGGTTGCTATGCTGTTCTAGCACACGTCGAGAAAGTACAAACTGAAGAAAAGAGCATCAATGATGTTCCCATTGCAAAAGAATTTCCCGATGTATTTCCGAAAGAATTACCGGGATTACCCCCACATCGATCCATTGAATTTCCAATAGATCTTGTACCAGGAGCTGCACCAATAGCTCGTGCTCCTTACAGACTCGCACCCAGCGAGATGAAAGAACTGCAAAGCCAATAACAAGAACTTTTAGAGCGTGGTTTCATTCGACCAAGCACATCACCGTGGGGAGCTCCTGTTTTGTTTGTCAAGAAGAAAGATGGAACATTTAGGTTGTGTATTGACTACAGAGAGTTGAACAAACTTACCATCAAAAACCGTTATCCACTGCCGAGAATTAACGACTTATTTGATCAACTACAAGGCTCATCGGTTTATTCGAAGATCAATTTACGTTCTGGATATCATCAAATGCGAGTAAAGGAGGATGATATTCCAAAAACTTCTTTTAGGACGCGTTATGGTCATTACGAGTTTATGGTTATGCCGTTTGGATTGACTAACGCACTAGCTGTGTTCATGGACCTTATGAACCGAGTGTGTGGGCCATATCTTGACAAGTTTGTCATTGTTTTCATCGATGACATACTTATTTACTCAAAGAATGATCAAGAGCACGAAGAACATTTGAGAAAAGTGCTAGAAGTATTGAGGAAAGAAAAACTGTACGCTAAGTTTTCAAAGTGTGCATTTTGGTTGGAAGAAGTTCAATTCCTCGGTCACATAGTGAACAAAGAAGGTATCCAGGTGGACCCGGCAAAGATCGAAACCGTTGAAAAGTGGGAAACCCCAAAAACTCCAAAGCATATACGTCAATTTTTAGGATTGGCTGGTTACTACAGAAGATTCATCCAAGATTTCTCCAAAATAGCAAAACCCTTGACTGCATTAACGCATAAAGGGAAGAAATTTGAATGGAAGGATGAACAAGAGAAGGCGTTTCAATTATTGAAGAAAAAGCTAACTACGGCACCTATATTGTCATTGCCTGAAGGGAATGATGATTTTGTGATTTATTGTGACGCATCAAAGCAAGGTCTCGGTTGTGTATTAATGCAACGGACGAAGGTGATTGCTTATGCGTCTAGACAATTGAAGATTCACGAGCAAAATTATACGACGCATGATTTGGAATTAGGCGCGGTTGTTTTTGCATTAAAGACTTGGAGGCACTACTTATATGGGGTCAAAAGTATTATATATACCGACCACAAAAGTCTTCATCACATATTTAATCAGAAACAACTGAATATGAGGCAGCGTAGGTGGATTGAATTGTTGAATGATTACGACTTTGAGATTCGTTACCACCCGAGGAAGGCAAATGTGGTAGCCGACGCCTTGATCAGAAAGGACATAGAACCCATTCGAGTAAAATCTATGAATATAATGATTCACACTAACCTTACTACTCAAATAAAGGAGGCGCAACAAGGAGTTTTAAAAGAGGGAAATTTAAAGGATGAAATACCCAAAGGTTCGGAGAAGCATCTTAATATTCGGGAAGACGGAACCCGGTATAGGGCTGAAAGAATTTGGGTACCAAAATTTGGAGATATGAGAGAAATGGTACTTAGAGAAGCTCGTAAAACCAGATACTCAATACATCCTGGAACGGGGAAGATGTACAAGGATCTTAAGAAACATTTTTGGTGGCCAGGTATGAAAGCCGATATTGCTAAATATGTAGGAGAATGTTTGACGTGTTCTAAGGTCAAAGCTGAACATCAGAAACCATCAGGTCTACTACAACAACCTGAAATCCCGGAATGGAAATGGGAAAACATTACCATGGATTTCATTACTAAATTGCCAAGGACTGCAAGTGGTTATGATACTATTTGGGTAATAGTTGATCGTCTTACCAAGTCAGCACACTTCCTGCCAATAAGAGAAGATGACAAGATGGAGAAGTTAGCACGACTGTATTTGAAGGAAGTCGTCTCCAGACATGGAATACCAATCTCTATTATCTCTGATAGGGATGGCAGATTTATTTCAAGATTCTGGCAGACATTACAGCAAGCAATGGGAACTCGTCTAGACATGAGTACTGCCTATCATCCACAAACTGATGGGCAGAGCGAAAGGACGATACAAACGCTTGAAGACATGCTACGAGCTTGTGTTATTGATTTCGGAAACAGTTGGGATCGACATCTACCGTTAGCAGAATTTTCCTACAACAACAGCTACCATTCAAGCATTGAGATGGCGCCGTTTGAAGCACTTTATGGTAGAAAGTGTAGGTCTCTGATTTGTTAGAGTGAAGTGGGGGATAGACAGATTACGGGTCTGGAGATTATACAAGAAACTACCGAGAAGATCATCCAAATTCAACAACGGTTGAAAACTGCCCAAAGTCGACAAAAGAGCTACGCTGACATTAAAAGAAAAGATATAGAATTTGAAATTGGAGAGATGGTCATGCTTAAAGTTTCACCTTGGAAAGGCGTTGTTCGATTTGGTAAACGAGGGAAATTAAATCCAAGGTATATTGGACCATTCAAGATTATTGATCGTGTCGGACCAGTAGCTTACCGACTTGAGTTACCTCAACAACTCGCGGCTGTACATAACACTTTCCACGTCTCGAATTTGAAGAAATGTTTTGCTAAAGAAGATCTCACTATTCCGTTAGATGAAATCCAAATCAACAAAAAACTTCAATTCATCGAAGAACCCGTCGAAATAATGGATCATGAGGTTAAAAGACTTAAGCAAAACAAGATACCAATTGTTAAGGTTCGATGGAATGCTCGTAGAGGACCCGAGTTCACCTGGGAGCGTGAAGATCAGATGAAGAAGAAATACCCGCATCTATTTCCAGAAGATTCGTCAACACCTTCAACAGCTTAAAATTTCGGGACGAAATTTATTTAACGGGTAGGTACTGTAGTGACCCGAACTTTTCCATGTTTATATATATTAATTGAGATTGATATTTACATGATTAAATGTTTCCAACATGTTAAGCAATCAAACTTGTTAAGACTTGATTAATTGAAATATGTTTCATATAGACAATTGACCACCCAAGTTGACCTGTGATTCACGAACGTTAAAACTTGTAAAAACTATATGATGACATATATATGGATATATATACATATATATATAGTTAACATGATACTATGATAAGTAAACATATCATTAAGTATATTAACAATGAACTACATATGTAAAAACAAGACTACTAACTTAATGATTTTTAAACGAGACATATATGTAACGATTATCGTTGTAAAGACATTTAATGTATATATATCATATTAAGAGATATTCATACATGATAATATTATGATAATATAATAATTTAAAATCTCATTTGATATTATAAACATTGGGTTAACAACATTTAACAAGATCGTTAACCTAAAGGTTTCAAAACAACACTTACATGTAACGACTAACGATGACTTAACGACTCAGTTAAAATGTATATAAATGTAGTGTTTTAATATGTATTTATACACTTTTGAAAGACTTCAATACACTTATCAAAATACTTCTACTTAATAAAAATGCTTACAATTACATCCTCGTTCAGTTTCATCAACAATTCTACTCGTATGCACCCGTATTCGTACTCGTACAATACACAGCTTTTAGATGTATGTACTATTGGTATATACACTCCAATTATCAGCTCTTATTAGCCCATGTGAGTCACCTAACACATGTGGGAACCATCATTTGGCAACTAGCATGAAATATCTCATAAAATTACAAAAATATGAGTAATCATTCATGACTTATTTACATGAAAACAAAATTACATATCCTTTATATCTAATCCATACACCAACGACAAAAAACACCTACAAATACTTTCATTCTTCAATTTTCTTCATCTAATTGATCTCTCTCAAGTTCTATCTTCAAGTTCTAAGTGTTCTTCATATATTCTACAAGTTCTAGTTACATAAAATCAAGAATACTTTCAAGTTTGCTAGCTCACTTCTAATCTTGTAAGGTGATCATCCAACCTCAAGAAATCTTTGTTTCTTACAGTAGGTTATCATTCTAATACAAGGTAAAAATCATATTCAAACTTTGGTTCAATTTCTATAACTATAACAATCTTATTTCAAGTGATGATCTTACTTGAACTTGTTTTCGTGTCATGATTCTGCTTCAAGAACTTCGAGCCATCCAAGGATCCGTTGAAGCTAGATCCATTTTTCTCTTTTCCAGTAGGTTTATCCAAGGAACTTAAGGTAGTAATGATGTTCATAACATCATTCGATTCATACATATAAAGCTATCTTATTCGAAGGTTTAAACTTGTAATCACTAGAACATAGTTTAGTTAATTCTAAACTTGTTCGCAAACAAAAGTTAATCCTTCTAACTTGACTTTTAAAATCAACTAAACACATGTTCTATAACTATATGATATGCTAACTTAATGATTTAAAACCTGGAAACACGAAAAATACCGTAAAACCGGATTTACGCCGTCGTAGTAACACCGCGGGCTGTTTTGGGTTAGTTAATTAAAAACTATGATAAACTTTGATTTAAAAGTTGTTATTCTGAGAAAATGATTTTTATTATGAACATGAAACTATATCCAAAAATTATGGTTAAACTCAAAGTGGAAGTATGTTTTCTAAAATGGTCATCTAGACGTCGTTCTTTCGACTGAAATGACTACCTTTACAAAAACGACTTGTAAATTATTTTTCCGACTATAAACCTATACTTTTTCTGTTTAGATTCATAAAATAGAGTTCAATATGAAACCATAGCAATTTGATTCACTCAAAACGGATTTAAAATGAAGAAGTTATGGGTAAAACAAGATTGGATAATTTTTCTCATTTTAGCTACGTGAAAATTGGTAACAAATCTATTACAACTATAACTTAATCAACTTGTATTGTATATTATGTAATCTTGAGATACCATAGACACGTATACAATGTTTCGGCCTATCATGTCGACACATCTATATATATTTCGGAACAACCATAGACACTCTATATGTGAATGTTGGAGTTAGCTATACAGGGTTGAGGTTGATTCCAAAATATATATAGTTTGAGTTGTGATCAATACTGAGATACGTATACACTGGGTCGTGGATTGATTCAAGATAATATTTATCGATTTATTTCTGTACATCTAACTGTGGACAACTAGTTGTAGGTGACTAACAAGGACAGCTGACTTAATAAACTTAAAACATCAAAATATATTAAAAGTGTTGTAAATATATTTTGAACATACTTTGATATATATGTATATATTGTTATTGGTTCGTGAATCAACCAGTGGCCAAGTCTTACTTCCCGACGAAGTAAAAATCTGTGAAAGTGAGTTATAGTCCCACTTTTAAATTCTAATATTTTTGGGATGAGAATACATGCAGGTTTTATAAATGATTTACAAAATAGACACAAGTACGTGAAACTACATTCTATGGTTGAATTATCGAAATCGAATATGCCCCTTTTTATTAAGTCTGGTAATCTAAGAATTAGGGAACAAACACCCTAATTGACGCGAATCCTAAAGATAGATCTATTGGGCCTAACAAACCTCATCCAAAGTACCGGATGTTTTAGTACTTCGAAATTTATATCATATCCGAAGGGTGTCCCGGAATGATGGGGATATTCTTATATATGCATCTTGTTAATGTCGGTTACCAGGTGTTCACCATATGAATGATTTTTATCTCTATGTATGGGATGTGTATTGAAATATGAAATCTTGTGGTCTATTATTATGATTTGATATATATAGGTTAAACCTATAACTCACCAACATTTTTGTTGACGTTTTAAGCATGTTTATTCTCAGGTGATTATTAAGAGCTTCCGCTATTGCATACTTAAATAAGGACGAGATTTGGAGTCCATGCTTGTATGATATTGTGTAAAAACTGCATTCAAGAAACTTATTTTGTTGTAACATATTTGTATTGTAAACCATTATGTAATGGTCGTGTGTAAACAGGATATTTTAGATTATCATTATTTGATAATCTACGTAAAGTTTTTTAAAAACCTTTATCTATGAAATAAAGGTTATGGTTTGTTTTAAAAATGAATGCAGTCTTTGAAAAACGTCTCATATAGAGGTCAAAACCTCGCAACAAAATCAATTAATATGGAACGTTTTTAATCAATAAGAACGGGACATTTCATTTTATAACTTATTTCTTCTTTATTCCATCGTCACTCTAACTTGTTCACAGTTTAAACATGAGATGTAGGTTTGTTCGTTTAGTTAATTGCTATGGGTGGTGGAGCCTTGGTGATGGCTATGTTGATGATTGGTTTAGTAGTCGTAACGAAAAGAGTTATGATGGTGGTCTTTGTTCATCGATTAAGAAACAAGAGACACGTACCGGTTGACGGGTTGTTAAAGATGATGATGGCTTGTTAATGGTAGTTGATATAGACTTGATTGGTGTTCGTAGAGTTGCAGCAGAGGCTCATGATAATGGTAACGGTGGTTCTAATAAAAACAGTATTATGTGAGAGAGGCGAGAGAGATGGTTTTCCAGTGGTAGTGGCGATGGGTTACCAAGGTGGTTTTGATTGTGTTGTTTTGTAGATTTACGAAAACAGTAAAGAAGAATCGAAGTGGGTTGTAAATTGGTATTGATGTTATAATCGAAAACAACCCAATTAGTAGATGGGTGGTGTACGTTTTCTTTTTGGGTTCTTGAAGAACATAAGAAGGGTTGAAGGTGATAGGGTGTAGTGACGATGAGCCGAAGGTGGTGGTTGTTTATCGTTTCAAGTGGTGGTTCGATCGTGGTTGAGGAAGGTAGCTTGAACATGATGATGGGTCGATGAATTTGAGTTGTGGTGGTCCGATGGTTGTAGAAAGAACACTAAGGTGGCGATGGTGGTTTTTAGTTGGAAGTGATGGGTGTTGTAAAACAGAAACACAAAACATGGCAGCGAGTAGTAGTGAACATTTGCAGGTTGTGGGTTTTTGGTTTGCAGAATAACATGCCTATGTTTTATAATATCTTCCTGGCTCCCACACTTGTTTGTCGACACATAATCACGGGGGAAATATATTTAACAGGAGAGATAGTGATATTTAACAACTTGAATGTAAATATCTGTTCTTAATATATAAAATTTTAATCGACACTAAAAACGTGGTTGTCTTGTTCCTCATGTTATTAATATCTCACAAGTAGTAGCAATAGTAGTAGACAGTTGCTTTCATGTTACAAATAACCAAATTTATGAATCTATTCAAATTTCCAGTTTAAACATTAACATGCGTATGCATGTAATATATATAAGAAGTAGTTGATAATTAAATAATTATAAAGTTGAAAAGAAATAAAGAACGTGGGATATGAATAGATATTTTTGGTAGTCTCCAGGATGTGCACAAAGACAAACCAGTTCTTAATATGGGCCATGACATGATTTGCTCCACTGGCATGTATTCACTCTAGTAGTAGTAGTTGATTTATAAAAATGATATAATATATAAATGTGACTGTGATAGTGGATAGAAAGGGACGAGAAAACAGTATTTAGGTGGTAATGACGCAAATCAACAACAGTATCCTATTTAAATCTCGTGACATTTACATGGATGTATACTTCCGACAGTTTTCACGGACCAACGTTTATTTTTATATTATCATAAGTTCGTATTTAACTTGTTTAATATTAATCGAGTATTAAACGAGTGTTACTATCGTTTACTAAATAAATTTGAAACTATATATATATATATATATATATATATATATATATATATATATATATATATATATATATATATATATATTCTATATACATTATTTATATATAGATATGTTTTAATTATTATACTATCATATATTATTTTATTTTTCATAATTAATCCTAATAACTAAATCATATAATATTACAAATTACATATATATATATATATATATATATATATATATATATATATATATATATATATATATATATATATATATATATATATATATATATATATATATATATATATATATATATATATATATATATATCTATTTACAAATAACTGTTCGTGAATCGTCGAACGTGGTCGAGGTTAAATGAATGTAAGAAATATATCAAAATTTTTGAGATTCAACATTACAGACTTTGCTTATCGTGTCGGAAACATATAAAGATTAAAGTTTAAATTTGGTCGGAAATTTCCGGGTTGTCACACAACATAAAGAAGCATGTTATACTTATGGGTTAGTGATGTTCGCTTCTTACCAAAGTGAGAAAAAGAACATCAGATTACAACTTTTAAATAAAACCTTCCCACAAGTGACGGATTCAGTAGTTGGGGTGAGAAACAAGGTTTTTAGATTATTACGGGGCTGTTGGACATTACGAAACCCTCGTTCTTTTGACGACATTACAACATGCTGCCTAGCCAATGGTCATAACGGTTACTTTTCACAAGATCAAGGATGGGAAGTCGTCTTAGTAAAACCTGAATGCATGACTTGTTTCTGGACTTATGAATTACGTGTCTTTATTTCTTTTGCTGAACAACTTACGTATTAACTAGAATTGCCTTCATAGCTGCCGAGTAGCAAAGTTATTATGTGCTATATTTCATCCTATATGTATAATAGCGGTATTGTAAGTTTGTAAAATTTTGTATAAAGTTTGAACTCGAATTATTATTGTAAAAAAAAAAGTTTTTCATATAGAATCGTAGTAGTTGAATTGTATAATAGCTACTAAGTATGAACTTAACGGGTAGGTACTACCCGAATTAAAACTATAAAATGCTAATATGAAGAAAAAACTTTATAAATAAGTTCATATTATGCTATGAAATACTATTGACTACTCTTAAATTCTATATGATTAACTCAATTCTTTTGGCTATTTTTGAAGGAAATGGCACCGGCGACTCGCCAGAACTTGAACATGAGTGAGGAAGACTTCCGTGTTTTCCTTGCTGCGAACATAGCCGCAGTGCAGGCTGCGATGAAAAATAACAATAACTCTGGATCTAGCAGTGGAACTAATTCCGCAAGAAATCGTGTAGGATGCTCCTACAAAGAATTCACTGCCTGCAAACCTTTGGAATTTGATGGAACCGAAGGGCCAATTGGATTGAAACGGTGGACCGAGAAGGTCGAATCGGTGTTTGTCATAAGTAAGTGTACTGAAGAGCACAAAGTTAAGTACGCTGCGTATACCTTCACAGGTACGGCGTTAACATGGTGGAATACCTATCTCGAGCAGGTAGGACAAGATGCTGCTTACGCACTACCATGGTCAGCATTCAAGCAATTGATGAACGAGCAGTATCATCCTAGAAACGAGGTCAATAAGCTCAAGGTAGAGCTTAGAGGATTACGAAAGCAAGGTTTCGATATCACCATGTACGAACGATGATTCACAGAACTGTGCCTATTGTGTCCCAGAACGTTCAAAGACGAAGAAGAGAAGATCGACTTATTTGTAAAAGGGTTACCAGAAAGAATTCAAGAAGATGTGAGTTCACACGAGCCCTCCTCCATAAAAAAGGAAAGTCGAATGGCCCACAGATTAGTGAACCAGATTGAAGGAAGGATTAAAGAGCAGGCAACCGAAGAGGCTAACATGAAACAAGTCAAGAGAAAGTGGGAAGAAACCAATGACAAGAGTTACCAATACAACAACAACAATAATCATAACCACAATCGCAATAACTATCCCAATAACAGCAACAACAACTTCAACAAACGTCCCAACAACAACTACAATAATCGTCCCAACAACAATAACAACAACAACAACAACAACAACAATAATAATTCCAACAACAATCCCAATAACAACAATGGCAACAAAAACCAAAAACAACCATGACAAATATGTGAAGAGCATCACCTGGGGTTCTGCACGACATTTTACAACAGGTGTAAAAGAAATGGTCATAGCGCGAAGAAGTGCGAAATCTACGGACCAATGCATAACAAAACTAAAGGAATAAATAATGTCGGAACCAATAACACCGCCATAGTTTGTTTTGGATGTGGAAAACCGGGCCACTTTAGTAGAAATTGCCCGAATCAGGGGAATACTAATGGGCAGGGCTGCAGAAGAGTTTTCAATATTAATACGGCAGAAGCGCAGAAAGACCCGGAGCTTGTTACGGGTACGTTTCTCATTGACAATAAATCTGCTTATGTTTTATTTGATTCGGGTGCGGATAGAAGCTATATGAGTAGATATTTTTGTGCTAAACTAAGTTGTTCACCGACGCCCTTGGATAATAAATTTTTACTCGAATTAGCAAACTGTATATTAATTACAGCAGATAATATATGTCGTAATCGAGAAATTAAACTGGTTAGCGAAACATTTAAGATTGACTTGATACCAGTAGAGTTAGGGAGTTTTGATGTGATAATCGGTACGGACTAGTTGAAAGAAGTGAAAGCAGAGATCGTTTGTTACAAAAATGCAATTCGCATTATACGAGAAAAAGGAAAACCCTTAATGGTGTACGTAGAAAAGAGCAACGCGAAGTTAAATCTTATTAGTAACCTGAAGGCACAAAAACTAATAAGAAAAGGTTGCTATGCTGTGCTAGCACACGTTGAGAAAATCAATTCTGAAGAAAAGAACATCAATGATGTTCCCGTCGCAAAAGAATTTCTCGATGTATTTCCGAAAGAATTACCGGGACTACCTCCACACCGATCCATTGAATTTCAAATAGACCTTGTACCGGGAGCTGCACCAATAGCTCGTGCTCCATACAGACTCGCACCCAGCGAAATGAAGGAACTTCAGAGCCAACTATAAGAACTTTTAGAGCGTGGTTTCATTCAACCAAGCACATCATCGTGGGGAGCTCCAGTTTTGTTGGTCAAGAAGAAGGGTGGTACATTTAGGTTGTGTATCAACTACTGAGAGTTGAACAAACCTACCATCAAGAACCGCTACCCACTACCGAGAATCGACGACTTATTTGATCAACTACAAGGCTCGTCGCTTTATTCAAAGATTAATTTACGTTCTGGGTATCATCAAATGCGGGTGAAGGAAGATGATATTCCAAAGACTGCTTTTAGGATGCATTACGGTCATTACGAGTTTATGGTTATGCCGTTTGGGTTGACTAACGCACCAGCTGTATTCATGGACCTCATGAACCGAGTGTGTGGACCATACCTTGACAAGTTTGTCATTTTTTTCATCGATGACATACTTATTTACTCAAAGAATGATCAAGAGCACGAAGAACATTTGAGAAAAGTGCTAGAGTTGTTAAGGAAAGAAAAACTGTACGCTAAGTTTTCAAAGTGTGCATTTTGGTTGGAAGAAGTTCAATTCCTCGATCACATAGTGAACAAAGAAGGTGTTCAGGTGGATCCAGCAAAGATTGAAACCGTTGAAAAATGGGAAACCCCAAAAACTCCAAAGCATATACGCTAATTTTTAGGACTAGCTGGTTACTACAGAAGGTTCATCCAAGACTTTTCCAGAATAGCAAAACCCTTGACTGCATTAACGCATAAAGGGAAGAAAGTTGAATGGAAAGATGAACAAGAGAAAGCGTTTCAATTGTTAAAGAAAAAGTTAACTAAGCACCTATATTGTCATTACCTGAAGGGAATGATGATTTTGTGATATATTATGATGCCTCAAAGCAAGGTCTCGGTTGTGTATTAATGCAACGAACGAAAGTAATTGCTTATGCGTCTAGACAATTGAAGATTCACGAGCAGAATTATACGACGCATGATTTGGAATTAGGCGCGGTTGTTTTTGCATTAAAGACTTGGAGGCACTACTTATATGGGGTCAAAAGTATTATATATACCGACCACAAAAGTCTTCAACACATATTTAATCAGAAACAACTGAACATGAGGCAGCGCAGGTGGATTGAATTGTTGAATGATTATGACTTTGAGATTCGTTACCACCCTGGGAAGGCGAATGTGGTAGCCGACGCTTTGAGTAGAAAGGACAGAGAACCCATTCGAGTAATATCTATGAATATAATGATTCACAATAACCTTACTACTCAAATAAAGGAGGCGCAACAAGGAGTTTTAAAATAGGGAAATTTAAAGGATGAAATAACCAAAGGATCGGAGAAGCATCTTAATATTCGGGAAGACGGAACCCGGTATAGGGCTGAAAGAATTTGGGTACCAAAATTTGGAGATATGAGAGAAATGGTGCTTAGAGAAGCTCATAAAACCAGATACTCAATACATCCTGAAACGGGGAAGATGTACAAGGATCTCAAGAAACATTTTTGGTGGCCGGGTATGAAAGCCGATGTTGCTAAATACGTAGGAGAATGTTTGACGTGTTCTAACGTCAAAGTGGAGCATCAGAAACCATCAGGTCTACTTCAACAACCCGAAATCCCGGAATGAAAATGGGAATACATTACCATGGATTTCATCACTAAATTGCCAAGGACTGCAAGTGGTTTTGATACTATTTGGGTAATAGTTGATCGTCTCACCAAATCAGCACACTCCCTGCCAATAAGAGAAGATGACAAGATGGAGAAGTTAGCACGATTGTATTTGAAGGAAGTCATCTCCAGACATGGAATACCAATCTCTATTATCTCTGATAGGGATGGCAGATTTATTTCAAGATTCTGGCAAACATTACAGCAAGCATTAGGAACTCGTCTAGACATGAGTACTGCTTATCATCCACAAACTGATGGGCAGAGCGAAAGGATGATTCAAACGCTTGAAGACATGCTACGAGCATGTGTTATTGATTTCAGAAACAATTGGGATCGACACCTTCCGTTAGCAGAATTTTCATACAACAATAGCTACCATTCAAGCATTGAGATGGCGCCATTTGAAGCACTCTATGGTAGAAAGTGCAGGTCTCCAATTTGTTGGAGTGAAGTGGGGGATAGACAGATTACGGGTCCGGAGATAATACAAGAAACTACCGAGAAGATCATCCAAATTCAACAACGGTTGAAAACCGCCCAAAGTCGATAAAAGAGCTACGCTGACGTTAAAATAAAAGATATAGAATTCAAAATTAGAGAGATGGTCATGCTTAAAGTTGCACCTTGGAAAGGTGTTGTTCGATTTGGTAAACGATGGAAATTAAATCGAAGGTATATTGGACCATTCAAGATTATTGATCGTGTCGGACCAGTAGCTTACTGACTTGAGTAACCTCAACAACACGTGGCTGTACATAACACTTTCCATGTCTCGAATTTGAAGAAATGTTTTGCTAAAGAAGAACTCACCATTCCGTTAGACGAAATCCAAATCAACGAAAAACTTCAATTCATCGAAGAACCCGTCGAAATAATGGATTGTGAGGTTAAAAGACTTAAGCAAAACAAGATACCAATTGTTAAGGTTCGATGGGATGCTCATAGAGGACCCGAGTTCACTTAGGAACGAGAAGATCAGATGAAAAAGAAATACCCGCACCTATTTCTAGAAGATACGTCAACACCTCCAACTGCTTAAAATTTCGGGACGAAATTTATTTAACGGGTAGGTACTGTAGTGACCCGAACTTTTCCATGTTAATATATATTAAATGAAATTGTTATTTACATGATTAAGTGTTTCCAACATATTAATTAATCAAACTTGTTAAGACTTGATTAATTGAAATAGGTTTCATATAGTCAATTGACCACCCAAGTTGACCGGTGATTCACGAATGGTAAAACCTGTAAAAACTATATGATGACATATATATGGATATATATATAGTTAACATGATATTATGATAAGTAAGTATCTCATTAGGTATTTTAACAATGAGTTATATACATAAAAATGAGGCTATTGGATTAAGAAACTCGATATAACGATTATCGTTATAACAACGTCTTACTAAATACATATGAATCATATTAAGATATTAATACACTATGTTTAATCATGTTAAATGATAATTAAACATGTCATTAAGTGTATTAACAATGGACTACATATGTAAAAACAAGACTACTAACTTAATGACTTCGAAACGAGACATATATGTAACGATTATCGTTGTAACAATATTTAACTGTATATATATCATACTAAGATATATTAATATATCATAATATCATGATAATTTAATAATTTAACATCTCTTTAGATATAATAAACAATGGGTTAACATCATGTAACAAGATCGTTAACCTAAAGGTTTCAAAACAACACTTACATGTAACGACTAACGATGACTTAACAACTCAGTTAAAATGTATATACATGTAGTGTTTTAATATGTATTCATACACTTTTAAAAGACTTCAAGACACTTATCAAAGTACTTCTACTTAACAAAAATTCTTACAATTACATCCTCATTCATTTTCATCAACAATTCTACTCGCATGCACTCGTATTTGTACTCGTACAATACACAACTTCTAAATGTATTTACTACTGGTATATACACTCTAATGATCAGCTCTTAACATCCCATGTGAGTCATCTAACCATTTGGGAACCATCATTTAACATCTAGTATGAAATATCTCACAAAATAACAAACTAATGAAGCCTATATGATACTTGCATATTCACGTGAATGAGAGACTCCACAAACACTTTCATTTTTCAACTTAGATGCATCAAACTACTCTCTCTCAAGTGTTCTTACTTTGTTCTAAGTGTTCTTCATCATCTTCATCAAAATCTAGCTCAATCTAGTTCATAAATCCATACATAAACCAAGTTATAAAACAACTACACAAGAACACACCAACAACACTTCCAAGTTTGCTAGCTTACTTCCAATCTTGCAAATCCACTTTGAGTGATCATTCAAACTCAAGAAATCTTTCTTATTTACAGTAATATATCTTTCTAATATAAGGTAATACTCATATTCAAACTTTGATTCTATTTCTATAACTTAAACAATCTTATTTCAAGTGGAAACCTTACTTGAACTTGTTTTTGTGTCATGATTTTGCTTCAAGAACTTTCAAGCCATCCAAGGATCCTTTGGAGCTAGATCTAATTTTCTATTTTCCAGTAGGTTTATTCACAAAACCTGAGGTAGTAATGATGTTTATAACATCATTCAATTCATATATATAAAACTACCTTATTCGAAGGTTTTAACTTGTAATCACTAGAATATAGTTTAGTTAATTCTAAACTTGTTCGCAAACAAAAGTTAATCCTTCTAACTTGACTTTTAAAATCAAATAACACATGTTCTATATCTATATGATATGCTAACTTAATGATTTAAAACCTGAAAACAAGAAAAACACCGTAAAACCGGATATACGCCGTCGTAGTAACACCGCGGGCTGTTTTGGGTTAGTTAACTAAAAACTATGATAAACTTTGATTTAAAAGTTGTTCTTATGGGAAAATAATTTTTCTTATGAGCATGAAACTATATCCAAAAATCATGGTAAAACTCAAAGTGAAAGTATGTTTTCCAAAATGGTCATCTAGACGTCGTTCTTTCGATTGAAATGGCTACCTTTACAAAAATGACTTGTAATCTGTATTTCCGACTATAAACTTATACTTTTTATGTTTAGATTCATAAACTTAAGTTCAATATGAAACCATAGCAACTTTAATCACTCAAAACGGATTTAAAACGAAGAAGTTATGGGTAAAACAAGATTGGATAATTTTTCTTATTGTAGCTACGTGAAAATTGGTAACAAATCTATATTAATCATATCCTAGCTAACTTATATTGTATTATACATATATTATAATATATTATGTAATCTTGGGATACCATAGACACGTATGCAAATGTTTTGATATATCATATCGACCCATCTATATATATTATTTGGAACAACCATAGACACTCTATATGCAGTAATGTTAGAGTTACCTATACAGGGTTGAGGTTGATTCCAAAAATATATATACTTTGAGTTGTGATCTAGCCTGAGACTTGTATACACTGGTTCGTGGTTTGATTCAAGATAATATATATCAATTTATTTCTGTACATCTAACTCTGGACAACTAGTTGTAGGTTACTAATGAGGACAACTGACTTAATAAATTTAAAACATTAAAATGTATTAAAAATGTTGTAAATATATTTTAAACATACTTTGATATATATGTACATATTTTTTATAAGTTCGTGAATCGACCAGTGGCCAAGTCTTACTTCCCGACGAAGTAAAAATCTGTGAAAGTGAGTTATAGTCCCACTTTTAAAATCTAATATTTTTGGGATGAGAATACATGCAGCTTTATAAATGTTTTACAAAATAGACACAAGTACATGAAACTACTTTCTATGGTTGAACGATCGAAGCCCAATATTCCCTTTTACTTGGTAACCTAAGAATTAGTAAACCAGTCTACTAATTGACGCGAATCCTAAAGATAGATCTATTGGGCCCAACAAACCTCATCCGTTGTAACGGATGCTTTAGTACTTTGATGTTGTTTTATCATGTCCGATGGATGTCCCGGAATGATAGGGTATATTCTTATATGCATCTTGTTAATGTCGGTTACCAGGTGTTCAAACCATAAGAATGATTTTTATCTCTATGTATGGGATGTGTATTGAAATATGAAATCTTGGAGTCTATTATTACGACTTGATAAATATATAGGTTAAACATATAACTCACCAACATTTTTGTTGACGTTTAAAGCATGTTTATTCTCAGGTGATTATTAAGAGCTTCCGCTGTTGCATGCTAATATATGGACAAGATTTGGAGTCAGCATGCTTGTATTATATTGTTTAAAAACTGCATTCGAGATTTATTTTGTTGTAACATATTAATATTGTAAACCAATATGTATTGGTAGTGTGTAAGTGTGATATTTTTAGATTATCATTTCTGGATAATCTAATTGGTGTCTTTTTAACCTTGTCGATAAAATAAAGGTTATGGTTTGTTTTAAAAACGAATGCAGTCTTTGAAAAACGTCTCATATAGAGGTCAAAACCTAGCAATGAAATCAATTAATATGGAACGTTTATAATCATTATGAACGGGACATTTCAAGTGAGCTGTGTTCTTCTCATTTTCCAGACTCTTCCACACACTCCCGTACCTTCATCTCTTTCACCTAATTAACCCTAATCTTTAATTCTTGTTTTAGAGCTCAAATCATTTACATTATCTTGTTCATTGTGTTTTACTGATTCTATCAAGGTAAGAATCACAAGTTTTCATGCTTTAATCTTTGAGAAAATGGAGTTTTTGTGTTAGTTTTTACAAAGTGTGTATTTTGGGTCAAAAGAGTTAGATTTGATGTTGTTTGAGTCCAAATCTTGTGGGTTTATGTTTCTACATGTTTAGTGTCTTCGATTTGGTAAGTTTTGATGTTAAAAACGAGCTCTAGATCGAGAATTGGTGAGTTTGGTAAGAAACCCGTCACTTTGGTAGCTGCTGCTGCAGATGAACTACCATCGGCCGATGGTCTCCGACCACCGACCGATGGTGTGTGATGATCGGTCGATGGACTAGACTATCGACCGATGGTGGAAGTCCTTCGACCAACGGTTGTAATTTTAACGATCGGCGATAGTGTGGTCGATCGGCCGATGGTGTTGTGACGATCGGCCGGTCGTCTCTGACGATCGACCGATGGTCTATGCAGTAGAAATTTTTACTAAGTGTTGAGTTTTAACCGTTATGCTGCCCGTTTGTATTTTGATGATATTGATGTAAATTTTGAAAGTGCATGTGTTAAGCAAAAATTTTTAGCGGATACTTTTTCTGACAAAAATTTATATATTGTGTTATTTGGTGTTAATAGACAATAACTAACTTGATTTGCCTTATGTTCAGGTGAAAAAGATAAGGAAAACACTCAGTAGTAGATTATCTGAGCTGGTTGCTGGTATTTGGTGAGTGGGACTAACTAGAGAATATAGTATATAGAAGCATGTTATATTATGATTTCCATGCTTGTTAGATATACATATTTTTGTAGTTAGTTAGTACTTGTGATGACTGCATGTTAGTTGATGCTTGTCTGCTGGAGCCCAGTGTGTCACTATTGTGTGGTAGCCTCGGTAGAAGAGATCAACATGCGGGTTGGGTTCCTCTGTGGTAGCCTAGACAGCCGTGGTGTATATATATGTGAATGACGCATCCGTCGCGTGTGGATTATGTATATACATACGGTGGTGGAGGAACTTCTGGTAAGCCCCAGTCCGATCAGCTGGTGGTTAATGGTTTGGTCGAGTCGCCAGAGTCTCTGTAGACGGCACTTGGGTGATGTTTGTGTGTTAGACTATGTGACATGATTAGTATAACACTTATGTATGCTATGGCCTGTAGTTAGTTGTACTCACTTAGCTTTGTCCTAACTCCCCTCCATCTCCTCCCTGCAGGTTGATAGCTTTTGTAGATTGTGCTTTTTGGGAGAAGACGGGCATGGTGATGTTATGTTTGACAGGAGTCAACTCTGATGTTGTCTTGTTTTGTTTAAACACTGATACTTTGTAAATGTATTGTAAATACGTCTTCTCCATATAAACAAGTATTTTGTAATGACACGTGACACTGGTTGTATTAACAATAGTTAATGTTTATTATGTAATTAATAAATAAATGCTTCCCCCACGTATAAATTTTTTTTAGCGGTGTCACACTTCCCAATCAAGCTTTTTAAAAAAAACGCCATCGCCTGGGCTCGAACCCGAGACCTCCCGTATACATCTTAACACCTCGACCAGTGGGCTGTTGCCCCTTTTCAGTTTTAAAACCCCTTTCAATTTATATAAACCGAATTTATTTATTTCCCTTCTTCTTTAATTGTCCAATTCGATCAGAGATTGATTCAACACAAACATAACCTATGAAATTTTCTTTTGGTTTTAAAATGTAAACAGAAACTTTACACGACTGCTGAAATCTTTTAAAACAAACAAATGAACGAAGATCAAAAGCTGAAACAGGTACTGTAGCGTTCGTATGAACTATGAATCAAATTCGAAGTTTTTGAAATTTTTAGCCTATGCATTAAACATGAAAAAAGTCCTAAATCAATCATATAAACTTCCTGGACCCTCAATTTAATCCAAGTCATTGTTCAAACGAAATTTCAAAAAAAGATCATTGTAGTGATTAGGTATTGATTTGTACGAATTTGAAAACTGGAATCAATTTGCAACAAGTTGATAATGATATGCAACTGAATACGAGTTTCTGTGTTTGTATACGGATTATATATGTAATTAACTGTATTTATCCATAAACCTATATATCTGCATTAATATCTTTATATATAAATATAACTGTATTATATATTTAGATGTATATTTATATATATATATATATATATATATATATATATATATATATATATTAATATTAATATTAATATTAATATTCTCATACCTGTTTTTATATTATATTTGTATTACTCTTATATTTATATATTTTTATTTATAGATTATAATTAATCTTTTAATAAATATAATTTCATTAATAATACTCTTAATATTATTAATAACAATATTACAAATAATGCTATATCAATTTATATATATCAGCTCTTATATCTATATACTATCTATTGATAATAATAATATTTCTAACACTGATTTTAGCAAAGATCATAATAATAAAGGTATTAATATTATTAATAGTACCACTAGTATTATTAGTTATAAATTTATTAATGATAATAATAATATTAACGATATTAATAATATAACAACTTATACTTATCGAATTTCATATATTATATTATATATATGCTTTATATAATAATATTAATGATACAAATATTATAATAAGATAATGATGATAATATTGATATAGTAATTATAATTTTTAAATTGTAATTACATATAATATATTACCTTTTATTATATCCTATCTATCAATTATATAATTTATTGAATCTTTGATATTTACATATTACAGTATATATTATACTACTTATGTATGGGATTCATATATATTTACATTTTTATTTACACACAAATGTTCGTGAATCGTCGGGAATAGTCAAGGGTAAAATGATTTCATGAAAGTAGTTCAAAAATTCTTGAGTCTCAACTTTACAAACTTTGCTTATTGTGTCGAATTCATAATTAGATTAAGTTTAAATTTTGTCAAAAATTTCTGGGTCGTCACAGAATACATGCGCTGCTTTTTTAAATGTTTTACGAAATAGACACAAGTAATCGAAACTACATTCTATGGTTGAATTGTTATACCAGATATCGCCCTTGTTGAACTTGGTAGCCTAAGAATTGGTGTTTATTATAATTGCCACCAATTGACGCGAATCCTAAAGATAGATCTATGGGCTTTGACACGCCCCAGTCATAGAATTTGAACTTCTTTAGTACTTCGATGTTTATATGTTTGGGGATATTCTAGATGCATTTTGTTAATGTCTGTTACCAGGTGTTCAATCCATATGAATGAATTTTAAACACTTGCAAGTGTATGATTATTGATTAAATGAAACCTTGTGGTCTATTAAAATTATGGAAATGATTGATTACGATAAACTAATGAACTCACCAACCTTTTGGTTGACACTTGAAAGCATGTTTATTCTCAGGTATTAAAGAAATCTTCCGCTGTGCGTTTGCTCATTTTAAAATATTACTTGGAGTCTTTCATGGCATATTTCGAAGAACGTTGCATTCGAGTCATTGAAAAAGATTATTATTAAGTCAACTTATAGTTGGATAGTGGATATTATGAAATGGTATGCATGCCTGTCAAATTTAGATGTAAAGAAAGTTTGTCTTTTAAAAACGAATGCAATGTTTGTAAAATGTATCATATAGAGGTCAAATACCTCACGATGTAATCAACTATTGTGAATCGTTTATAATGTATATGAACGGGTCCTTTCAAATCAGGCGGCAGGTCAAGTAATCCTTCACAGAAAAACGAAATTCGTCAAACGAAACACAAATTTTATTATCACGAGCAAAACAACGAACATAAATAAGGTTTTTAACAATATTAGGGGTGAAAAGGACATTAGATAAATGAAGAGGTATGTTTGGCAACACGCTATGGCCAGTGTTGGTGACGGGAATTGTATTCCCGTCTCCAACAACAACTGACGGATAAATGCAATGATTAAAACACTACTCAAGTTTGTAATGCTAGAGGTAAGGTGGGTGGACCGGTGGGTAGACCCACCAGTATCCATAGTCCAACCTGAGTTACCGTAACCCATAAGAGCTGTGGTAGAGAAAGCATTCGGGATCATTGTTTCGTGACTAGGCTAGGCTGTGAAGGCAAAGATTTGTCAGCCCACTAGGAAACTGCCCAGGTCCGCTATTATTATTTGCTAGAGCTGCTTGCGACCCATTAAACCTAGAACCTACAAACAAGGGCTCATGTAAATAATTAGGCCCAAACACAGGAGATAGCGTAACTAAAGGTGTTCCCAGAGCATGAAACCTGATGTATGTATCGAAAATTTTCAACAAATCAACAATGTCCACGATTAAAATTAAAGCAAACTCGTGGCGTATTACTGATGGATGAGGCACAGTTGATGGAACGATTTGAGCAACGAGAGCAGTAGGTGCCGAGGGGGTTCCTTGCGAGTCATTTGAACTACGAATTTCGCATTGAAGCTGCATTTCCTCTAACGTAATCATAGATCGAATGGTGCCAGATCCGGGAACGGATTACTATGAAGAATAATATGTGTGGCGTGGGGGAAGCGTTCGTTGAGACCATTTGTTGGGTAAGTAACCAGTTCTTCGTCTTTGATGTTCGACCCAAGTTTATCAAGCATGGAAGAGACGGAGTCGATTTTGCGAAATCAAGCGTCGGAAGTTCGATCCCCGATGGTAATCGCACACAACTCAGCGGTGAGTTCAACGATTTTTTTACCGTTTATTGTCTTGGAATTTTTTTCAAGAACTCCCGTGCTTCGTGGGATGTTGCAGGTTGAGAATTCAGCAGGCGTTCGAGTAAAAATACGGATATGGTCAGAAAAATCCATCCAATGACCACCGCGTCCGCCTTATTTCACTCGTCAGATGGCGACTCAAATGTAGATGACGCTGCCAGAAATGAGTCGACATTGTAAGCAGCGTGGTGAGTGCTAAATAACTTGCTCCAGTGGGTGTAGTTGAGCTTGTTGAGATCGAGCTTTATCGGGATTAAATGTGTAAGAAGTTATGATATAGATCTTGTCGTACTTGCCTGAGATCATCAAGAAGAAAGCAGCCGAGAATGGAATTTAATTAGGGTTTAAGGTGAGAGCTTCTGATACCATGTTAAAGTCGATAGGCACAGTTTACTTGTGAATATTATTGATGCGTTAATTAATTGCCTACAACAGGCAAAGGAACATACATACATATAGCTAGAACAATCCAAAACCTAAAGGGCTAAAGAATAGAGAATGGGTCCTTATAGAGATGGGCTTACAAAACATACGCATTAATATAAATATTGGCTAACAATTACGAGGTATATTAATATGTAGAAACTTTGGGTTCGTGGGTTGGAAATTGGAATTGCCCGATGTTAATACAAGTATACAACCCGAGGTAAACAGGTCTAATAGTTAAGTGGATTAGTCGGGTCGACATGCTTTAGACGTCTTAAAAGTGAATTGATCTTTGTTTTGTAACCTATTTAGCTAGCTTAACTCTTATCCATCTATTTTATTTCAGTTTCTTGATGTATTGAGATTTTTCAATCTAATTGACACTGTAGACGAATATTGATGGATCTTAGGTTGCTTGCTATCAATCCTAGAGGCGGAAAACACTAGAATCGAGTAAAATAGAAATACGGGTCGTATTGAGGTCGATTTGTTCAAACCTAAGACGAAAACTAGATTAGATCGACGTCTAAACGAATGATTTTGGTATTAGATGGTGTTAGGGATCAAAAGGGATGAATACCAGTCGAGTAGGGTTAATGGGATGTGTAACCTCAACAAAGAAGTCTCAACCCGTATATATACTGCATATCAGACACACTCGGTTGAGTGTGTCTCTCAGTCGGTCGGCTGTGTAACACAGTCGGTCGAGTCTGTTGACATACTCGGTCGACTGTGTGTGCAGTTTAACTAATTGATTGTTTAACAAATTAAGCCCGTACAATCACAAACGTAATAAATAGTCACAAGTAAACATTATTACATAACCGAATGTATCAAACTACAATCAATCTACGGCTGGGGATTCATGCACCAACAAACTCCCCCTAAGACCTAGCCGTAGAACATAAAAATTCAGTTATCAATCAGTAAATGGATCTGTCACCCAGTTCTTCAGATAGCAGAGTTTCACAACTCTGCAGTACTGTTCAGCTTGCACACGATTTTCTGGACGATACGGCATCCGGTTGTAGTATAAGGTGAACATATCTTCCTCACAGCAGTTCCTCAACCAAACTGGATCCAAAACCCTTATACTATCATTTTCATCTCCTCCATCATTGTCTAACACAATAACCGCTTCCTCCGAGCGTTCATTATAATACCACCAAAGAAAACGAGGACTGAAGTGCCGCGGCATCTTTCGCAAAGGAACCTTTCGCATATACTTCACAGGTTGATATTTTACTATCTTCCTTCTTACCCCTGTTTTCTTGTTCGTTCTGTAAGAGATCTTTGGAAATTGTGGTCGAAAGCCTACAAAATTAGGTGACCGAAATGATCTTCTTATCTTACGAACCAAAATGTCAGGAATTCCACAATAATCCTGATACAACATCTTAAGCCTGGCCACCTGCATAAACTCAAAATATGGTAACGATTTGAACTCGTGTGCATACTTGATATAATCCACTCCGTGTTCTTTCTTGATCGCATATATATCAAACTTTTTTATATAAGCCCAGGCTATTATCTTTCCCTTAGCACGTAAACTTTCAAAGTGCTCGATAAACTTTAAAAACTGCGGCTCCACGTTAGGCTTCATAACATACTGCCTAATTCGCATCAAAATCTTCCATTCTTCTTCCAAAACTTCAACCTTTTCTTTGTTGATTTTCACCGGCAAAAACCCTTCCGGCAACACACTTTCTCGTTCTTTCTATTCTTTTTCCTTGCACTTTCTATCCAAAAGTTCATCATTCATTTGAAAGTAGTCAGCAAAAGTTGAAAGATCATTATCAGCAAAACTTTCATAACGTGGATACGGCTCTGTCGGCTCATCCTCAATAATCACCTCATCAAAACTATTATCACTTTCATCAACAACTTCTGTATCACTCAACTCATCATCAAAATTATGAGCCGCTGAAGTCAAAGCTTCAGTCGAGGCCTTTGATGCAGCATCAGTAGATTCCTTAGCTTTTCGCTCTAGACGCTCCATCAATTCATGTTCCGTCTCAGTGAGATCCGGAGGGATCTCCCCTTCTTCTAAATCAGTATAAACGGTAGAGTGATTAAGTCGATCCTGCATAGCTAAAAAGTTAAAAACTGTTATAACTTGAAGTGGAGTTACATACAGTGGGTGATCCTCAGTATAATCTTTAGCAATCTCAACTGCCATGTCCTCCTCATTACCTAGGGTACCAAAAGGATCTGGACCCTCCTCCTCTTCTTCAATCACTATTTTCTTCTCCCATTCATTTAACCTCTCAGTCAATTCTTTATTTTGGGTCTGAAGAGTCAAAATTTCTCCTGCCTGACTTCCTACATTTTTCTCAAGTTCCTCAATTTTCAATTGTTGTTGATTAACTAACTCCCTCAACGCAGACATTTCAGTTTCCCTTCTTTGCTTATCTTCATCAACAGCCTTTTGAAATTTAGCAAAATCAGCAGTCAACTGAATCAATCGCCGATTAACTATTCACGTCAGATCACCGGTAACTCCTTCAGGACGCTGAGTAGTTTGGACTTGTTGAGTAGATGGAGTTTGTTGTTGTTGAGTGGGTGGGTGACACTTGAGTAGAACCACCAGAATCACCAGTAGCTTGAACAGTCAGAGCAACCTTCGGTTGTGACTTTGTTGTAGAAGATGAGCTTCCGTCCTTAACTAAGATCTTCAAACGCTTCTGTCTCTATCTGGTTGATACCTTAGGAGCTTCAGCTAACTTTCTTTTAACCAAATCAACTTGACTGTCATCAAGCGCAGTCACATCCACTTCATCAACTAATCGAGAACCAGTGTGCTTCGGTGGAGGCAGATTTACCTCTTCCTCACCTTCGATAGTAATGTCGGTCTCATCTCCAGAAGTACTATTTTCATGTCGGCAGCTTAAACCTTCTGGACACACATACTTTTCTTTAGCCAGATGGCCGATCAGCCTCTTCTCCGGAACCTCAACCCTGTTCTGCAAAAACCTATTGAATGACTGATCATTCAAATGATTCTGCTTCAGTTCATCCCGAGGAATTTTCACTAACCCTTGAACTTGCTTCTCTAGCATAATCTGAAGAAAACTCGGAAACACCAGATGTACCTTCCTTTTACATTCAGAACCATTCCATCAAATATAACTTGAGAAAAGTTAAAATCAGCATTCAAGACCAACGCAACAAACATAGAACTATATTTTGCAGTCATGTCATTGAAACCACCCTGCATCAGGCTTAAACACCTCAGAAGAACGTACGTAAAGTATCAGTACTTCCTTGGGAGCTTAGTACATTTCACAGCCTTGGTTATATCACCAGCATAACCACATCTCTTCAAACACCTTCTTACCTTCAGAACTGGTAAAGAAGTTGGCATATCATCATCATTCGGGAACCCCAAATCTTCCCTGATAGTCTGAGCAGAGATCTGAACAATGGTATTATTGACTGAGCTTAGAATCACCTGCCGATTGTTCTCTATAACAATGCTAGCAACTTCCCAAAACTTTTTCTGATGTGAATAGTATGGAGTGCACTCAGCTGTAATTGCCTTAAATATTCTGGATCGCTTCAGAAATGCGATAATTGGACCAAAACCTCCTCTTTGAGCTTCCGTTCCGGTGTCATCAACACAAGAAAGCACATTAGTATCTTCTCGTCCGATTAGACCTGCAGTTCAGATGACAGCGGGATATGTTGTTCTTCTACTTCCTCTTCCATATGTTGTTGCTCTTGAGACATCTCAAATAATCTGTACGAAACTCAAAACAATACAAATATTAAGCGTTTACCACCATGAATCATGGGGTATCAAGTTAATTTCATGAAACCGTAGATAAACAAACATAATAAGCACATTAACTAAGAAACGCACAAATACATCGTTCAGAAGTTATCGTTTATTACAGGCCATAGTTCCAAGGCTAACAGACTAGCCTTATCAAATTACACAATATACAAAGTTAAGCATATAAACTGAAACTCATAATAACTTATCCCACAATGGGATTCTCTGGCACTAGCCTTCTGACATATTGCACCATGCCAAGTTTGTCAAACAAGTTATGTAATAAGGATGCATAGGGAAATGGTTCTTCCATCTCAAGAAAATCTTTCATCACATTAATGAGAAAGTGACCTATATTCACCTGAATACCCTCTAGTAAGCAATACAATAGCAGTGCTTCAGTACCGCTCAATAGATTGTCTTCATAATTCCTAAAAGTGACATTTTGCTTAATTATCCTTAGGTGAATTTCAAGTTGAGGTAACACCTCGTCATCACTAATCTCAATCCTACCAGAACTAACTTCTTTCCCTGGCTTACAAATCTTTGCAATTAGCTCAGATATGTTGAACTTGTTGGGAATCTTTCTCATGTTCTTGCTAGGATACAGTATCTTGACACCAGTGTGAGGAACATTCAACAAAGTTGAAAATTCCTCCAAGGTCCATTTGTACTGTTGATCAAACAGTGTGGAATGAATAAACTTCCTCTTACCATCTTCTAATGCCACATTGGCATAGAATTCACGCACCAATACTGGACAAAAGTAATCTCCAATATCTAGGAATGCCTGACACTCAATTTGTTCCCAAGGAGCATAGGTCAGTCGTGTCGCAATGACTTTCTGTTTCACTAGAATGCGTCGATTACTAGCTAGAATTCTCCTACGCTCAATGTCAAACATCCATTGTCCAACAAAAGAACCACTTGACATTCTTACACAATACTAAACAGAACATTCAGAATAATATGGCATGAACTCAAAAAAATAATCAAAAACAGCAAAATTCAAAAATTAGGGTTTCTATACACTCGGTCGAGTGTGTATACATACACGGTCGTGTGTGTTGACAAACGGTCGAGTGTGTGAACTCACTCGGTCGAGTGTGTCACACACTCGGTCGAGTGTGTTCTTCAGATCTGTGTTCACCCAACTTTTCAAATCGATCAAATCTGTTGTTTTTTATTCGATTCTTGGTCATATTAGCCTCTAAATAGGCCAATTAATACACTTATATCATTAAGTTTAACAGTTTAAGTCTAAAAAGCACTCTATTAGAGTTTTACACATCGAACATAAAATCAATGATTTAGAGCATATGAAAACGAGTTAGATTACCACGTTACTGGCACTAGAATCACAAGAGAAAGTTGTATCTAGAATACTGAATCAAAGCCTTCTTCCTTAACAATAGAAAATCTAGGTAAAATTTGACTCAAAAAACACCAAGTGTACTGAGCCGTTCGTGACCCAAACCTTTTTATACCCTCAGAGACACTCGGTCGAGTGTGTCACTCATTCGGCCGTGTGAGTATACATACTCGACCGAGTGTTTTTATAAAATAAAACACATTATCTTACCAACTCAATCGGTCTTGTGAGAGAGTCACACGGTCGTACGTGTCTACTCACTCGGCCGACTGTCTTTTAGCTTTAAAACTTAAAACTTTAACATTTAACTTCACTGACTTTTCCTGTCCACTCCCCTTGGGACTGATCTCTACTGTATAAAAACAAACACTCTTTGTTCCTTTAAGATCCGAACAACTTATTTTCAAGTCTAACGTAAAACATAGGATTCCTTTCACAGTAAACATTTCTGAGAACTGAGTTACTAAGCTTAATAAACAAAACAGAAATGCACACGCAACTAACTTATGAATGCAAATATTTTTTATTTTCAGATATGTATACAGCGAACAACTGTACAAGATCCAGCGTGTCATGATCAACAGTATTACAACAGACATGGTAAATAACATTTAACCTTACAGGTCTATAATAATTCACCTTCTAACATCAATTTCATTACACGATAGCGTAAGCAGATAAATGATGTTATTAGCATGAAAACAAGTGATACAGCTTATCATGAATCACACTACGAGGAGCATAACACATATTTTTGTGAGTTGACAGATCAAATTGATTTAATCTTATGATTTGGGGATCAGAACTGAACTACGTTGACATGATTCACTCATTTTTTAGCATAAACAGAATAACTTTCAAATATATCAATAAACATTCACCAACTTTCACCCTAGACTTTGATGATCACGTTAGATTAATTACTTTCACATCTTACAATGTTAGATTTTGATCACGAAGTCAGTCCTCATTTGAGATCGCACGATGTTTCAGGTAGAACAATTGAGCACAAATATATTGACGATGTCCTCTTATCACCTCAATGTACTTTCAATTTAATTGAACAGAATCATCTCAAGATGTTTCTAGCAACCCTGTCAGCCATGAGCTTCTACCTTAAACTTATACCTTTCGTTTCAGATAACATTGTTTATCTCAAATTTATTGCATACTTTGAAGAGACGCATACCGGCCGCTCAAACCCCATACTTAAACGGAAATCGTATGATGTATGATGTTGGATGGATGGTAGTGACATATATTTGAGTGATGGAATGCTAAGGTATCCTACAGACGATATTCCCTGATATCCAGGTCAATAGGTACAATCCCATATAACAGAATGATTTAAGTTCTCTAAATCTGAAGATCTGATACAATCCAATTCTCCCCCTAGGATGTAGATAACTTAATCATCCAAACATGTCTCGAACAAACATACTGTATGAATCCATCACCTTGTTCTATTCTTGATCCATGATTCTCTTGCAATAAAGTGGTGCATCAATGTATTTACAACTTGAGAAACAAACCAGAAGCAAAACCTTTTTTTTTTTTTGGATTTTCTGATGTTGCAAATATCTCCAAGCTAGATTACAAAAATTAAACAAAACAAAATAAATAAAATAAATATAACTGTACATGATGATTCACCATTGTCTTTGACTTTTGTGGTGTCTGCACATAAAATCAATCTTCTGATGTTGGAGTCTATAACCCAATGATGTTGCGTTGTTCAAATCCTTCTATGTCTGTGATACAGAATTGCACTTCTCAACCCATCTAGAGAGAACACCTCCCTTTGGATACTCAACATGTATGTTGTTGACTTTCGGTCCAAGCATTAAAGGTAAATAGAAACAAGTATGCACGCTAGACAAAGTATGCTCACCTTGGGGACTCACAAAATTATCCTTTTCTACTGAGTGTAAATCGTAGTAGGGGAGACCTCAACCGTCTGTTGAGTTTCTGAACAATTATTTCTCAGTACATATTCAGTGATAAGTAGGTGACTACCCTCAACCGCTGTAAACCTTTCCATGATTTTCTCATCGTGATATTTACGCGTTGTTATTGTGATCATCTCTGTCTAAAGTTATGTCAATAAAGTCTATCGATATACTATCAATCATCCTCTAGACATGTCAGTTCAGTATTGCAATCACTTCCCCACAGATAGAATAAGCAACTCATTTTCTGAATTTTTCATTTTTTATTTGATTTTCTGGTTTTATAATTTTTATGGCTTTTCAATTTTATCAGTACAAAAAAATAAAAACAAAATAAAACACAAACTAGCATGCAGTACTATTAGAAAACAAAAATCGATCATTCAAACAAAAATTAAGTATGCAAATGACCTACTAAATACTATGCAAGGTACACATACTATACAGACAGTTCTAGGGCATTCACAACTCAGTTTCTTTGGAAGGTTCCTCTGTGTTAGGAGCCTCGGTTTCAGGAACCACGCCAGTTAGCAATTTAATTCTGATTTCTTTTAACAAGAAATTAAAGCGTGGTTTATCAAAAGCTTTACTAAAAAGATCAGCCCGTTGGGATGTAGTGTCTATCTGCACTACATCTATTAACTTTTTCTCATAGCAATCTCTAATGAAATGGTATTTAATCCCTATATGTTTCGTTTTAGAGTGATTTACGGGATTTTTAGTGACAGCTATAGCAGCAGTATTATCAACATAAATAGGAGTGTTAGAAATATGCAAACTGTAGTCTCGTAGCTACTCCTGAATCCAGATAACCTATGATGTACAGCTGGCCGCGACAATATATTCTACTTCACAAGTGGACTAAGCCACTGCTGTCTGCTTCTTACACTGCCAAGTGACTAGTTTGCTACCAAGGAACTGACAACCTCCTGACATTAATTTGAAATCTTTCTTGCAACCACCATAGTCAGAATCACAATAAGCTGTGAGATCAAACCCATCCTCACACGGATACCATAACCCTAAACTCGGCGTATCTTTCAAATACCTCAGAATCTTCTTAACCATGAACATATGATGAACATTAGGGTTCGCCTGATAACGAGCACACAGACAAACTGCAAACATAATATCTGGTCGAGAAGCTGTAAGATACATTAGGGAACCTATGATCGCCCTGTATAACGTAGGATCTACTGGAGCACCCTCACAATCAGGTGAGATCTCATGATTCACTGACAACGGAGTCTTAGCTGGTCTTTCTACTTCCACTTGAAACCTCTTCAGAATATCAGCAACATACTTGGTCTGATGCAAGAAGATGCCTTTATCCGTCTGAGCTACCTGCAAACCTAAGAAAAAATTTTAGTTCCCATGGAACTCATTTTGAACTTCCGCTGCATGACCTTCTCAAACTCATCAACCATTCCCTGATCCGTTGACCCGAAGATAATATCATCAACATAAACCTGCACTAACGTAAGATGTTGTCCCTTCTTCTTGATGAAAAGTGTCTGATCAATGACACCTCTCCTAAAACCATTTTCAAGCATATAGTTGGACAACGTGGCATACCACTCTCTAGGAGCTTGGTGAAGACCATAAAGTGCCTTTTCAAGTCTATAAACCTTTTCTGGGAAATGAGGATCTTCGAAACCAGGTGGTTGTTCAACAAATACTCTTTCATTGATCTCTCCATACAAAAACGTGCTTTTCACATCTATCTGAAATACTTTAAAACCCATGAAATATGCAAAAGCCAAGAAAATTCTAATTGCTTCCAGTCGAGCAACCGGAGCAAAAACCTCATCATAGTCAATCTCAGGGATTTTTTGATATCCCTTTACCACCAACCTAGCTTTGTTTCTGATCACGATACCCTGTTCATCCTTCTTATTCTTCAACACCCATCGAAGACCATAGGGTTCACAACCATGTGGTGGATTGACAAGTCTCCAAACCTTCAAGTGTTTAAACTGTAACAGCTCTTCCTGCATAGCACTAACCCACTCATCATATTTCAATGCTTCAAAAACATCTTTTGGTTCAATTTGACACACATAACATGAATCAGCATGCACAAATACTCTCCCTGTCCTGTTCAACGAGGAATAGAAAGCTGTTACCACATTTGCACTTTCTGATTCAACACCTTCTACTGATGATTGACTCTCACATACTACTGGAGTCTCAAATGTAGAAGGAACTTTAGACGTAGATGCTTCATTAGTCGTGGCATGAGGAATCTCAATATGAGGTATGCCTCTTGTATCAACATAGTAATCATCTAAAACTTTCGGATGCATGATAACACGATTTGACCTACGTACTCCCCCTGCTTCAGTTGGCTGTTCAGTCCCTGTTACAGTTAGAGGTTGATTATAAAGAGGATTTAAGTGCTCTTCTATCAACCGTGCTCGATTAATGTAACGACCCTGGATTTTCCAACTATATGTTAATATTTATTATTAATACTTGCGTTGTACTAAATGTATTCTTATACATTTCACTTGTTACCGTATTTAACTTTCCATGTCCCGACTCGTCTTTTCGACACGTCCTTTTCATGAATAATATTTCGAATATTATTTACGTTCATAATTAATTGTTATTAATTATTTCTAATTAACTAATGTAAGTAGTTAATTACTTGGGCTTGTTACTAATTGGTTACATACTTATACATGGGCCTTTATTATTGGACTTAGACTATCAAGGCCCACCCTATATTATTTAATGGACTAGTTAGTGAGCCCATCATTATGCTTGTGATTTATTAAGGATAAACAAGGATTAATTAGTTTGGTGATGAGACAAAGATGTTGCAAGCATGCATGACCACCTTTCCCATGTATTTGGCTTTATACTCTTCCTAGCATACACCATCCTCCCACACTTGAAAGGTGAAAGTTGACTACCCCTTTGAGCCTCCCAAAACCGTCGACCTAATTGGGTGGGGAGGGAGTTCATTTTTCTTTTTTTTTTTGTTACTTATATACTAGTATTACTTCATTTCACACAGTCCATTCTTACACTACTTTCTTTTCTCCAAACTTTCTCTCTAAATTGTAAGTAATATATCTTTTTCTTTCTTCTTTTTTTCCTTTGAAAACCGCCACTAAGCATCATCATTCTTCTTGTTTGTTGTTTGTTGTTAAAGATCAAGCTTCCTAGTTTGTATCTTTCATGAATCTTGCTTCTTCCATCCTTTGTTTGATGAGAAGTCAAGAACAAGGATCTAAGCTTGTTAGCTTATGGTTCTACACTTGAAATATTATAAATATCTAAAGTTCATAAGCTTTAAGATCTTACTTGTGTTCATGTTTTGTAAACTTAAAGTTTATTTTCTTAAGATCCAAGTTTTGGCTTGAATCTTCTTAAGTATGAAACAAACATGAACTTGTTACTTGTAACTTTAGTTGATTACTTTATTTTTTTGTTTTAAATTCATGATTGTATAATATTAGTCAAGTATTACTAGTTAAACTTGATCTCATTTTTCTTGAAATTAAAGTTTAAACTTTGTAAGTTCAAGAACATGGAAGTTTAACTTTATAGTTATAACTTCATACACTTATGTTGGATCTAAGTTTCTATAGCTTATGGTCTTCTAATTTTGTCTTATACAAAAGCTTATAAGCTTATATACATTTTACAAAATAAAAATCTAAGTTTCATAACTTATGGTTTTATTAAAGTAAAGATCCAAGTTCCATAACTTAGGGTTTAACTTAAGAACACTAGATTTAGACTTTCTAGTCTAGGATCTTCAAGATCTAACTAAGATCTAAGTTCTACAACTTAAGATCTTATTTATTTAGTTTACATTCAAGTTTATAGCTTAATATTACTATTAGAACTCATGTATGTGTCGGCTCTAAGATCTTGATGTAACTTTGATTCATCAAACTTCTTACAACCCTTAAATGAGTTGTTCTATTTATCTTAGACATACACTAGTGTCATGATGGTCAAAACTTGGTAAATATGATGCAAACACATCAATGAGTTGTACACTTGAAGCTATAAGCATCAAGGATGAGAACCGTGATGAGCATCAAGCACCAAGAATCCACCAGAGCACTTTGCTTACTATTTTTTGGATCTGATCAGGCTACTGGGATACTGGAAAAGTTTATTTCCAGATTTTTTGGTTCGATTAGATGACTTTTAGTTTAAGACTCGTCTTAATCCGACTTACGGTTTAGGATTTATAGCCTTCCGAAAGTCACTACGCCCTTTTAACGTTGTGCTGAAATTTCTGACCTACTCGCACTTAAACCATCGCCACGGTCAAACATTGATGAGTTTGGTTCTGAAAATTTTTCAGTGGTTAAAGGACTCACATACGGAGCCATAGCCACTGACTATGAGTCTTTTCGATTTATATAGAGGTCGTAGCAGCTGAACGAAATCAGCCTTTGTTTCGATCTTTATTCTTGATTGAAAACTTACTTTACTTTTTACTTATGTTGTTGAATGATGATGATACTTAAGACCTAATTTACATAATTTTAAACCTTTGGGAACGATTTACTGACTTAGTAACTTTTGACTTAGGTTGAGGACCTTTCGGACCAACTACTTGCTTACTTATCTCGTACCGACTTTACTACTTTTCACTGTGAGTTATAGCATCCCTTTTTACTTTAACTATTTTGGGAACTGAGAATACATGTGCTTTTTATGTTTTACACACTAGGCACGACTACTTAAACTTTATATATGTGTGGGTTATACAACGGCATAAACTTTCCCCTTAGCTCTGTAACATTTAGTCATTGGTTTTTGAACCGGTGAACGCGAATCTTAGATATGGATCCATAGGGTTTGACATCCCCACTCGGGCTAGTAGCGCTAGCATTTAACGGGTGTTTAATACTTTGTAAACTTATGCACTCGCCAAGTGTACTTTTAGGGGGTGATATTACGTTAAGTTAGTTACCAAGTGCCCACGGTTGAACATATACTTTTCATACTGTTTTGAAATACTGAAATCTCGTGGCCTACCTTACATTACTGCTACATTTAAACTATAGCTCACCAACATTCGTGTTGACGTTTTTAAGCATGTTTTCTCATGTGCTTAGAGGTTTGATGCTTCCGCTGTAGTTGTCTTGCTGTGTAGACTCCCGCTGCTTTTGTTAGAGATGTCTCTGCATGAAACGTTTACCTTGCATTAACAAACAATGTTACTTTTGAAACAATGAATTTGTAATGACCTTCAGGTCTCGTACTTATGTTAATTGCTTCTATTCGTAGAAGCCTACTATCGTTTGTAAAACTTTTGATGTTGGTTACGACGTCACTCTTTCTTATGAATGCAAACTTATTTTAAAACAGCCTATAGTGTTTGACCTTGTAATGATCCTGTTGTTGATGATCCGTACACGTTAATTTTGTACGAGGTGTCACATTTGGTATCAGAGCATTGGTTGTAGGGAATTAGGTCGCATTAGTGAGTCTAGACCAGACCGAGTAGGATTCACTAACAAGACTAATCTACAACTTGCTAGTTTACTTGTTTCTGCGAAACTTGCAGCATGCTACTGCTTACTTTTACTGCTATATGCCGTATACTGCTACTTGTTTTCACTCCTGCATGTTACTATCTGCTTTTGATTGCATGATACTTGTCATTATTGCCATGCTACTTACTGCTATAGATGATCTGGACTGTCGTAGTTAGTTTGCCTAATTCGTGCTTGCTATATGACTTTCTGACATGGAAAAAGTTATTTTTCCTTGTTCAGATGTCGGATATCCCGCCTATCATCATTGACTTGGAGAGCGACTCAGATTCATCTGCCGCCTCGCCTGCTACTCCTGCCGACTCACAGATCCCGTCATCGCTACCCTCCAGTGACTTTGGCGATTCATCCTCTGGGGACAGTAGCCACGCACCTGACCTGATGATCATCTCCGACGGAGACGAGGACCCAGAGGAGATTCCAGCTCCACCTAACCCAGGACTCCCAGAGCCACAGCACCATTCCGGTGGTGCTGTGATTCCTGGGGGAAATGAGGACGGTCCTTTCCATAATGAGCGAGGACATTGGGTCAGACGCCTTGCTGATGGACGTGTCGTGCTGATCCCGCCTAGAAGATATTGACTGATGACCAGCGGTCGAGCAGATCCGCCCTCAGATGATTCAGACGACTCATCATCCGATGACTCCAGCGAGGAGGATTCCGACGAGGACCTTCAGGATGCGCCCGAACAGCCGCCCTCTACCTCGCCGAAGAAGCAGTATCATTTTTATGGTACTGTTATTCCAGGGGTTAACGAAGGTAGACCGTTCGTGGACACACACGGACAGTTGGTTAGGGTTACCGCCCATAAGCGGGTTGTGCCTTAACCTGCCGATCCCTTCGTGCGTAAGGCTTCCTGTTACGCACCGTCTACTTTTGGTGCTGGACCGTCTGCACCACCAGCTCCACCAGCATCATCTGCACCACCAGCGCCACTAGCATCATCTGCACCACCAGCTCCACCTGTACCATCTGCACCGCCTGCCCCCACCAGCATCCCCCATCGTCGAGGAACTGACGAGGGAAGTGCAAATCCTCCGTGCTCGGTTAACTGAGCTCGAGGACCAGGTATCCCACATAATGGACATCCTTTACCCACCGTCACCATAGGGCTATTGTATTAGATTTCATTATGTAATCCCGTTTGTAGTTTCATGTTTTACTCATGTATTGTACGAAACTTATGTGGATGTATGTCACTTTCTTATTAATGAATGGAGCTTAGTGTTATTTAATTTCTGTGCGGTGTTCTATTTACGTTACTGTATGATGATTTTGTGGTATCTGTATCTAGTTGCATTACTTAATTAACATGCGATGTGTTGATTCCATGTTGGTTACCATATACCGTATTACTATTCATTGAATGCTGGATTTTGACTTAAGTTGAAATTTCTGTTTCGAAGATCAATGGCAAACGGAAGATCAACGCCCACAGCAGCACAAATTGAGGAGATGATAACTGAACGAATAGCCGCAGCAATTGCGAATGTCAACCCCCAAGCTCCACCTGTTAACCAGAACAATCATAACGGGTGCACCTATAAGGAATTTCAAAGTTACAAGCTCCACAATTTCAGTGGTACTGAGGGGCCAGTTGGACTGAAAAGATGGTTTGAGAAATTAGAAGTTGTGTTCCGTGTGAGCAACTGCTCAGAAATGAAAAAAACTAAGTATGCCTCATGTACACTGTCGGATGGCGCTTTAACCTGGGGGAACACACTTGTTCAGGCTAAGAGAATTGACGAGGTCTATGCTACACCGCGAGAGGAATTTAAGGGGGCTATGATCGATGAGTACTGTCTCAGAACAGAGATTCAGAAAATGGAAGCTGAGTTTTGGGAGTTGAAGGTTGTGGGAACTGATCTTGAAGGTTATAACCGAAGGTACTTGGAACTAGCTTTGATGTGTCCCACGATGGTTACCCCAGAATTTAAGCGAATGGAACTATATTTGTGGGGACTTCCCAAGTCCATCCAGGGAAATGTCACCTCTTCGAAACCAGCTGATGTCTCCGAAGCTATGCGCATGGCGCACACCCTGATGAACCAAATTAGCAGCAAAGAACCAGAAAAGGAAAAATCAGATTCGGGAGCTAGTAATGAGAAACGTAAGTGGGACAGCAACAAGGGAAGGGTCTTTGATCAAAACCCAGCTAAGAGGCATGAAAGTTTCAAGGGAAACAACGATGGGAGGAACCCCAACCCGAACCCTAGCTCAAACCCTAACTACAAGGGTAGTCTCCCGCAGTGCAAGAGATGCTACAAGCATCATACCGGGTACTGCAACGTGGTCTGCGAAAAGTGTAAAAGGACTGGGCATATTGGCAAAGACTGCAAGATAACCACCCCAACTATGAAGACAAACCCTACTGGACCAAGGAAGTGCTATGAGTGTGGACAACAGGGCCACTTCAGGAATGAATGTCCCAACAAGAGAAAGGACGGTGGGCCAGCGCGTGGAAGAGCTTTCAACGTAAACGCAAGGGATGCCAGTGAGAACCCCGACTTGGTTACATGTATATTCACTATCAACAATCTATTAGCTTCTGTCCTATTTGATACTGGTGCCGATAGGAGTTATGTATGTAGACACTTTTGCTCTAAGATAAATTGGTCGTTAGTTCCTTTAAAGGAGAGTATGCTTGTTGAGGTAGCCAATGGAAAACTTGATAAAGTTGACCAAATTAGCCGAGGAGGTATTATCAACATAGCTGGTGTGGATTTTGAGATTGACTTGATACCCATCAAATTGGGAAGTTTTGATGTGATTTTCGATATGAACTAGTTGACCAAGGTATGGGCCGACATTATCTATGGGGATAAAGCTATTCGTATACCATACGGAGATGGTGAGCCACTGATTATTTACGGAGAGAGATGTAACTCGAAGCGGAACCTCATTAGTTGCATGAAAGCACAAAAGATCATGGAGAAAGGACGTCTTGCTGTTTTAGCACATGTGAAAACATTACAAAACGAGGTGAAGCGCGTAGATGATGTACGAATTGTGAACGAGTTTCTCGATGTCTTCCCAGAAGAATTTCCTGGATTACCGCCAACGTGGGCAGTGGAGTTTCAGATCGATTTAGTGCCAGGAGCTGCACCTGTAGCTCGCGCATCTTATCGACTCGCACCTTTTGAAATGCAAGAGTTGCAGAGCCAACTACAAGAACTTCTAGACCGTGGATTTATCCAACCAAGTTCTTTGCCTTGGGACGCACCTGTTTTGTTTGTGAAGAAGAAGGACGGATCCTTTCGCATGTGTATCGACTTTCGCGAACTCAACAAATTGACGATCAAGAATCGGTATCCCCTTTCCCGAATTGACAATCTTTTCAATCAGCTGCAAGGATCAAGCGTTTACTCTAAGATTGATTTGCGATCCGATTATCACCAGTTGAGGGTGAATGAGAGCGATGTGATGAAAACTGCGTTCAGAACCCGTTATGGTCATTATGAGTTTCTCGTGATGCCATTCGGTTTAACCAACGCACCTGCTGTGTTTATGGATCTCATGAATCATGTATGCAAGCCATACCTGGATAAGTTCGTTATCGTCTTCATAAATGATATCCTCATCTACTCCAAAAGTGAAGAAGAACATGAGCAACATCTTCGACTAGTGCTTGAACTCTTGAGACAAGAGCAACTTTATGCTAAATTCTCCAAGTGCGAGTCTTGGTTGAAGGAAGTCCAATTCCTGGGTCGTATTGTGAGCTATCAAGGTATCAAAGTTGATCCCACAAAGATCGAAGCTATCAGCAAGTGGGAAACCCCCACTACTCCGACTCATATCCACCAATTTTTAGGTCTCGCCGGTTACTACCAAAGATTTATTGAAGGTTTCTCTCTTATTGCGCGTCCTTTGACCGCGCTGACTCACAAAGGGAAAAAGTTCATTTGGGAAACCGAACAAGAATCAGCATTTCAAACCTTGAAGCGAAAGTTAACCACCGCTCCTATCTTATCACTTCCTGAAGGCAGTGACGACTTCGTTGTGTATTGCGATGCCTCAAAAAATGGTTTTGGTTGCGTATTGATGCAAAGAACGAAGGTCATTGCTTATGCTTCTCGTCAACTGAAGATTCACGAGTGAAACTACACTACTCACGATCTCGAACTTGGAGCCGTTGTTTTTGCGCTCAAATTATGGAGACACTATCTTTATGGAACTAAAAGTACTATCTTCACCGACCACAAAAGCCTCCAACACATATTCGATCAGAAACAACTGAACATGAGACAGCGACGATGGATCGAGACGCTGAACGACTATGATTGTGAACTTCATTAATATCCTGGCAAGGCCAATGTTGTAGCCGGCACTTTGAGCCGAAAGGAGAGGATGGCACCTCTTCGTGTTCGGGCCCTGAACATCACCATCCATTCAAATCTCAATAGCCAAATCCGAGTAGCCCAAGATGAGGCTCTCAAGGAGGAGAATATTTATCATGAACACTTGAACATTCTCGTCTCTCGATTCGAGGTTAAGGAGACTGGACTCTGATACTTCGCCGGAAGAATTTGGGTGCCTAGTTATGGGGATTTGCGAAGCCTCATTCTAGACGAAGCCCACAAGTCAAGATATTCGATTCATCCAGGAGCCGGTAAAATGTACCATGATCTCAAGGAACAGTATTGGTGGCCAAATCTTAAGAAGGATGTTGCAACTTATGTTGGGAAGTGTTTGAATTGCTCGAAGGTTAAGGCCAAACATCAAAGGCCATCTGGGTTACTTCAGCAACCAGAAATCCCGTAATGGAAGTGGGAAAGGATAACGATGGACTTCATCACGAAACTACCAAAGACGGTGGGCGGATACGATACCATCTGGGTTATCGTTGACCGTCTTACCAAATCTGCACACTTCTTAGCCATGAAAGAAACGGATACAATGGAAAAACTCACTCAACTATACATAAAAGAGATTGTATCTCGTCATGGTGTGCCCTTATCGATTATTTCAGACCGAGATGCCCGTTTTGCTTCCAGATTTTGGCGTTCTTTCCAAGAAGCCTTGGGGACTCGTCTCGACATGAGTACTGCATATCACCCACAGACTGACGGACAAAGTGAACGCACAATTCAGACTTTGGAGGACATGTTGCGTGCTTGTGTTATTGATTTCGGAAGGGCTTGGGAAAGGCATTTGCCGCAAGCCGAATTCTCTTACAACAACAGTTATCATTCGAGTATTAATGCCACACCTTTCGAAGCGTTGTATGGCCGCAAATGCCGTTCTCCTATTTGTTGGGCCGAAGTAGGCGAAAAGCAAATCACCGGACACGAGTTAGTCCATGAAACAACCGAGAAGATTGTCCAAATTCAAGCGAGACTCAAGACGGCCTGTGATCACCAAAAGAGTTATGCCGACCTTAAACGTAAAGACTTCGAATTCAACGTGAGTGACCGTGTAATGTTGAAGGTCGCACCTTGGAAGGGTGTAATCCGTTTTGGAAAACGTGGGAAGCTCAATGCACGATACATTGGTCCTTTCGAAATCTTGGAGCGTGTTGGACCCGTTGCTTACCGTCTGGATCTTCT
Organism: Rutidosis leptorrhynchoides; assembly: GCF_046630445.1. NCBI lineage: Eukaryota > Viridiplantae > Streptophyta > Magnoliopsida > Asterales > Asteraceae > Rutidosis > Rutidosis leptorrhynchoides. The sequence goes on along the minus strand of NC_092341.1, from coordinate 289,522,646 downwards.
GACTCAATTGAGCTTAGTTCATCCTACCTTCCACGTATAGAATTTGAAGAAGTGTCTTGCTGAACCGAAACTTGTCATACCACTGGAGGAACTTACGATTGATGACAAACTCCACTTCGTGGAAGAACCTGTCGAAATTATGGACCGTGAGGTCAAAACCTTAAAACACAACAAGATTCCGATCGTCCGAGTCAGATGGAATGCCAAACGAGGACCCGAGTTTACCTGGGAATGAGAGGATCAAATGATGCAGAAGTATCCTCACCTTTTCCCAACTCCTCCATCTACCTCAGCTTAAAATTTCGGGACGAAATTTTCTTTAACATGTGGGTAATGTAACGACCCTGAATTTTCCAACTATATGTTAATATTTATTATTAATACTTGAGTTGTACTAAATGTATTCTTATACATTTTACTTGTTACCGTATTTGACTTTCCATGTCCCGACTCATCTTTTTGACATGTGCTTTTCATGAATAATATTTTGAATATTATATACGTTTATAATTAATTGTTATTAATTATTTCTAATTAACTAATGTAAGTAGTTAAGTACTTGGGCTTGTTACTAATTGGTTACATACTTATACATGGGCCTTTATTATTGGACTTGGACTATTAAGGCCCACCCTACATTACTTAATGGACTAGTTAGTGAGCCCATCATTATGCTTGTGATTTATTAAGGATAAACAAGGATTAATTAGTTTAGTGAGGAGACAAAGATGTTGCAAGCATGCATAACCACCTTTCCCATGAATTTGGCTTTATACTCTTCCTAGCATACACCATCCTCCCACACTTGAAAGGTGAAAGTTGACTACCCCTTTGAGCCTCCCAAAACTGTCGGCCTAATTGGGTGGGGAGGGAGTTCATTTTTCTTTTTCTTTTTTGTTACTTATATAGTAGTATTACTTCATTTCACACACTCCATTCTTACACTACTTTCTTTACTCCAAACTTTCTCTCTAAATTGTAAGTAATATATCTTTTTCTTTCTTCTTTTTTCCTTTGAAAACCGCCACAAAGCATCATCATTCTTCTTGTCTGTTGTTTGTTGTTAAAGATCAAGCTTCCTAGTTTGTATCTTCATGAATCTTGCTTCTTCCATCCTTTGTTTGATGAGAAGTCAAGAACAAAGATCTAAGCTTGTTAGCTTATGGTTCTACACTTGAAATATTATAAAGATCTAAAGTTCATAAGCTTTAAGATCTTACTTGTGTTCATGTTTTGTAAACTTAAGGTTTATTTTTATAAGATCCAAGTTTTGGCTTGAATCTTCTTAAGTATGAAACAAACATGAACTTGTTACTTGTAACTTTAGTTGATTACTTTATTTTTTTGTTTTAAATTCATGATTGTATAATATTGGTCAGGTATTACTAGTTAAACTTGATCTCATTTTTCTTGAAACTAAAGTTTAAACTTTGTAAGTTCAAGAACATGGAAGTTTAACTTTCTAGTTATAACTTCATACACTTATGTTGGATCTAAGTTTCTATAGCTTATGGTCTTTCAATTTTGTCTTAAACAAAAGCTTATAAGCTTATATACATTTTACAAAATAAAAATCTAAGTTTCATAACTTATGATTTTATTAAAGTAAAGATCCAAGTTCCATAACTTAGGGTTTAACTTAAGAACACTAGATCTATACTTTCTAGTCTAGGATCTTCAAGATCTAACTAAGATCTAAGTTCTACAACTTAAGATCTTGTTTATTTAGTTTACATTCAAGTTTATAGCTTAATATTACTATTAGAACTCATGTATGTGTCAGATCTAAGATCTTGATGTAACTTTGGTTCATCAAACTTCTTACAACCCTTAAATGAGTTGTGCTATTTATCTTAGACATACACTAGTGTCATGATGGTCAAAACTTGGTAAATATGATGCAAACATATCAACAAGTTGTACACTTGAAGCTATAAGCATCAAGGATGAGAACCGTGATGAGCATCAAGCACCAAGAATCCACCAGAGCACTTTGCTTACTATTTTATGGATCTGATCAGGCTACTGGGCTACTGGAAACGTTGATTTCCAGATTTTTAGGTTCGAGTAGATGACTTTTCGTTTAAGACTCGTCTTAATCCGACTTACGGTTTAGGATTTATAGCCTTCCGAAAGTCACTACGCCCTTTTAACGTTGTGCTGAAATTTCTGACCTACTCGCACTTAAACCATCGCCACGGTCAAACAAAGACGATTTTGGTTCTGAAAATTGGTCAGTGGTTAAAGGACTCACATACGGAGCCATAGCCACTGACTACACATCTTTTCAATTTATATTGAGGTCGTAGCAGCTGAACGAAGTCAGCCTTTGTTTCGATCTCTATTCTTGATTGAAAACTTACTTTACTTTTTACTTATGTTGTTGAATGATGATGATACTTAAGACCTAATTTACATACTTTTAAACCTTTGGGAACGATTTACTGACTTAGTAACTTTTGACTTAGGTTGAGGACCTTTCGGACCAACTACTTGCTTACTTATCTTGTACCGACTTTACTACTTTTCACTGTGACTTATAGCATCCCTTTTTACTTTAACTATTTTGGGAACTGAGAATACATGCACTTTTTAGGTTTTACATACTATGCATAAGTACTTAAACTTTATATATGTGTGGGTTATACAACGGCATAAACTTTCCCCTTAGCTCGGTAACGTTTAGTCATTGGTTTTTGAACCGGTGAACGCGAATCTTAGATATGGATCCATAGGGTTTGACATCCCCCCTTGGGCTAGTAGCGCTAGCATTTAACGGGTGTTTAATACTTCATAAACTTACACACTCGCCAAGTGTACTTTTAGGGGGTGATATTATGTTAAGTTAGTTACCAAGTGCCCAAGGTTGAACATATACTTTTCATACTGTTTTGAAATACTGAAATCTCGTGGCCTACCTTACATTACTGTTACATTTAAACTATAGCTCACCAACATTCGTGTTGACGTTTTTAAGCATGTTTTCTCAGGTGCTTAGAGGTTTGATGCTTCCGCTGTAGTTGTCTTGCTGTGTAGACTCCCGCTGCTTTTGTTAGAGATGTCTCTGCATGAAACGTTTACCTTGCATTAACAAACTATGTTACTTTTGAAACAATGAATTTGTAATGACCTTCGAGTCTCGTACTTATGTTAATTGCTTCTATTCGTAGAAGCCTACTATCGTTTGTAAAACTTTTGATGTTGGTTATGACGTCACTCTTTCTTATGAATGCAAACTTATCTTAAAACAGCCTATAGTGTTTGACCTTGTAATGATCCTGTTGTTGATGATCCGTACAAGTTAATTTTGTACGGGGCGTCACAATTAACACCCTCATCTTCTTTTGAATCACTATCTTCATCTGTCTCACACACAATCTCCACATTAGGGTCGGCATTAGAATGGTTACTCTGGGTGCTTTGCCTCAGACTCTGAATTAAACTTTGATGAGAACTTCGAGTCTGAACTTGAGTCTGGCTAGGAATAGAAATGACATTCTCTGTGGAATTTCGAGCATCATACAACATCTGAGTAAGTAACTCATCGTCTGTAGCCTCCGGTGGAATGTTGAAAGAGTCAAACAGTTTTTCATATTCAAATTGCCATGCGAATCCTTTACTAACCCGAGCAGGAGCGTTACGCTGAATATCAACCTTAAAACGTTCTTCAACACACTTAGATTCAGTATTGTACACTCGCTTATTTGGATTCCCATAACCCAAGAAGATACCAGAGACAACCTTTGAATTGAATTTTCCTCCAGCGTCTCGTACTAGAATAGTACAAGGAGTACCAAAGGGTTCAAAATGTTTAATGTTAGGCTTTCTCTTATGTAACAGTTCATAACAGGTCTTCCCGTGTCTCTTCACCACCAGAACTCTATTCATCACATAACACTCCGTGCTCACCGCTTCTCCCCAGAAAACAATAGGTAAACATGCATCAGCTAGCATGGTTCTTGCGGTTTCAATTAACGTCCTATTCTTTCTTTCAGCTACCCCATTCGATTGAGGTGTATAAGCAGGACTGAACTATTGCTGTATCCCCTTTTCATTACAAAACAGCATCATGCTGTTATTCTAAAACTCCGTACCATTGTCGGTACGAATCTTTCGAACCTTCAACTTATACAAACTTTCAAGCTTTAGAATCAAAACTTTAATGTGCTCGAAAGTATCTGATTTATGCTTCAGCATCACAACCCAAGAAAAACGAGAATACTCATCCGTAACTACCAAGTAGTATAACTCTCCTGTGATAGTCTTGTAGTGACCCGAACTTTTCCATGTTTATATATATTAAATGAAATTGTTATTTACATGATTAAGTGTTTCCAACATGTTAAGCAATCAAACTTGTTAAGGCTTGATTAATTGAAATAGGTTTCATATAGACAATTGACCACCCAAGTTGACCGGTGATTCACGAACGTTAAAACTTGTAAAAACTATATGAATACATATATATGATTATATATATAGTTAACATGATATTATGATAAGAGTATCTCATTAGGTATTTTAACAATGAGTTATATACATAAAAATTGAGTTTATTGAATTAAGAAACTCGAAACGATATATATAACGATTATCGTTATAACAACGTCTTACTAAATACATATGAATCATATTAAGATATTGATACACTATGTTTAATCATGATAAATGATAAGTAAACATATCATTAAGTATATTAACAATGAACTACATATGTAAAAACAAGACTACTAACTTAATGATTTCGAAACGAGACATATATGTGACGATTATCGTTGTAACGACATTTAATGTATATATATCATATTAAGATATATTAATACATCATGATATCATGATAATGTAATAATTTAACATCTCATTTGATATAATAAACAATGGGTTAACAACATTTAACAAGATCGTTAACCTAAAGGTTTCAAAACAACACTTACATGTAGCGACTAATGATGACTTAACGACTCAGTTAAAATGTATATACATGTAGTGCTTTAATATGTATTTATATACTTTTGAAAGACTTCAAGACACTTATCAAAGTACTTCTATTTAACAAAAATTCTTACAATTACATCCTCGTTCAGTTTCATCAACAATTCTACTCGTATGCACCCGTATTCGTACTCGTACAATACACAGCTTCTAAATGTATGTACTATTGGTATAAACACTCCTATGATTAGCTCTTAGCAGCCCATGTGAGTCTCCTAACACATGTGGAAACCATCATTTGGCAACTAGCATGAAATATCTCATAAAATTATAAAAATATTAGTAATCATTCATGACTTATTTACATGAAAACAAAATTACATATTCTTTATATCTAATCCATATACCAATGACCAAAAACACCTACAAACACTTTCATTCTTCAATTTTCTTCATCTAATTGATCTCTCTCAAGTTCCATCTTCAAGTTCTAAGTGTTCTTCATAAATTCTACAAGTTCTAGTTTCATAAAATCAAGAATACTTCCAAGTTTACTAGCTCACTTCCAATCTTGTAAAGTGATCATTCAACCTCAAGAAATCCTTGTTGTTTACAGTAAGACATCATTCTAAATTAAGGTAATACTCATATACAAACTTTGATTCAATTCCTATAACTATAACTATCTTAATTTGATTGATAATCTTACTTGAACTTGTTTTCGTGTCATGATTCTACTTCAAGAACTTTCAAGCCATCCAAGATCCTTTGAAGCTATATCATTTCTTTTCACTTCCAGTAGGTTTACCTACTAAACTTGAGGTATTAATGATGTTCATAACATCATTTGTTTCATATATATAAAACTACCTTATTCGAAGGTTTAAACTTGAAATCACTAGAACATAGTTTAGTTAATTCTAAACTTGTTCGCAAACAAAAGTTAATCCTTCTAACTTGACTTTTAAAATCAACTAAACACATGTTCTATATCTATATTATATGTTAACTTAATGATTTAAAACCTGGAAACACGAAAAACACCGTAAAACCGGACATACGCCGTCGTAGTAACACCGCGGGCTGTTTTGGGTTTGATAATTAAAAACTATGATAAACTTTGATTTAAAAGTTGTTCTTCTGGGAAAATGATTTTTCTTATGAACATGAAACTATATCCAAAAATCATGGTTAAACTCAAAGTGGAAGTATGTTTTTCAAAATGGTCATCAAGACGTCGTTCTTTTGACTGAAATGACTACCTCTTACAAAAACGACTTGTAACTTATATTTCTGACTTTAAACCTATAATTTTTCTATTTAGATTCATAAAATAGAGTTCAATATGAAACAATAGAAATTTTATTCACTCAAAACGGATTTAAAACGAAGAAGTTATGGGTAAAACAAGATTGGATATTTTTTTATTGTTGTAGCTACGGGAAATATTATAACAATTCTATACAAATCATATCCTAGCTAACTTATATTGTATTATACATGTATTCTAATATATTATGTAATCTTGGGATACCATAGACACGTATGCAAATGTTTTGACATATCATATCGACCCATGTATATATATTATTTGGAACAACCATAGACACTCTATATGCAATAATGTTTGAGTTAGCTATACAGGATTGAGGTTGATTCCAAAAATATATATACTTTGAGTTATGATCTAGCCTGAGACTTGTATACACTGGGTCGTAGATTGATTCAAGATAATATATATCGATTTATTTCTGTACATCTAACTGTGGACAACTAGTTGTAGGTTACTTACGAGGACAGCTGACTTAATAAACTTAAAACAGTAAAACATATTAAAAATGTTTTAAATATATTTTGAACATACTTTGATATATATGTACATATTTGTTATAGGTTCGTGAATCGACCAGTGGCCAAGTCTTACTTCCCGACGAAGTAAAAATCTGTGAAAGTGAGTTATAGTCCACTTTTAAAATCTAATATTTTTGGGATGAGAATACATGCAACTTTATAAATGTTTTACAAAATAGACACAAGTACATGAAACTACTTTTTATGGTTGAAGGATCGAAGCCGAATATGCCCCTTTTTGCTTGTAGCCTAAGAATTAGGGAACATCACTAGTTTTGAGAATTAGTGCACGCCTAATTGACGCGAATCCTAAAGATAGATCTATTGGGCCTAACGAACCCCATCTAAAGTACCGGATGCTTTAGTACTTCGAATTCATTTTTATCATGTCCGAAGGATTTCCTGAAATGATAGGGGATATTCTTATATGCATCTTGTTAATGTCGGTTACCAGGTGTTCACCATATGAATGATTTTTATCTTTATGTATGGGATGTATATTGAAATATGAAATCTTGTGGTCTATTATTATGATTTGATAATATATAGGTTAAACCTATAACTCACCAACATTTTTATTGACGTTTTAAGCATGTTTATTATCAGGTGATTATTAAGAGCTTCCACTGTTGCATACTAAAATAAGGACAAGATTTGGAGTCCATGCTTGTATGATATTATGTAAAAACTGCATTCAAGAAACTTATTTTTGATGTAATATATTCTTATTGTAAACCATTATGTAATGGTCGTGTGTAAACGGTATATTTTAGATTATCATTATTTGATAATCTACGTAATGCTTTTTAAACCTTTATAGATAAAATAAAGGTTATGGTTGTTTTAAAAATGAATGCAGTCTTTGAAAAATGTCTCATATAGAGGTCAAAACCTCGCAACGAAATCAATTAATATGGAACGTTTATAATCAATATGAACGGGAAATTTTAGTTGGTATCCGAGCGTTGGTCTTAGAGAACCAGAAAATTGTATTAGTGTATCTTACCGAGTTTGTTAGGATGCATTAGTGAGTCTGGACTTCGACCGTGTTTTTCTTCAAAAACGATTGCTTAACATTTTTTGTTGGAAACTATATATTATTAACATGTAAATATTATGTGATATATTAACCTCTTAATGTGTTTGATATTGTGTGATAGATGTCTACCACTAGTACAAATTCCATTGATTCACCTAATAATAATGAAGAGTCGAATATATTTTGGGAAGATTCACAAATTCCCGAAGAGGAACCGGAAGAGGAGGAACCAGAAGAAGAGGAGGAATCGGAAGAGGAGGAACCAGAAGAAGAAGAGGTTCCGGAGGAAGAAATATTGATACCTATAGAAAATCGATTAAATAAAAGAAAATTCTCAACCAACGGACCAAAGTTAATAATGGTCAATGGTGTTTCTGCCGAGGAAGCAAAATATTGGGAAGATTACCAATTTTCCGATGAATCGGATCCCGATGAGGATTCCGATGATGTTATAGAAATTACCTCGACCCAATTTAATAAAACGAAAGAAAATAATAAGGGAAAAGGTATAAAAATAGAGAAACCCTATTCCAACCCCGATGAACTTTATATGTATCGGCAACATCCGTATTTCCTAAAATGTAACAATGACTCAGGAACCTCTAAACCACCAGGTTTTTCTAAACTATTATGGAAAACGACGGCTCGTATTAGAGGAACACCATATATTCTTAGAAAATTGGGAAAACGAACCAAGTCCGAAGAAGAAGAAACCAGTGATTCAGATTAGAGGGTTGTAATCATGTTGTGTATTATATGTATTGTAGTGTGCTTGTACTTTTATGTTCTATGTAAAAATTGCTTGTATTGTTTGTTATTACGAATCTAATCCTTGTCTATTTTACAGTATAAAAACAAAATGGACATTAAGGGTAGACAACCGAATATTTTAGAAGACCTACCAGAGGATATGATTGAGGAAATCTTGTCTAGAGTCGGTCAGAATTCATCAGCACATTTAGTTATGGCGAAATTAACTTGTCAAACATTTGAAAGACTTTCCAGAAATGCCTTAGTTTATAAAAGGCTTTCCTTTGATAGGTGGGGTATATCACATTGGGGATACCGTAAGTTACGCCGTGTTTTCTTTAAAGCGTTAAATGTGGGGAACCCAAATGCAATTTTACGCTACGGGTTAAGAACCTATTTTGACTCAAAATATCCCAACATAGGATTTCGTGAATTAGAAAGAGCTTCTAACATGCAACATAAAGAATCATGTTATGATTACGGGTTAGTGATGTTCGTTTCTTACCAAAGTGAGAAAAAGAACATCGGATTGCAGCTTTTAAATAAAACATTCCCACAAGTGACGGATTCAGTAGTTGGGGTGAGAAACCCTCGTCCTTTTGACGACATTACAACATGCTGCCTAGCCAATGGTCATAACGGTTATTTTCCACAAGACCAAGGATGGGAAGTCGTCTTAGTAAAACCAGAATGCATGATTTGTTCTGGACTTATGAATTACGTGTCTTTATTTCCTTTGCTGAACAGCTTGCGTATTAACTAGATTTATCTTCAAAACTGTCCTGTATGAAAGTATACTATATTTCATGTTATATGTAATATAGCGATGTTGTAAGTTTGAAGAATATTTGTATGTGATATATTATTATAATCAGTTTTTCATATGGAATTGTAGTAGTTGAATTGTATATTAGCTACTAAGTATGAACTTAATGGGTAGGTAGTACCCGAATTTAAACTTATAAAACGCTAATATGAAGAAAAAGCTTTTATAAATGAGTTCATATTATGCTACGAAATACTATTGACTACTCTTAATATTCTGTATGATTAACTCGATTCAGTTGGCTATTTTAAAGGAAATGGCACCGACTACTCGACACACCATGAATATGAGCGAAGAGGAATTTCGTACCTTTCTTGCTGCAAATAAAGCCGTAGTACAGGCTGCACTACATACCAACAATAACTCTGAATCTAGCAATGCAGCTAATGAAGGTATTTCGTATGCCCGAGAGACATATTAAATCAATGTGGCTAATATGTTATGATCCAAGTCGGGTCATACCCAATAACAAACTTACCGACACCTTAAACGTATTTAATATTGACGATTGGCTCGTTAAATAAATACGCGACACTTGAACTTTAGAAAATCGGTTTTCTAAAATATAATCACTTGAGATAAATTATTTGGATAATTTATATACATTATGAATTTAATTATTTATAGGTTTAAATAATTATATTGTGTTATATTTTGTAAATGGTTTATAAAATATGCAAGTAACTTACAAAATATTTGGCATTTTGTAACAAGCTTTTATAAAACAAAAAATACAAGTTTTATAAAATAAAACTAAACCCACCCCACATGGTGGACGGTTTTGGGGAGTCTCCAAGGTCCTCCCATGCTTGTTTCCTTGTTACTTGTGTTGGCACAAGTTCATATATGCATGGGTCATTCAAATACCAAAGTATTCTTTGACAAAAGCCTAGAGAACAAGTGAAAAACACTCTCTTCTTCTTGATACAGCATTCTGGCCGAATTTTCTTTGTAAAAAGGAGTGTGCTTGAGTTTGTTTGAAAGCTTATCTTCAAGTGTCAACAAATCCTAACTATAGTATTAGGTGTTGGGCAAAGTTTGGGGTATTATCTCTTGAGGTTTCATGCTTTTGAAGCTTGCATTCTCATCATCTTTCTAGTTGCTGCTGTCCAGTTTTTCAAGTGCAAATAAAAGGGTATTGAGCTTGCTTAATTAGTTAGTTAAGTGTCTAAATCTTAACTAACTTAAAGGGTGGTGTTGGTGTATCAAAGGATTGGGTTTTACACACTTGTTCATCATCTTCATCATCACTTATTAACCTCCTAACTTGGAGAAGGTATAACCTCTAAACTACTTCTATTTTGTAAGCATATACTCAAGGCTTAATAATTCATAATGGAATTCAATTGATGAAAATGGTTTAACATATACACTTGTTTATAAATGAAATAATGCTTCCGCTTGAGTTAACACTCATAAAATTGGTTTTGTGATTATATAAACATTATGAACTTGTTGTTATGTTGAATTCCATCAATGGTATCTAGAGCCGAAGTCTTGAAATATGCTTCGAGATGGTTTTTAAACTCACTATATATTTTGCATTTTATGTACATGCATGATTGTAAAATGCAAAAATTTATGGTTTTGGGTGGGTTTATTATATGGCCGAATTTATGGAGTTCAAAAAGTGGGTTTTGGTTCTTCCATTTGGTTCATACTTGGTTGTATGTTAAAGTTCACAATCTAAGCCTTGACCTTGTGTTTGGTTGCTTGCATGGTTGATTGATATTTATTCAATTGGTTTGTAATGATATTTATTCATTTGGCATGTAATAATTCATTTGGTTATGTAATTTATTTTATATTTGGTATGTAAAATAGATTAGGTTGTAATTTCATTTTTTAGACAAAATGTATTAGGATATATTTTGTAAAATGATGAAGAATGATGAAGACTTGAAGAACACATGAAGAAGCATTTGGATGCAAGGTTAAGTGGGAGATTTGAAATCTCCTACTTTGTGTAATTACCCCTTACCCGGTGGCATTTTGTTTTCGGCTAAACAAAATGCTTACCAAAAGGCTTGATTGTGAACATGTTGTTTTGCATGCTTGGTTGTTTATTGTATGATTGTGGATTGTATGTATGCTACAAGTTAATCACAAAAGTTAACAACCAACTAAAATGACAATTTAATTGGTTAAATTTAACATTATTAACACATGCAAAACTACAATTTAATTGGTTAAATTCAAATGGCAAAAGACGTTAATAAATGGTTATTAAGAATTAGAAACGGATTGCACATATAAAATGGTTTATATCAAAGTAATAAAATTGGCATTGTTACATGACATGAAAATGGATTTTCATAAGAACCATACACTAAATGCATGTTGGTGTATGGCATAAAAGTTTTCTCAAACTAGAAATAATGAAAACTTAAAATCCCTTTAACACACTAGGTTAACAAGTTTGAACGCCATCCTATTGTATGACACTTAGACGTATTAAGGAACTTATAATGGGATAAAGGTCACCTAACCGTTTTGAGCAAACTAATATGATTAAGGTAAATTTCACACACTTGTGGGATAAAGGTCACCTAACCACTTGTATGTTAAGTTTACATGTCTAAACAAGTAGGACGACTTGATTTGGAAATCATGAACTTAGGGTCACCGAAGCATGATGAACAAATAGGCGTTGATGGGATAATATGTCATGCAAAAGGATTGCATGATCCCATAACTTAGAAGTTGCAAAAGGATTGCAATTGTCATATAATGACTACCTAGCTAAACCAAATGACGGGATAAAGGTCACCTAACCGAAATTTGGTTTACCGTTGGATTCTAAAATTTAATAAATATCAATTGGATTTAAAGGGTATTGATTATTAAATTAAAATTGATACTTAAACAACTTTGTTAAATTTTGTAGATGGCCGCAAATAACAACAACATACAAAACGCACCTATTAACTTGAACAACCTATCGTTAAGGTCTCTCCTCGAGAAAGACAAACTCAACCATACGAACTTTATGGATTGGTTCCGCAATCTTAGGATTGTCCTCAAACTTGAGGATAAGGCGTATGTGTTGGAAGACCTCATTCCCGATCAACCTGACGAGGATGATACGGAAGGCATGGCTTATTGGGATAAGTATTGCGCCGATTCGGTGCAAGTCGCTTGCCTAATGCTTGGGACTATGATACCCGAACTCCAAAAGGATTTCGAGCATCATACTGCATACGACATGATCACGCAATTGAAGGAGATGTTCCTTCAATAAGCACGTGTCGAGCGCTTCGAGACCGTTCGAGCGCTTCATGCATGTCGTATGGACGACTCCCAATCCGTTTCATCTTATGTCCTTAAGATGAAAAGCCTCATTGATCGCGCAAACCGTCTTAATCTCAACATATCTAATGAGCTAGCCACGGATCTTATCCTAAACTCCTTGTCAAAGAGGTTTGACCAATTTGTAATTAATTACAATATAAATGGGATGGATAAGACCATAGGCGAACTTCATGGCATGCTTAGGACGGCGGAAACTAGCATGGGTAAGAGGGCTTCACCCGTGCTAATGATCAATGGTGGTGGGTCCAAAGGTAACAACACCTCTAAGCCAAAGGCAGCCAAGAGGAAAGGACTCGCCCATCAAGGCAAGGGAAAGGGGAGGATGGTTACCCCAACCAAAAACAAGAACAAGAAGCAAAAGGTTGCCGGACAAGCAAACCCCAAGGAAGACCCGTGCTTCGGTTGCGGTGAAATGGGTCACTGGAAACGGAACTGCCCGGTCTACCTTAAGGAGTTGAAGGAAAAGAGGGATGCGGGGCAAACCTCAGGTAATATATATATGGTATATATAGAGCTTAGTATTACTTCTTCTAATACATGGGTATTAGACACTGGATGTGGAACTCACATTTACAATTCTTTGCAGGGGTTCAAAAGAAGTAGCAAGCAAACGGGAACATCAAGTCTCTTTATGGGTAATGGAGCCAAAGTGCAAGTGAAGGCTCAAGGAGACTTTGTATTAATGCTTCCAAATGGTTTGGAACTTATTTTGAACAATGTTTTGTATGCACCGGATTTATGTCGAAACATTATTTCAGTTTCCCGTTTAAAACAATGTGGTTTTTATCTTAATTTTGTTAATGATGGTATCCACGTTTATTTAGATAATGTATTCTATTTTAAGGCTTCGCCTTCAAATGGAATTTATGAATTGGTTCATGATGACACATCATCTAGTAGCTCAATATACCATACTAGCACCAAGAAACTCAAAAGGGATTTGAGTGATTCCTACTTATGGCATTGTCGCCTTGGTCACATAAACAAGAATCGAATGCATACACTTCAAAAGAATGGCCTTTTGAAATCAAATGAACTAGACTCGTTTGATGTATGTGAATCTTGTTTACAAGGCAAAATGACTAAAGCACCTTTCAATGGGACCTATGAAAGGGCCAAGGACTTATTAGGATTAATACATTTGGATGTATGTGGACCCTTTAAGCCCATAGCTAGGAATGGTGAAAGATACTTCGTTACTTTCATTGATGATTTCAGTCGTTTTGGATATGTCTACTTGTTAAGACATAAGGACGAAACTTTTGAAGCATTCAAAGAATATCAAAACGAAGTACAAAATCAACTCAATAAGATAATCAAGGTACTTCGTACCGATAGAGGAGGTGAATACCTAAGCGATGCTTTCCAAGATCATCTTAGAAGTTGTGGGATTATCTCACAACTTACTCCACCCGGGACACCACAACTTAATGGAGTTTTCGAAAGGAGGAACCGAACCCTAATGGATATGGTTCGATCTATGATGGCTAGAAGCTCATTACCTCTATCATTTTGGGGTTATTGTCTATGCTCCGCAGCTCGTATTTTAAATATGGCCCCAACCAAGAAAGTGGAACGAACTCCTCATGAGATGTGGTTTGGAAAACCTCCATCTCTATCATACTTAAAGGTTTGGGGATGTGAAGCTTATCCTAAGCGTTACGTCCCTAATAAGTTGAATGCTCGATCCACAAAGTGTATCTTCATAGGATATCCCAAGGATGATATGGGATACTATTTCTATGATCCAACCGAGCAAAATGTATTTGTTGCTCGAAAGGCTGAATTCCTTGAAACTAAGTTCCTAATGGAAGGAAATAGTGGAAGGAAGATAGATCTTGAAGAGGTTAAAGATCAAGTAGATGATACACAATTGGTTGACACTAGCACGCAACATGAAAATGTTGAGAGTGATCAAAAGGATGATCAAAATACACAAGACATTCGCAGATCTGGTAGGATTAGTAATCCTCCTGAGAGATATGGGTTTCTCATGGATGGTTGCTATGTGGGTTATTTGGATGAACCAACAAACTACCAAGACGCTTTATCAAGGATTGATAAAGATAAATGGTAGGAAGCCATGAACGCTGAGATGCAATCCATGTATGACAACCAAGTTTGGGAACTTGTTACACAACCTACTGGCTCAAGGCTAGTTGATTGTAAATGGCTTTTCAAAATGAAAACCGACATACATGGAAACTTGGATACATATAAAGCTAGACTTGTAGCAAAAGGTTTCACTCAAACTCAAGGGATTGACTATGATGAAACTTTTTCGCCTGTGGTAATGGTAAAGTCTATTAGGATATTACTCGCCATTGCTGCTCATTATGATTATGAAATATGGCAAATGGATGTCAAGACCGCTTTCCTAAATGGATATCTTGTGGAAGATGTCTATATGGTTCAGCCTGAAGGTTTTGTTGATCCGAAATATCCTAAGAAGGTATGCAAGTTAAAGAAGTCAATCTACGGATTGAAACAAGCATCTAGAATGTGGAATCATCGTTTTAATGAGGAAGCCGAGAAATTTGGCTTCATTAAAAATGGTGATGAAGCTTGTGTATATAAGAAAGCTAGTGGGAGCACTATCATGTTCCTTGTACTATATGTGGATGATATATTGTTATTTGGAAATGATATTCCGGTAATGCAAGGAGTTAAAACTTGGCTAAGTAAATGTTTCTCCATTAAGGATCTTGGAGAAGCACAATACGTTTTGGGGATTAGGATCTACAGGAATAGATCCAAGAAACTGATAGGTTTGAATCAAAGTGCATACATTGAAAAAATCTTGAGAAGGTTCAAGATGGAGAACTCTAAGAAAGGTTTGGTACCTATTCAAAGAGGAACGCTCCTTAGTTCATCTCAGTGCCCCACCACGAAAGATGAACAGGAGAGAATGAAGAAAGTCCCATATGCGTCTGCCATTGGGTCAATCATGTATGCAATGATATGCACTAGACCGGATGTGTCATGCGCTCTTAGCCTGATAAGTAGATACCAGAATAACCCAGGAAATAGTCATTGGATTGCTGTCAAAAGTATATTGAAATACCTTAGGAGGACTAAGGATATGTTTCTGATATATGGGTCTGGTGAGGAGGAACTCGCTGTAAAAGGTTACGTGGATGCGAGCTTCCAAACTGATCGAGATGATTCTCGATCACAATCCGGCTATGTCTTCACATTAAATGGAGGTGCGGTCTCTTGGAAGAGTTCAAAACAGGATGTTGTTGCTCTATCCACTACAGAGTCGGAGTACATCACCGCATCATTGGCAGCTCAGGAAGCTGCATGGATGAAGAAATTCATCGACGAATTAGGAGTAGTCCCTTCCATTCAGGACCCTCTTGAGATCTTTTGTGACAACGAGGGTGCGATTGCTCAAATCAAGGAACCTCGTGCTCACCAAAAGACCCGTCACATTGAGCGGAGATTCAACTACATAAGGGATGAAGTTGAAAAGGGAAAGATATGTATTCGCAAAGTTCACACAGATCTTAATATAGCGGATCCTCTCACGAAGCTCTTACATGGACCAAAACATGCAGGACATGTTTGTGCTTTAGGGCTTCGATATTCTAGTGATTGGTCATGATCTGTTTTAAGTATTGTTACGGAACGAAATTGTTCAAACTCATTAATATAATTATGGTATTAATTTATTTTGAGTTATGTTCCTATTTTGCATATTTTATCCATGAATAAGTAATTATTCTTAATTCCGTAGTCGATTACATTTGTGGGAACAAGTGTGAGGTTTAGACTATTATGAACTTGGATTGGTATACATTCACGGGAGAAATGTGGGGCAAGGTTGCAATCAAGGTTCATAGATATTTGTAGGATACAAATATTGGAAGACCCGCCCTCAAGATTTACTAAATGGAGCCTTTGTGGTTGATAACATGTAACCTTGAGTAAAGGCGAATATCATTGTATCCTCTGACCTGAGATACATAATGGGCTCGGATATTTACCAAGTATTATGCCTTGATTCATTCCTTCGCTATTCTGAAATATGGTAGTTCATAAGGAAGAGCTCAGGTATAATGCAACGTATATATTTAGGACGTATGTAGTCAAGATGGAATTTGTCCCTCTTATTCGTTGAGAGTCAGATGTCTAAGGCCTGATAAAGTTAAATCTAGAAGAGAGTGATCACTCTGTGTCTCTTGGATTTAACATGATATCTAGGATAAAAGGAAATAATGAAAGATTCACCTATTCATATTCGAGATGGGAACTCGAAAGGGATGATGTTATTGAATGGCACAAAGTCATAACATATTGGGGGTGATGGACGGTCGTTAGGTGGTATCCATCACTTGCATTAATTTCTTATGTTTCTCGTACAAGTGGGAGATTGAAGGTATTTCGTATGCTCGAGAGACATATTAAATCAATGTGGCTAATATGTTATGATCCAAGTCGGGTCATACCCAATAACAAACTTACCGACACCTTAAACGTATTTAATATTGACGATTGGCTCGTTAAATAAATACGCGACACTTGAACTTTAGAAAATCGGTTTTCTAAAATATAATCACTTGAGATAAATTATTTGGATAATTTATATACATTATGAATTTAATTATTTATAGGTTTAAATAATTATATTGTGTTATATTTTGTAAATGGTTTATAAAATATGCAAGTAACTTATAAAATATTTGGCATTTTGTAACAAGCTTTTATAAAACAAAAAATACAAGTTTTATAAAATAAAACTAAACCCACCCCACATGGTGGACGGTTTTGGGGAGTCTCCAAGGTCCTCCCATGCTTGTTTCCTTGTTACTTGTGTTGGCACAAGTTCATATATGCATGGGTCATTCAAATACCAAAGTATTCTTTGACAAAAGCCTAGAGAACAAGTGAAAAACACTCTCTTCTTCTTGATACAGCATTCTGGCCGAATTTTCTTTGTAAAAAGGAGTGTGCTTGAGTTTGTTTGAAAGCTTATCTTCAAGTGTCAACAAATCCTAACTATAGTATTAGGTGTTGGGCAAAGTTTGGGGTATTATCTCTTGAGGTTTCATGCTTTTGAAGCTTGCATTCTCATCATCTTTCTAGTTGCTGATGTCCAGTTTTTCAAGTGCAAATAAAAGGGTATTGAGCTTGGTTAATTAGTTAGTTAAGTGTCTAAATCTTAACTAACTTAAAGGGTGGTGTTGGTGTATCAAAGGATTGGGTTTTACACACTTGTTCATCATCTTCATCATCACTTATTAACCTCCTAACTTGGAGAAGGTATAACCTCTAAACTACTTCTATTTTGTAAGCATATACTCAAGGCTTAATAATTCATAATGGAATTCAATTGATGAAAATGGTTTGACATATACACTTGTTTATAAATGAAATAATGCTTCCGCTTGAGTTAACACTCATAAAATTGGTTTTGTGATTATATAAACATTATGAACTTGTTGTTATGTTGAATTCCATCAGCTAAAGGCGCAAGAAATCGTGTAGGATGCTCCTACAAAGAATTCACTGCCTGCAAACCTTTGGAATTTGATGGAACCGAAGGATCAATTGGATTGAAATGGTGGAATGAGAAAGTCGAATCGGTGTTTGCCATAAGTAAGTGTACTGAAGAGGACAAAGTTAAGTACGCTACGCATACCTTCACAGGTACTGCGTTAACGTGGTGGAACACCTATCTTGAACAGGTAGGACAAAATGCTGCTTACGCACTACCGTGGTTGGTATTCAAGCAATTGATGAACAAGCAGTACCGTCCTAGAAACGAAGTCAATAAGCTCAAGGTAGAGCTTAGAGAGTTACGAACACAAGGGTTCGACATTACCACGTATGAACGACGATTCACATAGTTGTGCCTATTGTGTTCGGGAGCGTTCGAAGATGAAGAAGAGAAGATCGACGCGTTTGTAAAAGGGTTACCAGTAAGGATTCAAGAAGATGTGAGTTCACACGAGCCCGCTTCCATACAAAAGGCAAGTCGAATGGCTCATAAACTCATAAATCAAATTGAGGGAAGAATTAAAGAGCAGGCGGCCGAAGAAGCCAACACAAAACAACTCAAGAGGAAGTGGGAGGAAAACGGTGACAAGAGTCACCAGTACAACAACAACAACAATTACAACCACAATCGCAACAACTATCCCAACAATCGCAACAACAATCGCAACAATAACCGCAATCCTAACAATAACTACAACAAACATCCCAACAACAACAACAACTACAACAACCGTTTCAACAACAATAACAATCCCAACAACAACCTCAATAACAACAACGGCAACAAAAACCAAAAACAGCCATGTCATAGGTGTGAAGAAAATCATCAGGGGTTTTGCACGATATTTTGCAACAGGTGTAAAAGAAATGGTCATAGCACGACAAAGCGTGAGGTCTACGGACCGAAGTTTAACAGAACTAAAGGAACAAGTAATGTCGGAACAAGTAATGTCGGAACAAGTAATGCCGAAACGAATAGTGTCGGAGTAAGTAATACCAACGTTGTTTGTTATAAATGTGGAAAACCGGGCCACATTATTAGAAATTTCCTGAATCAGGGGAATACTAATGGGCACGGCCGTGGAAGAGTTTTTAATATTAATGCGGCAGAAGCAAAGGAAGACCCGGAGCTTGTTACGGGTACGTTTCTTATTGATGATAAATCTGCTTATGTTTTATTTGATTCGGGTGCGGATAGAAGCTATATGAGTAGAGAATTTTGTGCTAAATTAAGTTGCCCATTGACGCCTTTTGATAGTAAATTTTTACTCGAATTAGAAAATGGTAAATTAATTTCAGCAGATAATATATGTCGGGAGAGAGAAATTAAACTGGGGGATGAAATGTTTAAAATTGATTTAATACCAGTCGAGTTAGGAAGTTTTATGTAATAATTGGCATGGACTGGTTGAAAAAGGTGAGAGCAGAGGTCGTTTGTTACAAAAATGCGATTCGCATTATGCGTGAAAAATGAAAACCTTTAATGGTGTACGGAGAAAAGAACAACGCGAAATTAAATCTTATTAGTAGTTTGAAGGTGCAAAAACTAATAAGAAAAGGTTGTTACGTCATTCTAGAACACATCGAGGAAGTTAAACCTGAAGAAAAGAACATCAGTGATGTTCCCGTCACAAAAGAATTTCCCGATGTATTTCCGAAAGAATTACCGGGATTACCCCCATATCGATCCGTTGAATTTCAAATAGACCTTGTACTAGGAGCTGCACCAATAGCTCGTGCTCCATACAGACTCGAACCCAGTGAAATGAAAGAATTACAAAGTCAGTTACAGGAACTTTTAGAGCGTGGTTTCATTCGACCAAGCACATCACCATGGGGAGCTCCTGTTTTGTTTGTCAAGAAGAAAGATGGTACCTGAACTGAATGCTCTGAGGTTGAAAGGCGAGTAGATAAGCAGATTCCTACCTATATTTTAATTGTCTCGATTCGTCCAAATATATATATATATATATATATATTATAATTTTTACCGAGAGTTGAACAAACTTACCATCAAGAACCGCTACCCACTACCAAGAATCGACGACTTATTTGATCAACTACAAGGCTCGTCTATTTATTCGAAGATCGATTTACGTTCTGGATATCATCAAATGCGGGTGAAGGAGGATGATATTCCAAAGACTGCTTTTAGGACGCGTTACGGTCATTACGAGTTTATGGTTATGCTGTTTGGGTTGACTAACGCACCAGCTGTGTTCATGGACCTCATGAACCGAGTGTGTGGGCCATATCTTGACAAGTTTGTCATTGTTTTTATCGATGACATACTTATTTACTCGAATAATGATCAAGAGCACGAAGAACATTTGAGAAAAGTGCTAGAGTTGCTGAGAAAAGAAAAACTGTAGCTAAGTTTTCAATGTGTGCATTTTGGTTGGAAGAAGTTCAATTCCTCAGTCATATAGTGAACAAAGAAGGTATTCAGGTGGATCCAGTAAAGATTGAAACCGTTGAAAAGTGGGAAACCCCGAAAACTCCGAAAAACATACGCCAATTTTTAGGGCTAGCTGGTTATTACAGGAGATTCATCCAAGATTTTTCCAAAATAGCAAAACCCTTGACTGCATTAACGCATAAATGGAGGAAATTTGAATGGAAGGATGAACAAGAAAAAGCGTTTCAATTGTTGAAGAAAAAGTTAACTACGGCACCTATATTGTCATTACCTAAAGGGAATGATGATTTTGTGATATATTGTGACGCCTCAAAGCAAGGTCTCAGTTGTGTATTAATGCAACGAAAAAAAGTAATTGCTTATGCGTCTAGACAATTGAAGATTCACGAGCAGAATTATAGGACGCATGATTTAGAATTAGGCGCGATTGTTTTTGCATTAAAGACTTGGAGGCACTACTTATATGGGGTCAAAAGTATTATATATACCGACCACAAAAGTCTTCAACACATATTTAATCAGAAACAACTGAATATGAGGCAGCGTAGGTGGATTGAATTGTTGAATGATTACGACTTTGAGACTCGTTACCATCCGGGGAAGGCAAATGTGGTAGCCGACGCCTTGAGCAGAAAGGACAGAGAACCCATTCGAGTAAAAGCTATGAATATAATGATTCACACTAACCTTACTACTCAAATAAAGGAGGCGCAACAAGGAGTTTTAAAAGAGGGAAATTTAAAGGATGAAATACCCAAAGGATCGGAGAAGCATCTTAATATTCGAGAAGACGGAACCCGGTATAGGGCTGAAAGAATTTGGGTACCAAAATTTGGAGATATGAGAGAAATGGTACTTAGAGAAGCTCATAAAACCAGATACTCAATACATCCTGGAACGGGGAAGATGTACAAGAATCTCAAGAAACATTTTTGGTGGCCGGGTATGAAAGCCGATGTTGCTAAATACGTAGGGGAATGTTTGACGTGTTCTAAGGTCAAAGCGGAGCATCAGAAACCATCAGGTCTACTTCAACAACCCGAAATCCAGGAATGGTAATGGGAAAACATTACCATGGATTTCATCACTAAATTGCCAAGGACTGCAAGTGGTTTTGATACTATTAGGGTAATAGTTGATCATCTCACCAAATCAGCACACTTCCTGCCAATAAGAGAAGATGACAAGATGGAGAAGTTAGCATGACTGTATTTGAAGGAAGTCGTCTCCAGACATGGAATACCAATCTCTATTATCTCTGATAGGGATGGCAGATTTATTTCAAGATTCTGGCAGACATTACAGCAAGCATTAGGAACTCATCTAGACATGAGTACTGCCTATCATCCACAAACTGATGACCAGAGCGAAAGGACGATACAAACGCTTGAAGACATGCTACGAGCATGTGTTATTGATTTCGGAAACAGTTGGGATCGACATCTACCGTTAGCAGAATTTTCCTACAACAACAGCTACCATTCAAGCATTGAGATGGCGCCGTTTGAAGCACTTTATGGTAGAAAGTGCAGGTCTCTGATTTGTTGGAGTGAAGTGGGGGACAAACAGATTACGGGTCCAGAGATAATACAAGAAACTACCGAGAAGATCATCCAAATTCAACAACGGTTGAAAACCACCCAAAGTCGACAAAAGAGCTACACTGACATTAAAAGAAAAGATATAGAATTTGAAATTGGAGAGATGGTCATGCTTAAAGTTGCACCTTGGAAAGGCGTTGTTCAATTTGGTAAACGAGGGAAATTAAATCCAAGGTATATTGGACCATTCAAGATTATTGATCGTGTCGGACCAGTAGCTTACCGACGTGAGTTACCTCAACAACTCACGGCTGTACATGACACTTTCCACGTCTCAAATTTGAAGAAATGTTTTGCTAAAGAAGATCTCACTATTCCGTTAGACAAAATCCAAATCAACGAAAAACTTCAATTCATCGAAGAACCCGTCGAAATAATGGATCGTGCGGTTAAAAGACTTAAGCAAAACAAGATACCAATTGTTAAAGTTCGATGGAATGCTCGTAGAGGACCTGAGTTCACCTGGGAATAAGAAGATCAGATGAAGAAGAAATACCCGCACTTATTTCCAGAAGATACGTCAACACCTCCAACTACTTAAAATTTCGGGACGAAATTTATTTAACGGGTAGGTACTGTAGTGACCCGAACTTTTTCATGTTTATATATATTAAATGAAATTGTTATTTACATGATTAAGTGTTTTCAACATGTTAAGCAATCAAACTTGTTAAGACTTGATTAATTGAAATAGGTTTCATATAGACAATTGACCACCCAAGTTGACCGGTGATTCACGAACGTTAAAACTTGTAAAAACTATATGATGACATATATATGATTATATATATAGTTAACATGATATTATGATAAGAGTATCTCATTAGGTATTTTAACAATGAGTTATATACATAAAAATTGAGTTTATTGAATTAAGAAACTCGAAACGATATATATAACGATTATCGTTATAACAACGTCTTACTAAATACATATGAATCATATTAAGATATTGATACACTATGTTTAATCATGATAAATGATAAGTAAACATATCATTAAGTATATTAACAATGAACTACATATGTAAAAACAAGACTACTAACTTAATGATTTCGAAACGAGACATATATGTGACGATTATCGTTGTAACGACATTTAATGTATATATATCATATTAAGATATATTAATACATCATGATATCATGATAATGTAATAATTTAACATCTCATTTGATATAATAAACAATGGGTTAACAACATTTAACAAGATCGTTAACCTAAAGGTTTCAAAACAACACTTACATGTAACGACTAACGATGACTTAACGACTCAGTTAAAATGTATATACATGTAGTGTTTTAATATGTATTTATATACTTTTGAAAGACTTCAAGACACTTATCAAAATACTTCTATTTAACAAAAATTCTTACAATTACATCCTCGTTCAGTTTCATCAACAATTCTACTCGTATGCACCCGTATTCGTACTCGTACAATACACAGCTTCTAAATGTATGTACTATTGGTATATACACTCCAATGATAAGCTCTTAGAAGCCCATGTGAGTCACCTAACATATGTGGGAACCATCATTTGACAACTAGCATGAAATATCTCATAAAATTACAAAAATATTAGTAATCATTCATGACTTATTTACATGAAAACAAAATTACATATCCTTTATATCTAATCCATATACCAACGACCAAAAACACCTACAAACACTTTCATTCTTCAATTTTCTTCATCTAATTAATCTCTCTCAAGTTCTATCTTCAAGTTCTAAGTGTTCTTCATAAATTCTACAAGTTCTAGTTTCATAAAATCAAGAATACTTCCAAGTTTACTAGCTCACTTTCAATCTTGTTGTTTACAGTAAGATATCATTCTAAATTAAGGTAATACCCATATACAAACTTTGATTCAATTCCTATAACTATAACTATCTTAATTCGAGTGATAATCTTACTTGAACTTGTTTTCGTGTCATGATTCTACTTCAAGAACTTTCAAGCCATCCAAGATCCTTTAAAGCTAGATCATTTCTTTTCACTTCAAGTAGATTTACCTACTAAACTTGAGGTAGTAATGATGTTCATAACATCATTCGTTTCATATATATAAAACTACCTTATTCGAAGGTTTAAACTTGAAATCACTAGAACATAGTTTAGTTAATTCTAAACTTGTTCGCAAACAAAAGTTAATCCTTCTAACTTGACTTTTAAAATCAACTAAACACATGTTCTATATCTATATGAGATGCTAACTTAATAATTTAAAACCTGGAAACACAAAAAACACCGTAAAACCGGACATACGCCGTCGTAGTAACACCGCGGGCTGTTTTGGGTTTGATAATTAAAAACTATGATAAACTTTGATTTAAAAGTTATTCTTCTGGGAAAATGATTTTTCTTATGAACATGAAACTATATTCAAAAATCATGGTTAAACTCAAAGTGGAAGTATGTTTTTCAAAATGGTCATCAAGACATCGTTCTTTCGACTGAAATGACTACCTCTTACAAAAATGACTTGTAACTTATATTTCTGACTATAAACCTATACCTTTTATGTTTAGATTCATAAAATAGAGTTCAATATGAAACTATAGCAATTTGATTCACTCAAAACGGATTTAAAACGAAGAAGTTATGGGTAAAACAAGATTGGATATTTTTTTATTGTTGTAGCTACGGGAAATATTGTAACAATTCTATACAAATCATATCCTAGCTAACTTATATTGTATTATACATGTATTCTAATATATTATGTAATCTTGGAATACCATAGACACGTATGCAAATGTTTTGACATATCATATCGACCCATGTATATATATTATTTGGAACAACCATAGACACTCTATATGCAGTAATGTTTGAGTTAGCTATACAGGGTTGAGGTTGATTCCAAAAATATATATACTATGAGTTGTGATCTATCCTGAGACGTGTATACACTGGGTCGTATATTGATTCAAGATAATATATATCGATTTATTTCTGTACATCTAACTGTGGACAACTAGTTGTAGGTTACTAACGAGGACAGCTGACTTAATAAACTTAAAACAGTAAAACGTACTAAAAATGTTGTAAATATATTTTGAACATACTTTGATATATATGTACATATTTGTTATAGGTTCTTGAATCGACCTGTGGTCAAGTCTTACTTCCCGACGAAGTAAAAATCTATGAAAGTGAGTTATAGTCCCACTTTTAAAATCTAATATTTTTGAGATGAGAATATATGCAGCTTTATAAATGTTTTACAAAATAGACACAAGTACATGAAATTACTTTCTATGGTTGAATGATCGAAGCCGAATATGCCCCTTTTTGCTTGGTAGCCTAAGAATTAGGGAACATCACTAATTTTGAGAATTAGTGCACGCCTAATTGACGTGAATCCTAAAGATAGATCTATTGGGCCTAACGAACCCCATCCAAAGTACCGGATGCTTTAGTACTTCGAATTCGTTTTTATCATGTCCGAAGGATTTCCCGGAATGATAGGAGATATTCTTATATGCATCTTGTTAATGTCGGTTACCAGGTGTTCACCATATGAATGATTTTTATCTCTATGTATGGGATGTATATTGAAATATGAAATCTTGTGGTCTATTATTATGATTTGATAATATATAGGTTAAACCTATAACTCACCAACATTTTTGTTGACGTTTTAAGCATGTTTATTCTCAGGTGATTATTAAGAGCTTCCGCTGTTGCATACTAAAATAAGGACAAGATTTGGAGTCCATGCTTGTATGATATTATGTAAAAACTGCATTCAAGAAACTTATTTTTGATGTAATATATTCTTATTGTAAACCATTATGTAATGGTCGTGTGTAAACGGTATATTTTAGATTATCATTATTTGATAATCTACGTAATGCTTTTTAAACCTTTATAGATAAAATAAAGATTATGGTTGTTTTAAAAATGAATGCAGTCTTTGAAAAACGTCTCATATAGAGGTCAAAACCTCGCAACGAAATCAATTAATATGGAACGTTTATAATCAATATGAACGGGACATTTCAAGTCTTGCAGTTAACTGGACCAAAAAGATCCATATGCAATAACTCCAAAGGAACATTAACAGAATGATGCTTCTTGGAAGCATGAGGTTTCTAGTCTGTTTCCCTTTCTTACACGGAAGACATCCTTCTGGAATATGAAAACTCTTAATATTGACACCATCAACTAGTCCATTATGAACTAGATTATTCATCTTTCTTAGACTCAGATGACCCATACGCTTGTGCCAAGTAATAGACTCCTGTTCAGTAGCTTTGGAAACAAAAGCCTGATGGCCTGTAGCTGCTTTAACATGAGCCTTTCGTATATCAAGGATATATAGATCCTTACACCTTGGAGCAGCCATCAAAATCATGTCTTCCGGAATCACGAAATCTTTTCTCAAGATATAACACAATTTTTCATCAAAAGCAACCGTATACTTTTTGTCAGCAACCTGTGAAACTGAAAGCAAATTGTTCGACATTTGCTCCACAAAATTGACCTTATCAAAGCTGACATTCTCATTTGAAATCATTCCCTGTGCGGTAATAAAACCTCCTTCACTACCTGCAAAAGAAACTGGTCCTCCATCCACTGTTTTTACATTAGAAAGTAAGGACAAGTTCCCTGTCATGTGCCTGGATGCCCCACTATCAACAATCCATGTATTGTAATGAGGATTGTAGGAGATTAGTTAGCAAGGGCCACACATGCCCGAATGGCAGTGGGTTTCCCATCAACGCTAACCACTGGCAATTCCACCCATTGTCCCTTAGATCCGAAAGGACCTTCAGAATTTTGGACACCTTTCACTTCCGACTTACGTTTCCAAACAGTATTTTTTGGTAAAGGTTTCCTGTAATAGTCATTTGTTTGGAAAACTTTAGTTTCAGTTGATTTTATAGAAGTAGATTTAAACACAGGTGAGGATAATCTTCTATTGAAAGTACGTTTAGGGCTAAGATCAATCTTCCTGTGTGGTGTCTGTCGAATGGGTTTGAAATTCATAGCCCTGTGTCCCAACATCCCACAATTGAAACAATGAACATTATCAAAATCATTAGCATTAAACAGTTGACGCCTAGAAGTTAAACATTGTCTCCTCGGGGGTGTATTCTGTTGCCTAGCTGGAGTGGGTGACGTGACTTGCTGTTTAACGGTCTGTCTACGATTAGGCGGAATATATTTCGTCACTCTTCCTACATTTAAACCCTCACCTTTTGGTGGAAGTTCAGTTTTGGGATCAACAATCTGAGAAATCACAGTACTATTATCCTTAACAAACTTAACAGGGGTGTGCTGAGTGTTTTTCTTCCTAGATTGTTTTGGCTTACTAACACTCCTTTTCACAGTCTTCTGACTTTCACTCCTATTTGCCTCATTATTTGGATACTTCAAAAATGTAATGGGTTTAGTCACAACTACAAAGGTTTTTTCGTCCTTTTCGGTGTCGACATCAGTGTCGGACTCCGTCTCATAAACAACATTTAATGGCTTCTTACCCTCACCAGTCTCACTTCTACTCTTTACAAAACTTTTCTCAGGCTTACCATACTTCGGTTCTATAACCGGATCTCTATTCTTCTCAACAGGTTTATTGATAAAACTCTCCTAAAAGCGGTGGGGCAACCTGATTGTAGCCTATCCCTTGGTTTTTGGGATGTTTAAAGGTTTGTGTCACGTATGACATTCTCTGCCAATTATCAATCCTAGCCTTCTCTGACTGGTACTTTAACTTGTATGAATCTTTTTCTGCCTTAAGTGCTTCTATATGGCTCAAATACAGGTGAATCACTTTCTCATCATCTACAATAGTTGATTTTAAATGACCTACCTGATTTTCTAAAGACTTAATGACATCAACATACTCTTTCTGCTTATTCAGGTAGTAGAGAGCATCATCATAGTTCTTTCTATTTGTCTAATTTTCTATATCCAAATTCTTAAGTTCAAGTCTAAGTTTCGAACAAATTTCACAAGTAACAGGTATCTCATTAAGCTTAGAGACTACACATTCAAGTCTAGCTATTTCCTCTTCAAGATCAATGCATTTTAAACATAAAGAATCTGAATCATTACATACCTTGTCATTGCTGGATGTGTTAGCCATGAATGCGCAATCTTTTCTACCGACCAGCGAATCTGTATCTGATTCTGATTCTGACTCTGAACTTGTACTGTCTGAATAATCAGCATCGTAACCTTCTTTGCCCTCAACTTTAGCAGTATTATCTGAACTTGTCACCGTGACTATCTTCTCATCAGTACCTTCAACATCACCCTTGATCAAATATGCAAGTTCTTTTCTAAACCAGGTTCCTGTATAACAACTCATTTCTGAGGATTCATCATCATCTGAAGAGTCAGTTGTGAATTCAAGATCAGACAGATCCTTGGCTTTGCGGAACTTATCATACAGCCTATCACTAATTCTCTTTCTAAGACACATCTTCATTACTGCTTCAACCCTTTTCATACGTGCGTCACATTTGCATACATAGCATGTGCAAGCTGGATCATCTTTACCTATACACCCAGCTTTTCTCCTGATAACCCTTTCTTCTTCTATTTCTGCTTCACTCTTACCAACAAAAACCACATTAGCTTTCTCAGTATCAACTGAGATCGACCAATCACACACTTCATCAGTATAAGTAGTAGTCAAAGCTTTGGATTGACCACTAGAAGTTGCTTCCTTGTTCACTGTCGGACCACCATGTCCAGGAGTCACCTCAATTGAAGTGTTATGAAAAGGATTATGAAAACCAAGCTTGGGTGGTCTTGTGCATGTCCGCTTGAAATGACCTAGTTCATCACAGTTAAAGCATCTCACTTTGGACTTATCAAACCCAAATTTAGTGTTACAATTCAAACTCAAAGTGCACTGTCCTGTTCTCTTCAGATACTTCCTTGCTCGTCTCACGACACTACCCATAGCATACAGGATGTCCATTTTTTCTATCTCATCCTCATCTATTTGATCATAGTCTTCATTCTCCAGATGACCATTTATTATCTGCCCACTGATCATATCATTATAAGAGTTAACCATGATAGCTGCTAGAGCCATATCCTCCTGAATCTGTTCTAGAGGCCTCTTCTTGATATTATCTGTCTTGAGCACTGGTGATTGAGACTGTTGCAGAATGCCGGAATCAATAAGTTTAGCAGTTGACTTCAGTGCTTGATACTTTGCATTGAAATACCCTGACTCTGACTGTGGTGCTGAGGTCTGTGATGCTTTATTTGAGATGAAAGCTGTTTGCAATGGAGCATGACCTCCTGAAGATGACCCAACAGTTGAAGCTGCCGCTAGAGCACCAAGTCTCTTCCTTTTTGCCTCAACCTGAATATCCTTTTCCATCAGCTTGGATGTAAAAGCTATCAGGGTTAACGTACGACCAGATGCACTGTATCTGTTCTGAATCTTTTCAATTTCGTTGTCCCATTTTTTCGGAAGACCATCTTTCAACACTCTAACTGCTTTATCATCCGATATGTCTACTCCATAATCTGTCATTTCTGCTACCAGCAGGCGATATCTTTCTAAGGTTTGCCCAAGAGTCTCGGATGGAAGAGCTGCGAATACTCTGCATTCATCTTTCAAAACCTTACCCTTAGTGGCACGGTAAGTAGCTGTACCCTCTGTGGCTGATTGAAGAGCAACCCAAAGTGTATGCGAGGTCTTGTTCCTGTTTTTGAACTCGGAAAAGATTTCCTTAGATAGTGCCTGAGTTAACTGCGCGTAGCACTTACACTCCAAGTTATATTGTTATCGCTCTGCAGGATTAAACTCTGACGTTTCCTTTGGTTCCCCATTCCCTCCATTTGGCCAAGCATATTCATTCACTATCAACTCCCACAGTCTAGAATCAACACCGTTCAAATATACCATAAAAAGTGCCTTTCAGTCCAAAAAGTCCTTTAGATTATCAAGTTTGGGAACCTTATTGGTAGATCCAGACTCATTTTCGGAAAGGAGTAATTTGTGAAGTCCTGGTGCAATTACTAAGGCACTGTATTCATTTGATACTTGTTCATTAGTGTCCGACATTTTAATTAATTATGTGAGAATTAAATGTAAATTAAGTTTCTGGGCTAAAACACACGGTCGATTGACTAATACACACGGTCGATTGACTAAGACACACGGTCGATTGTGTAAGACATACGGTCGATTGTCTAACAAAATTTTCGCAGCACTTCGTTACACACTATGCCTTTGGTATTACAACTCACACGGCCGACTGTCAAACTCCCACAGTTGATTGTATTGCTCACACGGTCGAGTGACTACACACACACGGCCGACTGACTATATTGATCTTACACGGCTTTGGTAATACACACACGGTCGACTAACAAACTTGCTCGGTCGATTGAGAGACTCACACGGCCGATTGTCAAGACACACACGGCCGAGTATGTTCTTGACAGATACAGGTCGACTATTAGGGTTTTCTATACTAAAATCGATTTTTCGATCGATTTTTGATGAAAAGCTCTAAACCAAAACGTAGAAAACAACTGCAATGACTCCAGAAACACTTTTTGACAATGAAAACACAAACTATAACGTAAGAAAAAGGATTAATCGTTCAAAACACAAATAACACCAAAAACACCAACTTTTTGACCCAAAAACGATTTAGATCAAGCAAAATCAGAAACTCCAGCTCTGATACCACTTTGTAGACGAATATTGATGGATCTTAGGTTGCTTGCTATCAATCCTAGAGGTGGAAAACACTAGAATCGAGTAAAATCGAAATACGGGTCGTATTGAGGTCGATTTGGTCAAACCTATGACGAAAACTAGATTAGATCGACGTCTAAACGAATGATTTCGGTGGTAGATGGTGTTAGGGATCAAAAGGGACGATTACCAGTCGACTAGGGTTAATGGGATGTGTAACCTCAACAAAGAAGTCTCAACCCGTATATATACTGCATATCAGACACACTCGGTCGAGTGTGTCTCTCAGTCGGTCGGCTGTGTAACACAGTCAGTCGAGTGTGTTGACATACTCGGTCGACTGTGTGTGCAGTTTAACCAATTGATTGTTTAACAAATTAAGCCCGCACAATCACAAACGTAATCAATAGTCACAAGTAAACATTATTACATAACCGAATGTATCAAACTACGAATCAATCTACGGCTGGGGATTCATGCACCAACAGACACTTGTATTATTACTAGCACATTACTAGTGTAATGCGACTGTAACAACTAATCTATCTATATGTCTAATGATTAAACTAGTATGTTAGCTCACAAATAATAACGTAAGTTTTATAAAGGAGCAGCATTTGTAAGGAGTTTTGTATAGCCATATAAATACACAACTCCACACCATATTCCATAAGCCTTCTACCATTTCACACACACTAGAACACCAAAAGCACACACACCAGAACACCAAAAACACACACACAGTAATAGTTGTCCTACAGATTTACTATAGGAACTTGATCATCACATCTAGGAGTTCATGAAAGAAAAGTTGAGTCAGTTCATGTAACTCACATTCATATTGAATATATTGCTCACAATGTTTAAATTATCTCGTTGTTTCTTTATATTTGAATACATATACATTGAATTAACGCGAATTCACATTTTAGAAGTTTATAGTGTATCTAACGAATGTTCCAGAAACATAGAAAACAAAATTAAAGGGGCTAATTTAGACAATTCGGCAAACTTCTCATTTCAATCGTGGATAGGAACACACAGATTATTATTACTCCTCCGATCACCAGCATCTCGTCAGTAGTACGGATTCCATACCCTTTTTTTCTTCAATTTTTTTTTCATTATCCCTCGTCCTTTTCCTCTCTCCGGCATCCATAGTGAAGACTTAGGCTTTCCTTGCTACCTTCCGTCACCGCAGTGGCGAGTATACTTGCAAGAAAGTGGGGTCCTTTGACCCCAGTAAAAAAATTATAATCAAATACCACTAAAATTGTATAGGACACCACGAAATTTATAGATAAGACCTTATATATTGTTAAAATTAGTGGTTTTTATGGATGTAATAGCCACTCTTTCTTCGACAGATGTAGCCCGGTGTCTGGCCGACTGTTAGTCATTCCGTCACTGGAATCTTGGTGCCGACTAAGTTTGGTCTTCTTTTTTAGTCTGCTTTTCGTAGTGGTGTTTCGTGGGTGGTAGTGGTTGTGGTTCCATGCTCTCGTCGGAGTCAGGTTTTGGTGTTGGGAGTTTCGGTTTTTGCTGGGTTCTCGGTATGAATAAAGGTTTTTCGATTATTTTTCTTGTCTGGTTAGATTTTTCGGCAATTGGTGAGATAGTGCGTTTGATTTCTGATTGCTGACGTCGCCGTTCTCTTGGTGTTGCCCCGTTTGGTGGTTGCACGTATTTTCCGTTACGGTGGCTAGTTGAGTTGTCCTTTAAGTTTCGGGGGCTTCGTTGCCTACGACAGGTTTTCGGTGTCGGGTTTGTGTTGTCCGCCAATCTCATGCGGCGAATACGGCGTTCTCCCGTATTTTGTGTCTGGTTTCCTTGTCTACGCATGTTGCACTGTTGGTGGAAGCTGCGGGGTTCTTGGGACGCCTAGTTTCGGATTGACGACGATTATGATTTTTTTCTGCTGGTTTGTGTTTTTCGGCAACTGTCGTAATGGTCGGTAATGGTTTAGCCACCACTGTTGGTGGGTAGTGGCTTGATTGTTTGGGTTAATTTGTTTCTTTTTGTCGTATGTTGCAGTTGTTGTTGATTTGAGCTTGTGTCAGTTGTTGTATCAGTTGCACTTGTTGGATCCGTTATATTTAATTTTTGTCACAATTTTTTATTTTTACTAGTACTCCGATAAACATAAATTAAAGACAAAATTACTCAAAAAGGTTCTTGTATCCATTTTCTCTCTTTTCATCCCTCATAATTAAAATTTGCATAAGCAGTCCTTAAAGTGAGTTTTAAATCCCAAATTCCCCTAACAATCATGAACTCCCGTTAAGTTCCACCCATCTACAAATCATATGATTAAAAAATACGCTTTCGTTGAATTCAGCATGTCTTGTTTCTCCTTTTAATTCATTGTTGAAATCATTGAACATAGCAATTGTTTAATCATAAGGGATCATATTAAGGTTTAGTTAAACTGAATAATGTATTAGTATAGTGTCGGAGAAACAAAAAAATGAATGGTGACATATATGATAATATTCACTACGGGGAACAAATATAAGAATAAAAGAAATGAGTAACTAAAATAGTGAAGAATTCCACAAACCACATGATCAAACCAACAGTTCCTTTGGATGAAGAGGATGGCCCTAGTCAAATTCTTGATGAAAAGATCTCGTTAGATCTGATCCTCTGTGACTTGTGGGTCATAGATACTCAACATAGCCCTGTCACCTAGCAAACCCCTGCAATCTTCGATCGAAGGGGCTCAAAATATTCATAATTGAGTTTTTAATCCCAAACCGAGGACTAGGGACGGCAATGATCATCCGATCCGATGGATATCCACCCGATTCGATCCGCTTAAAGTGGATATGGATAATCTTAAATGGATATGGATACGGATATGGATAAACCTAAATGGATAGGGATATAGATTTAGATGAAATATTTCATCCATGGATATATCGATTTATACCCGAAATGCATATACAAATACAAAAATATAGATATATGCATATACAATAACTATTACAAATGTATTTATCATTATATATACATTTTGTTTGCAACCATATAATGATTCATTATGAGGTATCACAACAAAACATGTAAATCTAACTTAAAAAACATAAATATTAGACATATAATTCGTCATAATCAATGTTTGATGGTAAATTTAACAAATTGTATTGAAGATTCGACAAAAATTACATATTCTGGTAGAAAGATTTTAATTTATGCTATGTAGTGTTTATTTTTGTTATATTACATTTTTGTTTTCATAAAATACTATAACATTTCTTAAATATCCAATGGATATCCATTAATCCGCTTAATCCACTGGATATGGATATGGATGGATGAAATGAATGTGAATGGATATGGATATGGATATGGATGAACAAAAACTAAATGAATATGGATGTGGATACGGCGTCACCCGATCCATATTCGATCCATTGCCATGCCTACCGAGGACTCATGATCAACAATAGAAAACTATCAAGGCGTATTTTTCAATGAAATGGAGAAACAAGACGATGTTGATTTCAATGAACGCGTATTTTTTAATCACGTGACATGCACATGGGTGAAACTTAACGGGAGTTAACGATTGTCTGGGTTAGGGACTAGTTTGGGATTGAAAACTCACTGTAAGTACTGTCAGTGCAGTTTTTTAGTTGGAAATGATGAAAACATATAAAGGGATACAAGTGAAATGACCTGTGAAACCACGAGTTTGTTTAAACGAAATAGTTTAATGATATGTTTTAGTTATTAAGTGAATGTAAATGCTAAAGTCCTTTAGTTTAATGACCCGTGAAACTACAGATTCAGACTAAGAAATTTGTCGTTGTTTTACAAACATGTTGAGGCATGTATTTTCGCATACATATTAACGTAATTAATCCCGTAAAGAGAATCAATATTTGAATATTAATAATTTAATAACAAAAAATTATAATTATAATTATAATTATAAAAATTAAAATAAATAATAATAATAAATTGAATATTTATATTTTTAATAATAATTAATAATTATGAGTAATAACAAATGCCTCTTGAAATTTTTTTTAAAAATTAAAATGCAATTATTATATAAAAGTTGTATAATATGCTTCAAAATTTGCACATATGTTCATTGGGTGTTTTATAAAGATTGTACATGTTTTAAAATTTGTACATATGGTCATGAGGTGTTATAAGATTGTACATAATGCTTCAAATATTGTACATCTGGTCATGAAGGTGTTTTACCATAAGATTATACATATTGTACATAGGGTCATGAGAGTGTTTTACCGTAAGGTTATATATAATGCTTCAAATATTGTACATATGTTAATGAGAGTGTTATAATTAACATGTTAATATTTTTATTAAAAAAATTAATTATATTAATGACATCATTATGAGGAGCTTACTATTTTTATTTTATTTTTTTTATTTTTGTTAAGATTAGTTAATTCTTATTTACAGGGTCGGTTCCGAGAATTTGAGTGCCCTGGAAGAAACGAAAAAAGTCCCTTAGACCCTAATGAATAATATAAGCTAATTAAAAAAATGACAAATATATCAACCGTTAAAGATATTTTAAAGATTATTAATGTTACTTTATTCAATAAATGAAACACACCAACTATACACATACAACATAATTTATACTCTTTGATATTGATCTTCAATGCTCTGCCACAGCCTCTCTTTATCCGTTGACCACTTGATAAGTGATAAGTTAATGTGTTTTATCCCACATTGGTGAGGAATCAAACAAGAATGCACTATAAATTAATAACTTTGGTCATGATAAATAAAGAACAAAAACTAAATTTATTCATTTGGACTTAACTTATTTATACTTTTAAAAGTTTTAGACAGTTGGGCTTGGTAATTTTTGTAACCAATAAATAATATTGAGCCCCTAAAATTATTGAGCCGGGGCGAATGTACACCTTGTACCCCCTCCGGGGCTTATTTATAACATCATTAATTTTTTAAAGATTTAATATTTGAGCAATTTTATTTATAATAAATTAATTAATTTGTTTGAAATGGTAGAATCCAAAGAATTAACGAAATTAACGAAAATGTCTACAATTACCTAGAAGAATCAGGGTCGTTTTTGTCAGAATCAAAGGCTTGATCTAAATCAGTACGGACAAAAGTATCGGAAGTAGAAGTTCATTTATTCCGGTGCGGTGAAGGCCCGACTGATACATTCAACTCGATTTTAGGTGGTTGGGATATAATCAGGATGAAGTTAGACGTTATCAGATACATTAGATTTAAATCGGTGTACGCTTTTAATACGAAATCAGGTGGAGGTGTTCCAATTAGGTTTATCGACGGTGAACCTAACTAACTAAGGTACATTCATACCTAATTTTGTAGTTATTGATTAGTTTTTCTTACTTATTACACTGTAATTCCTTAGTTAAACTTAATAGGAATGCATTACACTCAGGCGTGATAGGTATTTTCCTGTTACTGTGTGATTCAACGCATCACATCAGGTTACATTATAGGAATTCATCACATGATTTTACGTAAACATTTATCTGTTATTGCTTATTTTTGTGACAGATAAGCAATTTAAAACTATCTTCTGAAAGTTGACTGGTTATCTGCTAGTTTTACAAGGAACAAGCACTTATAAGTAAGCATGTTTGCACTTACATACAGTATATCTTTAGTGTTTAGTACATGTGACTTAACTTTAGCACACTTTTTATAGTTTGTACCAACCTCATTTTAGTCTATTGTATGTATCAAACTCTCAGTTTATGTGTATTTTATGTATTCAGTGACTTATGCACCCAATTTAAAGGGTGGATCACCTCGATACGAGTAGGCCATTGGCTCTTCTGTAAAAATGTATAGTTAATTAATGTTGCTTTTCAGGTGTCGAAAGCGTACAAGGAATCAAATTGGTCAAGTTTGTTCATATGGATACTTCTGATCACATCTTTCTGCAGGTAAGTACTTGTTTTTACACTCGCATACCCTCTGATGACCTGAACGTCAATGTGTCTTACAATAATAACCTAATAGGAATGCATTCATACTATTGAGTATATTTTTTAACTGTATAACACTGTAATTCCTTAGGTATGCTTAATAGGAATGCATTATATTCAGGTGTGATAGGTGTTTTCCTGTTAGTGTGTGATTTAACGCATCGCATCAGGTTACTTTATAGGAATGCATCACAGGCTCTTGGGTAAACGTTTGTCTTTTTTTTTTTTTTTTTTTTTTTTTTTTTTTTTTTTTGACGGATAAGCCGATCAAAACCATCTTTTGATATTTGACTGATTTTCTGCTAATATTATGTATAAAACAAGCATCAACAAGTAAGCATGTTTGCACACACATATAAAACGCTAAATATTTGAGGTACTTTTCATACACGTTGATTTTGCGTTAAATTTTTAAAAGTCGACAATTCCATAGCGAAATGCGGAGATGCACATATATTGTTAATTTAAAATAACATTTAAATCTTTCACGGATTATACCTTTTAGTTCGACTCGAGTTGCGCTTCAACGACATCATCGTTAGCCACGAAATAATTTTACAAACTAAACGCACTAAAATACATTGAAAACCGAACCCCCGGCGCGAAGCGAGGGTTCGTAAACTAGTTAAATCCATTGACTAGCTAATATATGAATAGGGCCTTTAAAGGGCCTTTAAAAAGACAAAATAACTCTTACTCCTATTTTATATGTATAAATAGGCTTAATAAATACATATCAATATCAATATATAAAATCGAATTGGATATATATATAGCACAGATGATATGGGACTTTTAAATCAATATAAATTACATTAGCTATACGCCTACACCTACTTGATCATGTATCTCACAAACATCTATCTTTAGTGAGATATCTATCTATATCTATATACATATTCTAAATTAAGAAAATATTTAAGTATATGAGTTTTAAAATCATATCCCGAGTTATCTTCAAGACAATATTTTATGCATAAATGGTGATACTTGAATAAATATTATTTAATTAGACGCACGCACTTTAAAGATGGAATTCTAGGCTGAGTCGTTTTGCGCAAAACATATATACGTTTTCAAGTAAAGTATATACTTAATGTTTTAACATATTCCAAAGATGGAATTCTGGCTGAGTCGTTTTGCGCGTGTATTTAATACTGAGCAGTCTTGAGTTCGAGGCATCGGGCGGCTAACCCAAAGCAAGGTCAACTCACGTATATTTTTCTTTTTCAAAGCAAATTTGAAATTAGAATTCCTAGTATCCATACGCTTGTTTTCCATGAGTTTTTTGGGCTTTTTTTTTTTTTTTTTTTTTTTTTTTTTTGTCGCTAAAATATAACGAATACTATAACAAGACTAAATCATCGAAAAATGAAAAAACCTAACAAATGTATAGCAAATAGGCTCGAAACTAGAAAACGTAAACCTACCCGTTATCTACGTCCGCGCCACGCCGAACTACAAATTAAATAAACAACATCAACCACTACCAACTAACGAATGTAACCAAACCAAACAAAGCTACCAAAAAACTAAAACTAAAGGAAATACTAGCAAACAATCACAAGATTAAGAAACAACCAAACAAAGAGGGAAACTATCCAACCGGCTTGGTCACCTTTCCGTCGATCGTATCACTCCCAAGTCCTTTAATCGATCGATCCTCAAACCTATACGTCAAAATATTTTCCGATGCGGAGCCAATCAAGATACCCGACAAGAGATGTATAACACCCACACTCACAACTCCGTCAAAAAAACCGACACCATTCTATATTCGCATATGTGAAAATTTAATAAATTATAAATATAATTGTTGTGAGAAAACTAGAACAATAGTAAACTTAGCTCAGCTGGTTAGGAAGAATGTAGAATATTTGGCACATGACAACCTTAGTTTGAGTCTTGGTCACGATCCCTTGTCCCGTTTTTTTATTTATTTTTGCAAATTTTTCATTTTTCCCTTTCATTTTTATTGTTTTTCAAAACCAAAAAAAAAAAAAAAAAAAAAAACCTTTAAATTCTTCTATTTTTCAAAATCTTTCTTATCTTTTGAGTAATTTTAAAATACTATATATTTTAATTTAATTCTTTCTTTTCCTGTACTTTTATCTTATTTATTATTTATTATGTTTTTAATTGAATTCATTCCCTGATAAGTATGATTTCAATTTATTGCTATAATATTGCATTCATCATCTTCCTCACACTCATTTCTTCTCTGCACAGACACACATCGATCTGAATCCAACTAAAAATGGGGAGTCTTGCAGTTGTGACATTCAAGACTTTGTTCACTATATTTGCTTTTGTCATGGCTGCTATAAATTTTTATAACCTGGCCTTAGATGGTTACTCTTCTTGTTTGTTTTCACAATCAATGTAAATAATACATACACTTCTCTCTCTCTCTCTCTCTCTCTCTCTCTCTCTCTCTCTCTCTCTCTCTCTCTCTCTCTCTCTCTCTCTCTCTCTATCTCTATATATATATATATATATATATATATATATATATATATATATATATATATAGACATATCGAATACGAAAGAAGTTTATGCCTGAATAATACATACAAATTTTACATCGTTTCTTATACAGTAAAAAAAATTATGCTTGATTTTATGCTTGAATAAGTTTGCTGTCACTTTTTTGCAGATGGGTACCGGTGAAAACCGTAGATCTTATCCTAGGAAGTATACTAATAGCGGTATGAAACAACATTTTATCACAAGCTTGAGTTTTATTCTTATTAAGTTTGACAAAATTTACTAAAATTCACAAACTTGGATCTTATGTTGTCGCCTGATTAGGAGTTATGCTATTTGTTTTTCATATATATATTTTCAAATTTATTATAGTAAGTTTGAAATTGTGTACACATGGCTCTGTTTTTTACTTCTTGAATTAATCAGAGTTGTATTGTATTGTATGTATGTATGGGTTATCTATAGGCATGGGTTACATACAAGGAATCAAGTTGGATCCTTGGTCTTCTTTTTATAGGTTTTCTATTTTGTACAGCAAGCTAAGTATCATCTTTTTCTTTATTAGACGTGTATATTTATATGTATATATATATATATATACAATACATGTAAATATTTGTTATTGTGTTTCTGTAAGAGTTATAGTCACATTTTGTTTACTTTACAGCATTGGTACCTGCGGATACGTTGCTATACAATTCTTCAAGTTGTCACATGAAGAATCTTCTAATGATCCCTTGTACTTTGTTCTTGCTAGACAACAGAGAAAGTACGGATATATATATATATATATATATATATATATATATATATATATATATATATATATATATATATATATATATAGTGGTAGGATCAAGAGGGAAGTAACCAATTGGGGGGAAGCAAATTTTTTTTTTTTTTTCGTTTTTTTAAAAAACTTTGTTCACGAACATTATAGAATGGATGAAAATATGAACATTTAATAAAGACACTTTGTGATAAGTGTTTTTATTTTGGCGGGAAAACGCTCGAAGAAGTAATATATAACAATTATCGTGTTTTTCGAACGTATGTGGAGGTTTTAGATATTAGGGTTTAGATATTAGGGTTTATAGGGTTTAGATATTATGGTTTAAAAATTTAGGGTTTAGATTTAGGGTTTAGATTTAGGATTTAGATTGAGTTTTTAACACGAACGGTTTAGGGTTTAGGGTTCGGGATTTTGGGTTTAGTCCCTAAACCCAAAACCCCGAACCCTAAATCCTAAACCATAAACTCTAAATCGGGCTAAATTTTAATTCACAAAACATGGAAAAAAAAAAAACGTTAACATTCTTCACGATCAATATTATCTTGAATGTTATTTTTGTCTATCGTTTTCCTGCCTAAATAATAACATTCATCACGAAGTGTCTTTTTTAAATGTTCATATTTTCGCGTGATCTTGATGCCTGAAAAAAAAATTTCAAAAAAAACGAAATTTTTTTTTTTGCTTCCCCCCGATTGGTTACTTCCCCATTGATCATGCCCCTATAATATATATATATATATATATATATATATATATATATATATATATATATATATATATATATATAGTAGGATCAAGAGGGAAGTAACCATTCGGGGGGAAGCAAAAACTTTTTTTTTTTCGTGTTTTGATAAAACTTTGTTCACGAATATTATAGATGAGATGAAAATATGAACATTTAGTAGAGACACTTTGTGATAAATATTTTTATTTTGGCGGGAAAACGCTCGAAGAAATAATATATAACAATTATCGTATTTTTCGAGCGTATGTTGAGGTTTTAGCTATTGGGGTTTAGATATTAGGGTTTAGATATTAGGGTTTATAGAGTTTAGATATTAGGGTTTAGAAATTTAGGGTTTAGATTTAGGATTTAGATTGAGTTTTTAACACGAACGGTTTAGAGTTTAGGGTTTAGGGTTTGGTGTTTGGTGTTTTGGGTTTATGGAATAAATAAACCCAAAACACCAAACCCTAAACCCTAAACCATAAACTCTAAATCGGGCTAAATTTTACTTCACAAAACATGAAGAAAAAAACGTTCATATTCTTCACGAACAATATTATCTTGAATGTTATTTTTGTCGATCGTTTTTCCGCCTAAATAATAACATTCATCACGAAGTGTCTCTTCTAAATGTTCATATTTTCGCGTGATCTTGATGCCGGAAAAAAAACGAAAAAAAATTTTTTTTTTTGCTTCCCCCCGCTTCCCCCCGAATGGTTACTTCCCCATTGATCCTGCCCCTATATATATATATATATATATATATATATATATATATATATATATATATATATATATATATATATATATTCGATTGACCATCCAAATGAAATATACGAAGTGTATTTTCTGATTATGTTTGTATGTATGTATTGTTGTGAAAAGCGACACCGAATTATAGCAAACCGCTAGTAATACTCGAAATAATGACAATAAAGGAACACCAAGATTTAACGTGGAAAACCCCAATAGGGTAAAAACCACGGGCAAAGAAAGAAACGTTTCACTAATAAGAAAAATAGGAATTACACTGTGATGACCCGAAAATTTTTGACTTATTTAAACCAATTCTCTATACGATTTATTATTTTAACACGTTAAACAAAGTCTGTTAGATTGAGTCTCAAAATTTTAGAACTGTTACATATATACAATTACCTTTGACTACTCTCGACGATTCATGAACAATTATATGTATGTATATATATATGTACAAGTAAAAACGACTTTCCTATAGTAAAAATTAATTTGCTACAGTAAAACACTATTTGCTACAGTGAAACCGTATTTTGCTACAGTGCTACAGTAACACTATATATACATGTTAAACACAGTCTGTTAGATTGAGTCTCAAAATTTTAGAACTGTTACATATATACAATTACCTTTGACTACTCTCGACGATTCATGAACAATTATATGTATGTATATATATATGTACAAGTAAAAACGACTTTCCTACAGTAAAACTTAATTTGCTACAGTAAAAACGAGTTTGCTACAGTGATTTGCTACAGTAAACACTATTTGATACAGTAAAACACTATTTGCTACAGTAACAGTATTTGCTACAGTAACACTATTTGATGTCGACGAACTAGCAAACAAAAACAGAAAAGGCGGCCATGCGATCGCATGAGCTACAGTAAATCGAAAAGTACTATAAAAGGTCAGTTTTGCTCGACGAAATTTTTCATAAATATTTATGTACGTAAATTTTATATTTATAATTATAATTTTAATTTTAAGTTTAAGTTTAATAATAATAAAGTATATTCGAGGGTATTTTTAATTCGGGTTTCAAACCGTTTTAAAATAAGGAAATATTGGGTATTGTTCGGGGTATTGTTCTTGAATCCAAGACCAACCATACAGTCGTCTACCATCATTACGTCTACACAATTTGCCTACAATATTGAATCGCAATATTGAACTGTGAGTTATAGTCTCCCTTTTTAAATACTTTAAATATTTTTGGGCTGAGAATACATGCAATTTATTTTAAACGCAATAAGACACAAGTACATACAAAATTCTACACTGAGTTAAACCGAAAATCCCTTAGCTTTGGTAACTAGTAGCTGCCAGTACATAGGATATGGACTGGTGGGCGCGAATAATTGTATATGGATCCATAGGGCTTGACATCCCCGTCCGAGCTAGAGTGCTAGCCTTTTAACGGACGTATGTTATTTGAGTTTAAGACACGTTGGTTTGCGCGTATTAAAATGAATGGGGTAATTATCACTATAGCGTTAAGTTTAGTTACCAGGGTGCTCTGTTACGTAGAATCTATTGATAAACTTTTGATGAAATCTTGTGGTCTATCTTTATATATGTTTATGACTCGAGCAATTAAACCTATAACTCACCAACATCCGTGTTGACTTTTTAGCATGTTTTATTCTCAGGTCCTTAGAATGCTTCCGCTGTGATGTGCTTGTTGCCTGCATGGAGTCTCTCATGCTTTGTACAAAGTTTATTGCATTCAAAATAAAACTGCGTTGTGTAATAAATAATTGGACTGTGATGTCAACCTGTAAATTAAAGACTTATGTATTTTGGGGTTTTGCTTATACCTAAGCACTCGCCCACATGTTTATAACTTTCTATATTTAGAAAGTAACTTATTTTAATGAATGCAATATTTTATCAAAACGTATCATATAGAGGTCAAAACCTCACTGTGGAATCAATGATTAACGTGCCGCGTCAATAGCGATTTTGACGGGTCGTTACAGTTGGTATCAGAGCTTGAGGTCATAGGGAACCAGAAATTACATTAGTGTGTTTAACTGGTAATTGTTAGGATGCATTAGTGAGTCTGGACTATGACCATATCTGTTTTTACTGATTTTTGCTTATTATTTGGTCAAAAACATTATATGTGATATATTTATATGCTAACGTAATTGTTGTTTCAATTATGTGATAGATGACTTCCTCTAATCCTATCATTTTGTACGACTCGGAATCGGACACTGAATCTATTCTATCCACAACTGAAAAGGGCGTTCCAATACCTATTAAAGAAGAAATTGTGTTAGCCGGGGAATCTCAACTCCCGGTAAACCCAGAGGAGGTTCCAGCTCCACCCAGCTTTAGTTTTCCGGAGCCACAGTATCGTTGGCATGGACCCATGATCCCTGGAGTAAACGAGGATCGTCCATTTCTAAACAAATATGGACATTGGTCCAGATATACCGCCGACGGGCGGGTTGTGCCGATTACGCCTGGCAGATTTCGGTTCATGACCACCGGTACATATTCTTGCAGTTCGTCATCATATTCTCCTACACATGACTCAGACAGTTCGTCATCAGACGAGATCAGTAAGGAGGAGGATTTCGCTAATGAAATAAAAGAGATCACTAAGGAGAAATTTCAACTTGCTATAGATAATAAAAACAACCACAATAATAAAATGTCCTTAATTATTAAAAAAGAACAGGACCATTCGATCCGTAACCACCCTTATTGTATTAAACCCACTGAGGCAACGGGTACCTCAAAACCCCAACTAAAAATAAAATACACTGCCAGAATGTCTGTCGGACCATGTGCACACAAACAATTGGCAGAGAGAACCAAATGGGAAGAAGTTTCTGATAGTTCTGAATGAACGACCTCGCAACCATAAATCTTCCATGCGTTATTTTATTGCTTATGTGTGCTACTCTATCTTGTTATGTAAAATAAGCATATGTAAAATATCAGTATTGTATGGTATTGTATTATTTTGGTTTATTAATAATAAATGCATGGAATGATTATTTGTATTATTACTACTTCTTATTATTATTATTACATAATAATGTAGTAACTCGCTAAAATTTTTCATAGTGGAATATTATTAGGATTTTAGTAGTTAATTCCTTGTACTAGCTATTATGTATGAACTTAACGGGTAGGTAATACCCTAGAAATAATTATAAAATGCTAATAAGAAGAAAAGGCTTTTATAATAATCGGTTCATATTATTAATATGCTACGATTAACTATTGACAACTCATTTTACCTATAATA
The DNA here is from genome assembly GCF_046630445.1 of Rutidosis leptorrhynchoides. Lineage (NCBI taxonomy): Eukaryota > Viridiplantae > Streptophyta > Magnoliopsida > Asterales > Asteraceae > Rutidosis > Rutidosis leptorrhynchoides. Next base: position 289,477,710 of record NC_092341.1, on the reverse strand, counting down.
TTCTATATGATTAAATTATATCTGTTGTGTTTATTGAAGAAACATGTCTCAAATGTCGGATGCTGAGTTTGAGCAACTAGTCGAGAAACGTGTGAATGAAAGAATTGCTGCAACCGAAGCAGCAAAAGCAACAGCCGAAGCAGCAGCCAAAGCAGCAGCTGTAAACATAAATTCACGAAACGGATGCTCATACAAAACTTTTCAAGGATGCAAACCACAGACGTTTAGTGGAACTGAGGGACCAGTCGGTCTAACCCGATGGTTTGAAAAGATGGAGTCCGTTTTCAAAATCAGTAATTGTGCGAACGGAAATAAGTCAAAGTATGCTTCGTGCAAGTTGCAAGATGGTGCACTTACTTGGTGGAACAATTATGCTAAAGCAGAAGGAATAGATACGGCATATGATATCTCTTGGGAAGAACTGAAAAAGATGCTAATCGAGGAGTACTGTCCTCGAAACGAGATCAGAAAAATGGAATCTGAGTTACGTAATCTGAAGGTTATCGGCGTGAATCTCAATAACTGTGAAAAGCGTTTCATGGAACTAGCCTTGTTGTGTCCCGAATTGGTGCCAAATGAGAAACGAAAGATAGAAATGTATATTGACGGTTTATCGATCAATATCAAAGGAAATGTTACATCGTCCAAACCGAATACGATGCAGGAAGCCATGACAATGGCACACCAACTCATGGACCAGATCACAGAGAGTTCGATTAAGGCACCAATTACCGAAGTCAAGACAACTGAAGGAAAGAGGAAATGGGAAGACAATAAGAGCAAAAGTACTCACCTGAAGAAACAAGAAACTTTTAAAGGTAAACAAGATGGGGCAACTGCAAGTCCAAACTATAAGGGACCCCATCCGTTCTGCAAAAGATGTTACACACATCATGCAGGTTATTGTCAAGTGGTCTGTGATAAGTGCAACAAGAAAGGACATGTGGCGAAAGATTGTTATGCCACCGTTTCTGAAGTAAAGACAAAACTGACCGATGTCAAGAAATGTTTTGGATGCGGGAAGTCTGGTCACTTTATAAATCAATGCCCTGATAAGGAGAAGAACAAAGAACCCGCACGTGGGAGGGCATTTAATGTTAGTGCCAGTAAAGCACGTGAGGATCCTAATCTTGTCATGGGTACGTTTACCGTTAATAATCAACTAGCTTCTATTATGTTTGATACGGGTGCTGATAGAAGTTATATGTGTAAAGACTTTAGTTTTAAACTAAAATGTGCATCATTACCTCTAGACGATAAATATACTATTGAATTAGCTAATGGTAAACTGATAAAAGCCGATAAAATTTGCCATGGTTGCGAAATGAATCTCGCTGGTGAAACCTTCAAAATCGATTTGATACCCGTAGAATTAGGAAGTTTTGACGTAATCGTTGGCATGGACTGGATGTCCAAAACAAGAGCGGAAGTTGTTTGCGCTGATAAAGCAATCCGCATCCCTCGTAAGGATGAAACGTCATTAATGATTTATGGGGAGAAGAGCAACTCAAAGCTGAACTTTATCAGCTGTATGAAGGCCCAGAAACTTATAAGAAAAGGTTGTTATGCTATTCTGGCACATGTAAAGAAGATCGATACTGAAGAAAGAAGCATTAATGACATGCCGGTTGTAAGAGAATATCCCGGAGTATTTCCAGAAGAATTACCGGGGCTACCTCCACACAGATGTGTAGAATTCCAGATTGATCTCATACCAGGAGCTGCACCTGTAGCTCGATCTCCATATAGACTTGCACCTTCAGAAATGCAAGAATTACAAGACTAGTTGCAAGAATTATCGGACCGTGGATTTATTCGTCCTAGTTTTTCACCTTGGGGTGCTCCTATTCTGTTCGTCAAGAAGAAGGATGGATCTATGAGAATGTGCATAGATTACCGAGAATTAAACAAATTAACGATCAAGAATCGGTACCCATTACCGAGGATTGATGATTTGTTTGATCAATTGCAAGGATCAAGTGTTTATTCTAAGATTGATCTACGCTCCGGATATCATCAACTGAGAGTGAAGGAAGAAGATGTTCCTAAAACCGCGTTCAGAACCCGTTACGGTCACTATGAGTTTCTAGTCATGCCTTTTGGATTAACTAATGCTCCAGCAGTATTCATGGATCTAATGAATCGCATCTGTAGACCGTATTTAGATAAATTTGTCATTGTTTTTATCGACGACATATTGATTTACTCGAAGAACAAGGAAGAACATGAGCAACACTTAAGACTGGTACTGGAGATACTCAAGAAAGAAGAATTGTACGTAAAATTTTCGAAGTGTGATTTCTGGTTACAAGAAGTACAATTTTTGGGCCATGTTGTCAGTAAACATGGAATTAAAGTTGACCCCGCCAAGATCGAAGCCATTAGTAAATGGGAAACCCCGAAGACTCCAACACAAATTCGCCAATTCTTAGGTCTTGCTGGTTACTACCGAAGATTCATTCAAGATTTCTATAGAATCGCCAAACCCTTAACTGCATTGACTCAAAAGGGAAAGAAGTATGATTGGTCCACATAACAGGAATCCTCATTCCAGTTATTAAAGAAGAAGTTAACGTCTGCACCCATTTTGTCATTACCGGAAGGAAATGATGATTTCGTGATCTATTGTGATGCTTCACGCCAAGGTTTAGGATGTGTATTAATGCAACGCACAAAAGTCATCGCATATGCCTCACGACAACTAAAAATTCATGAAAAGAACTATACGACGCACGATTTAGAACTTGGAGCAGTAGTTTTTGCACTCAAAATATGGAGACACTATCTATATGGCACCAAGTGTACAGTGTACACCGACCATAAGAGTCTTCAGCATATTTTTGATCAAAAACAACTCAATATGAGGCAACGTCGCTGGGTAGAGTTGTTAAACGATTACGATTGTGAAATCCGTTACCACCCCGGAAAGGCTAATGTTGTAGCTGATGCCCTAAGTCGAAAAGAAAGAGTAAAACCTCTTAGGGTCTGAGCTTTGAATATTACAATTCGTACTGATCTCACAAAGCAAATTCAAGCAGCACAGTTAGAGGCTTTAAAAGAAGAAAACGAAAAAGGCGAAATAAGTAAAGGGTTAGAAAAAACAACTTGAAGAAAAAGCCGATGGAACCCTGTATTTTGCTAGTAGGATATGGGTACCAAAACATGGTAACCTAAGGCAACTAGTACTGGATAAAGCACACAAAACGAGGTACTCAATTCACCCAGGAAACGGAAAAATGTACCACGATCTCAAGAAGTTTTATTGGTGTCCTAATATGAAAACAGAAATTGCTACTTATGTAAGCAAATGTTTAACGTGTGCAAAGGTCAAAGCTGAGCACCAAAAGCCGTCAGTATTACTGCAACAACCAGAAATTCCGCAGTGGAAATGGGAAAGAATAACCATGGATTTCATTACGAAATTGCCAAAGACTGCAAGTAGTCATGATACTATTTGGGTGATAGTTGATCGTCTAACTAAATCAGCTCACTTTCTACCAATAAAGGAGACAGACAGTATGGAGAAATTAGCACGCCTATATTTGAAGGAAGTAGTTTCCAGGCATGGTGTACCCATCTCTATCATATCTGATCGCGACACCCGATTCACATCACGTTTCTGGCAGTCATTACAAAAAGCATTGGGAACTCGATTAGATATGAGCACCGCTTATCACCCACAGACAGATGGTCAAAGTGAAAGAACAATACAAACATTGGAAGACATGTTACGGGCATGCGTGATTGACTTTGGAACCAGTTGGGATCGACACTTACCGTTGGCAGAATTTTCATACAATAACAGCTATCATACGAGCATCAACGCAGCGCCATTTGAAGCACTTTACGGTAGAAAGTGCAGATCTCCTATCTGTTGGAGTGAAGTAGGAGAAAGACAACTTACCGGACCAGAAATTATTCATGAAACTACCGAAAAGATCATTCAAATACAACAGCGATTGAAAACGGCCATGAGTCGCCAAAAGAGTTATGCTGATGTAAGAAGAAAACCGCTAGAATTTCAAGTGGGCGACAAAGTCATGTTGAAAGTGTCACCCTGGAAAGGTGTTGTACGATTCGGTAAACGAGGAAAGCTAAGTCCTAGGTACGTAGGACCCTTTGAAATCACCGAAAGAATTGGAACAGTTGCTTATCGATTAAAGCTACCACAAGAACTTAGTAGTGTTCACAACACATTTCACGTGTCAAATTTGAAGAAATGTTTAGCTGAAGAGGATGTCGTAATTCCTCTTGACGAAATACGAATCAATGATAAACTCCATTTTATCGAAGAACCTGTTGAAATCATGGACCGTGAGGTCAAACAATTAAAACAAAGCAAAATACCGATAGTTAGGGTTCGTTGGAACGCAAGACGAGGACCCGAGTTTACTTGGGAACGTGAAGATCAGATGAAGCAAAAGTATCCACATTTGTTCACTGATATCGCTCATGAAACAGGTACTACTCAAAATTTCGGGACGAAATTTTCTTTAACGGGGAGGTACTGTGATGACCCGAAAATTTTTGACTTATTTAAACCAATTCTCTATACGATTTATTATTTTAACACGTTAAACAAAGTCTGTTAGATTGAGTCTCAAAATTTTAGAACTGTTACATATATACAATTACCTTTGACTACTCTCGACGATTCATGAACAATTATATGTATGTATATATATATGTACAAGTAAAAACGACTTTCCTACAGTAAAAATTAATTTGCTACAGTAAAAACGAGTTTGCCACAGTGATTTGCTACAGTAAAACACTATTTGCTACAGTAAAACACTATTTGCTACAGTAAAACACTATTTGCTACAGTACACTACTTGCTACAGTAAACACTATTTGATGTCGACGAACTAGCAAACAAAAACAGAAAAGGCGGCCATGCGATCGCATGAGCTACAGTAAATCGAAAAGTACTATAAAAGGTCAGTTTTGCTCGACGAAATTTTTCATAAATATTTATGTACGTAAATTTTATATTTATAATTATAAATATAATTTTAATTTTAAGTTTAATAATAATAAAGTATATTCGAGGGTATTTTTAATTCGGGTTTCAAACCGTTTTAAAATAAGGAAATATTAGGTATTGTTCGGGGTATTGTTCTTGAATCCAAAACCAACCATACAGTCGTCTACCATCATTACGTCTACGCAATTTACCTACAATATTGAATCGCAATATTGAACTGTGAGTTATAGTCTCCCTTTTTAAATACTTTAAATATTTTTGGGCTGAGAATACATGCAATTTATTTTAAACGCAATAAGACACAAGTACATACAAAATTCTACACTGAGTTAAACCGAAAATCCCTTAGCTTTGGTAACTAGTAGCTGCCAGTACATAGGATATGGACTGGTGGGCGCGAATAATTGTATATGGATCCATAGGGCTTGACATCCCCGTCCGAGCTAGAGCGCTAGCCTTTTAACGGACGTATGTTATTTGAGTTTAAGACACGTTGGTTTGCGCATATTAAAATGAATGGGGTAATTATCACTATAGCGTTAAGTTTAGTTACCAGGGTGCTCTGTTACGTAGAATCTATTGATAAACTTTTGATGAAATCTTGTGGTCTATCTTTATATATGTTTATGACTCGAGCAATTAAACCTATAACTCACCAACATCCGTGTTGACTTTTTAGCATGTTTTATTCTCAGGTCCTTAGAATGCTTCCGCTGTGATGTGCTTGTTGCCTGCATGGAGTCTCTCATGCTTTGTACAAAGTTTATTGCATTCAAAATAAAACTGCGTTGTGTAATAAATAATTGGACTGTGATGTCAACCTGTAAATTAAAGACTTATGTATTTTGGGGTTTTGCTTATACTTAAGCACTCGCCCAAATGTTTATAACTTTCTATGCTTAGAAAGTCACTTATTTTAATGAATGCAATATTTTATCAAAACGTATCATAGAGAGGTCAAAACCTCACTGTGGAATCAATGATTAACGTGCCGCGTCAATAGCGATTTTGACGGGTTGTTACATACACTTTCTCTCTAATTACAAGGATAAGTATCAATCTTTATATCTCTTGTAATTAGGAGATTAATACTCACAACTCTCTATTTATCTACTAGAATACAAGATTGAAGAATGAATATGGGATGTATAAATGAGCTTACATGTTGCTCTATTTATACTAATTCAAGATGGCTAAATGGTAAATATTTAGTAGAAAATTTGGTCGGTATAGTATGCCAAGTTTTACCAAGTCTTATACCACAATATACATGTGTGTATTTGACCATAGAATTCACCAACCAAGCCTCCATATTTGACAATCTCCCACTTAAAGATTCGATTGAAGCTCAATCAATCTTCACACGATAATTCTTCCTTGCCAATGATGTTGCTTACGTCTCTGCTAGGCCGCATGAGGAACGACACCAAATAAACTTGTCACGGTTGATTGACTTTGTTAGAAAATCGGCCACATTGTCGTCAGTATGAATTTTCTGCACATCCACGGTTCCTTCTTCCACTTTCTCACGAACGAAGTGATACTGAACTCGTATATGCTTTGTTTTCGAATGAAATGCCGGATTCCTTGCAAGATGCAAGGCACTCTGGTTGTCACAAAATAAAGTGATATTCTTCTGTTTGTGCCCGAGTTCCTCCAACAACATCTTCAACCATACTGCCTCTTTAGTAGCTTGAGTAGCTGCTACATATTCTGCTTCTGTTGTTGACGTTGCCACAACTGACTGCAGTTTTGAAACCCAGCTTACTGTTCCACCACAAAGTTTGAAAACATATGCAGTGGTAGATTTACTTTTATCGATATCACCTGCATAATCTGAATCAACATACCCTTTGACAATAAATTCCGGTTCCCCATAACATAATGCAACATCTAAGGTTCCCTTGATGTATTTAAGGATCCTCTTTACCGCATTCCAATGCTCTTTACCAGGATTCGCCATGTACCGACTAACTACTCCCACTGCATGTGCAATGTCTGGTCTTGTACATATCATTGCGAACATTAAACTTCCCACTGCTGATGTATACGGTACGCGAGACATCTCCTTCCTCTCGTATTCACTGCTAGGACACATAACGGAGGATAACTTGAGATTAGTAGGAAGTGGGGTTGAGATTGGCTTACTATCTTGCATATTGAAGCGCTGCAAGACTTTCTTCAAATAATTCTTTTGAGAAAGCCAAACCTTCCTATTATCTCTGTCTCGGTGAATTTGCATTCCTAGAATCTTGTTTGCGGCACCCAAGTCTTTCATTTCAAACTCCCTAGCCAATTGAGCCTTCAGCTTATTAATACGATCTTTATTGGGGCCTGCAACCAACATGTCGTCTACATATAACAGCAAAATAACAAAATCATTGTCCCCAAACCTCTTGAAATATGCACAAGGGTCTGCATAAAGTCTGTTATATTCAAGGCTCATTATGAAAGAATCAAATCTCTTGTACCAACATCTCGGCGCCTGTTTGAGACCATACAGAGATTTCTTTAACCTGCAAACCAAGTTCTTTTTTTCTTGTAATTCAAAACCTTCTGGTTGAAGCATATAAATTTCTTCTTCAAGATTTCCATGAAGAAATGCAGTTTTCACATCTAACTGCTCTAGATGCAAATCAAATGTAGCACACATCGCTATAACTACTCGAATTGTTGTAAGTCGAACCACAGGAGAAAATATTTCATTAAAGTCCGTACCTTCTTTTTGAGCATATCCTTTAACCACCAGTCTTGCACGATACCGCTCCACTTGATCATCGCCATTTCGCTTGATCTTATACACCCATTTATTTCCAATAGGTTTTCTACCTTTTGGCAATGGCACAAGTTCCCATGTTTTATTTTTATGAAGAGCTTCAATTTCTTCCTGCATAGCTGTCATCCACTGAGATGCATCTGAATGATTTAGTGCCTCGCGAAGAGTTGTTGGCTCTCCTTCCTCTGTTAGAAGACAATATGCAACATTGCTTTCCATAATATAATCTGAGTGCCACCCTGGACGTTTCCTTTCCCGATTAGAAATACGAGTCGCTGGAGCTTCATCAATGACTACTTGATTTTCATCGTGCTCTGGTACTGCTTCAGAAGAATCTTTATGAAATTCATTACCCACCTGTATCGGTATAGTTTCTTTTGAAGTGCTAACATCTTCAAGATCTTTGTCTTCTGTAAAGACAACATCTCTGCTGATGACTACTTTGTGGGCAGTGGGCTCCCACAAGCGATACCCCTTAACTCCATCAGCATACCCCAAGAACAAACACTTTCTGGACTTCGGATCCAACTTTGTCGTTTCTTGAGAATTGTACAATGCGTACACAGGACTTCCAAATACATGAAGGTCAGAATAATTAACTGGTTTTCCAGTCCACATTTCCATCGGTGATTTCAACTCAATTGCAGTTGATGGTGACCGATTTATCACGTAACAGGCAGTACTTACTGCTTCTGCCCAGAATGATTTTCCCAAGCTTGCAGTTGCCAACATCGCCCTTGTTCTATCTAACAAGGTTCTGTTCATCCGCTCTGCCACTCCGTTTTGTTGAGGAGTGTATGTTGTCGTGAACTGCCTTTTGATACCTTCTTGTTTGCAAAACCTATCAAATTCATCACCAGTGTATTCTCCTCCATTATCTGTCCTCAAACACTTGATCTTTTTACCAGATTCAAGTTCAACCCGCGCTTTGTAAACTTTGAAAACTTCAAACACATCCGCCTTTCTCTTGATTGGGTACACCCAACATCTCCTAGTGTAATCATCAATAAATGATACAAAATACTTTGCTCCTCCTAGGGATTGAACTGGTGCTTGCCACACATCAGAGTGAACCAATTCTAGAATCAATTTACTTCTAGAATTTGATGTGTTAAACTTCAGGCGATGCTGCTTGCTGATTACACAATGCTCACAGAAAGGTAGCGATACCTTTGTAAGACCAGGAATAAGATTTCTTTCCACAAGAATCTTCATACCTTGCTCAGACATGTGTCCAAGCTTTTGATGCCATGTCATAGCAACTTTATCACTTGAACTATTCGAAGAAACAGATGCTTCCGATTCCTGTACCGTCTCGCCTTTAAGAATGTATAAATTAGCACCCACCTTTTCTCCTTTCATAAGTACAACCGCGCCTTTCTTGATTATCATAATCTTCTCATGTATCACCATCTTACAACCAAGATCATCCAATTGTCCTAAAGACAATAAGTTCTTCTTCAAACCCTCCACGTGTCGCACACCTTGAATAGTACGAACTGTACCATCATGCATCTTCAGAATGATATCTCCAATTCCAATGATCTTTAGTTTATGATCATTACAACTGTATACAGATCCTCCTGAGATACGTTCATATTGTTTGAACCATTCTCTTCTAGGGGTCATGTGAAAAGTAGCTCCCGAGTCAAATAACCAGACATCAACAAATGTCTTTCTGCCTTCATTTGCTACCACTGCCTCACTAACCAAAGCAGTCCCATCATCTGAAGTGCTTGCAATGTTTCCTTGAGGATTTGAGTTATTTAAACTTCGACAATCCTTCTTCAGGTGACCTTTCTTGCCACAATTGTAGCATGTATATGTCTTCTTCTTTTTAGACTTCGGTTTACCATGAGTGTGACTCCCACTTGAGCCACATTCCGTTGATCTGCCTCCTGACACCAATAAGGCCTCCACTTGTCGTGAACCGGCCTGTTTGTCCTCCTTGTTATTGCGCCGATTTTCTTCTTCTAGAATAGCAGCCGCAACTTCATCATAGACTAGATACTCCGAGAGAACATTATTGGTTAAGTTAATAATGAGTTGATCATACGAGTCAGGTAGACTCTGAAGTAAAAGTTCAGCACGTTCTTTTGGCTCTATATTGCAACTTAATGAAGCAAGTTGAGAAAATAGAGTATTCAAAGAATTAATGTGCTCATTAACTGAAGTAGATTCATTCATGCGTAGCGCATAAAGTTTCCTCTTAAGGAATATCTTGTTGTGGAGTGATTTGGTCTCGTACAATTTTACGAGGTGATCCCAAATTTCTTTCGCAGTCTTCTTTTCTTCAATGCTAGACAAAATGCCATCTGCTAGTGCCAGATGAAGATTTGCGATAGCCTGGCCGTCCATCTCTTCCCATTTTTCATCAGTGACTTCGGCGGAACGTCCACTGATGGCCGCCAAACACTTACCCTTTCTCAGGATAACTTTCATCTTTAGTTTCCATAACGAGAAGTTACTCCCGTTGAACTTTTCAATTTCAAATTTCGTAGACATTGCTATAATTACAATCTTCTTTTCGACAATACTATTTTTCTTGAAATAACACCCAAGGACTTTTACCGAGTGAAAATAATCTTACTTATTTTCTGATGTGGACGATCCACTCTCGTGGCAACCACAGAGCATACGATAAGTAGATTAATACACACTAGATATTAGACCTTAACTCTGATACCACTTGTTGTGAAAAGCGACACCGAATTATAGCAAACCGCTAGTAATACTCGAAATAATGACAATAAAGGAACTAGGGGTGGTCAGTATTTGGTTTGAAACCGTGGAACCCGAAAACCAAACCGAAACCAAACCGGAAAAAAACCAAACCGAGTTTGAAAAACGGTTTTCGGGTCGAGTCAAACCGAAACCGAATTTGAATTCGGTTTTCGGTTCCGAAATTTCTGAATTCGGTTTAACCGAAAACCGAATTCAAAACCGAATTCAAAATTTTTATATATTTAATTTGTATATTTATGTTTTAATGTCATTATAATTTGGGACTCAATCAATAAAATATCTTCTCGCCATATAACGATTTGGTAACTCACATTATAATTAAGTTACTCAAATCGTTATATTCTTCTTCTTAATAACAAAAGTGGTAAATGTTATAATTAAGCTATAAATATTAATAAATCATCGAATTCTTGATAATTTAATAGTACGTCATTGTTTTAGGATACAAATAACTAAGACACCAGTAACGTCACAATTAAACTACCATCGTTCTCAGTTTTTTCATAATATTCGGTTTTAACCGAAAACCGAACCGAATCCGAATTTGAATTCGGTTTTCGGTTCGGTTCGGTTTTAACTTTGAATTCGGTTTTCGGTTCGGTTTTCGGTTTTGCGCAAAAAAAATTCAAAACCGAATACACCGAACCGAATAAACCGAACAAACCGAAAACCGAACCGATGAACACCCCTAAAAGGAACACCAAGATTTAACGTGAAAAACCCCAATAGGGTAAAAACCACGGGCAAGGAAAGAAACGTTTCACTAATAAGAAAAATAGGAATTACACTTTCTCTCTAATTACAAGGATAAGTATCAATCTTTATATTTCTTGTAATTAGGAGATTAATACTCACAACTCTCTATTTATCTACTAGAATACAAGATTGAAGAATGAATATGGGATGTATAAATGAGCTTACATGTTGCTCTATTTATACTAATTCAAGATGGCTAAATGGTAAATATTTAGTAGACAATTTGGTAGGTATAGTATGCCAAGTTTTACCAAGTTTTATACCTCAATATACATGTGTGTATTTGACCATAGAATTCACCAACCAAGCCTCCATATTTGGCATGTATGTGCTTTGCTTAGGAATGCTATAGGACACACGAGGGGAGTATCTTTTGTAAAAGCAAGAGTATTGCTTATTCTAGTAGGCTGTTGGATGCTAGGATACACGGTTTATTCTTTTCACGTAGGTGTTCTTTTTACGACTTTGACATATTGTGGAGGAAGGTAATTATCCTCGTTTTTGTTTATATCAAGTACTGTATAAAACACATGTAAATTAGTTATAGTCGAATAATGTTCTTGTCATCTATAGTATTTGTACCTGGGGATACATTGCTATACAGCTCTACAAGTTGTCACATGAAGAATCTTCCCAAGATCCCTTGTACGTTTTTCTATCAACACATGCTATATAAACAACCTAAGGGGCTGTTTACTTTTTTATGTATTAAGTCAATGTTGCCATTTGCCTCTGTGTGAAGGGTGTTTGATTATATGTCTCATAGAAACAAATCAATTTTTTGATTTGTTTAGAGCTGTACAAAAACATATCATTAAGTGGAAAGTAAACAAGCCTTTAGTTTGACCTTCCAATTTAATATGAAATATACATAGTAATAGTATATTTCTGATTATGTTTGTATGTATATCTTTTGATTAGGGATGTTATGGGGCACATGAGATCAGGAGTGTCTGTTGTAGCAGCAAGGGTACTAGTTACTGTACTAGGCTGCTTCATGCTAGGATTATCCATTTATGCTTTCATCGTTGATGGATTTCCCTTTCGGGCGGAATTACTCGACTCATTGTAATTTTTCTACTCTATATATTGCCATTTTCTCATGTTTTGTGGGAAATTATTGATGGGTAAAGGCAACCTTACTTAACGTCTTACAACAGCTGAGTGATATCAATTCCAATCGACTTCTATTTCCAAGTTGTAATTTTCTCGGTACGTTTTCATCTTAAAGAGAATTTGATTTGGTATACAACAAAAAAGCATTTTTGATTAATGTTATAAAACAAGTAACAATCACTAATGCTTTTCAGGTGTGGATAGCATATAAGGAAACTAGTTGGATTAGTTCCTTCTTGTGGATATTTTCAATTGTATGTTTTGGGAGGTAAGAACTAGCTACTTTCATAAACAAAGTCATGAGATATGAAATTTATCTTCTTATGATCTACTGTGCATTACCTTTTTAGAATAATATATGATGATACAATACAATGGTTTGATGTATGGTCACATATAAAATATCGTTGTACATGATTCTGACTTATTAGCACCACTGCACATTGATAACCACATTAAAACTCATTTTGGCTATATGATAATGAAAATCGAGACGCACCTATATATGGTCACACAGTTATTTTGTGCTCAAAGTTTCTAATATTAATATGCTATATATATGTACTTATGGTTATGGATAACGAAATGTATCTTCTAGTTTGCTAATATTATTAATTATTATATAATTTTGCAGCACTGTTGTATGTATGTACATACTGGTACAACTGTACTACCTCTCGCCGCATCAACCTGTCTCCCTTATACTCTTCAAGCGTAAAAGGCAAGTTCGACAAACACCTTATATAATCCTATTCGTCTTGCATATCAAAATATATATTAATATTATTCCATGTAACCTACGGTCAATTGTTTATCTATGTATAAACTAGTTAATATTAGATGTATTATAATCTACTATATTCTACCGGTTTTTTGAATATTCTATATGATATATAAGATCTTAGGTATCGGTGTTTTTGTTAATAACTTGGTTGTGTAAGATTTTTTTATAAGTATATGTTGAATCTTGCAGAGAATGAGTGATCCACTACTACACGTGCAAGACAATGCCTAAATGTCATGACATCAACGTCATCGATTATAACCTTCGTATGTGAACTTATATTGTATATATATCACCAATAAATTAAAGACAACTTATGAAATTTGGACGTATTTCTGATATGAAGATTACGTGCGACGTCTAAAATGGTCAAGTGCTTGGCATGCTCCAGTAACAGAATATCAACAGCTTTTCCCGCTCTTTTTCTGTTTGTAGTTATAAGCGTTTGTTGTTGATATAGTTAGCTTTCAAGTTGTAATCAGTTTTCTTTCTCCTTTGTAATTCATTTTCATATGAATAAAACTATCCAACAATTACACTTCAAAGCATTTCTTGTTCATAGCTTTCCGGTTAATTGTTAGTTCGATTTCGATCATAAATTGGTTCAGGTTGAACAGTGGTATCAATTTCCTTTTGCCATACTGAAATTTCCATTTCCAATCCCATAACATTGTGGCCATAATAACGCAGCCTGTTTGATTTATTACTAATAATCCATAAAGGTTTAGCTGTTCGAAAACAAAATCCATAAAGGTTTAATATGATGATGATTGCTTGCTTTTAAAGAGATTCAGTTCATTCATACAAAAATTATCCTAGCTCTCCATTTTTCACACGAATGAAGAGATTTTACTAACCAATCCTTATAGCTTTTGGTTTTACTCAACTGAATGGTTGATTCAAAGTTTTTATCGACACGTACAAAATTTTTGGAGTGTTTTAATATGGATCAAATGGTTCAAAAAATGTAACCTAAGTTACTCAATTTAACAATCAAGGTAACCCTCAATTTTTCTAAGCCCGAAAAGGATTTCAATTTTATTTTTGCTCAAGGAAAGGATTACGATTTCTAAATTTTTAAACTTGGGGTAATCTTCGTCAAATTCATTAACGATCGTTAGTAAAAATACACGATTGGTCCCTAAAGTTTCTTAAACATTTGCACCAATAGTCCTTTTCATTATCATCATCATCATTTTTCATGAGCAAAATTAGTTTGTTTTGATTATGAAGTGTTTTAATCAAATCTAAAAATGTAGAAACGTTCATAATCATCTCATGATGCATCAAAAACGAATTAACAACAACAGAGTCCTCACGATTCGACCTGAGTTCATTTTGTAACCGAAATATGAAGATTGATTTTTTGAGAAATCTACTTCACCAAATGATGATTTGAGAATAGTTCTGGAATCCTCATGACTTTTTTATGCTTTGTGACTCGTCAAATCGGATGGAGAAATGATCGGTTCATAAATGCCGATCGTGTTTGATATTAAGAGATGAATTTTACGCGTGCATTTGAGGTTTAAAAGGCTATTTTATAAGGTTTTCATAATGGGTAACAAGTCAAGACGAAACGCGAAAACGAGGATTAAAACGAGAAAAAGGCGTGAAAAAAGTGCCCAGCCGCAAATTGCGGCTGGTGAGCATAAGGGGCGGCTGGCTTGGTGTAAAAAAATTTTTCAGGTCAGAAACGAGCATAAGGAGGCGCTTGGTTTGCGGTTGGGCGTAATTTGCGCCCGGTGAGCATAAATTGTGGCTGGACGTATTTTTGGATAGAATTTAGAGCCGGATTTGAGGGATTTCATGCTTGGGGAATACCCTACTTCATCCCTATATAAGGGAAACACTAGGCTACGAATTCCAGACCCTTTCCATCAGTTTTGAGAGCTAAAAACACACCAAAACACATCACAAATCATCATCAATCAAGGATTCAAGTGGTGTTCATCATGCAACTTCAAGAAACAACCATGATCATCATCACCAACATGCTTGGCTAGTTTTCTTATCTTTATCCTTTCCATGAACAATTAAACGTGTATTATTTCATTCAAGATTATGTGGTTTATAATGTTTAAATACTTGTGTCTTCTGAATTATGATATTGTAAACCAATCAATTATTGATCAATGCAAGTTCTATGATTTTGTTATTGCAAGTTGAATTATTGTGATTTAACATTGTGTTCTTGATCCAACTTAGTGTTAATTAGATTAAGGATAAAGACATATTGTCTAGGTTGCATAGTTCAATCCCAAGATAGTAGAATTGATGAACTTAAAAAATCTTGTCTATGAGATTTGATCAATACTTGGTAAACATAATACTTGTTTGAATGAATGCATACTTGTTTAAGCTTTAATTTAGTTGATTAATCTTAGTAGCTCTTAGTTAAACAAACAAACTAATCCTGAAATTGCTTGTTATTAACCACTATTTTTCGTGGAATGAATCCTGCTTACCCTATCTAAAGTAGAGTAATTAGGCTATTTTTGACCGGCCCTTCGACACCGATCAAGAAACAACATTGAATTCATGATCTTCAACTATGTTCAAACTCGGTCAAAGTTTTTGATTTATGAACTCTAGTGCGTTTCTGGTTAATCTATTGATCGACGAGTGTTAAGGAGATGATTTTGAACATTTTTCATGAAGGAATCGAAGATTGAAAATGTCCGATAATCGAATTTCAATTTTGTGTTCTTCAAGAAGTTCATCGTCTATTTGTTCTTGATTCTGGAAAAACGATTCGTTTTGGTTTCTAGATCCCCTTGAAAAGTGTTAATTGCTGCTGTAAGAGCATACTATTTTAAATTTTTGAGGCTAGATTTCACAAAATATAATTCTTCAATTTTGTATCTGTTAATGCTAATAGATTAATAACTGAGATTTGTAAACTTGTTGCTTATGTAGTTATATCAGCTCGTGTGTAAATTTTGTTGTAAACTTGTTAATGCTAATAGACTAATAATTGGACAGATCTGAAGTTAACTTCTCCTCAGATGAAGTCAACTTTACAATTTTTTTGTCAACTTCGTTATTACCGAATGATGTTCCTTTTTGTATCCTTTATTAAATGAGTGTTGAACGTTCAAAATAGTTAGAAAAAGATTAGTGGCGGTGGTGGTGGTAGATGATTAAGGCGACGGTGGTGGTGGAGATTAGTGGTGGTGGTGAAGATGGAGATTGGGATTGAAGATGATGAAGTGGATGATTGGTAAAAAATTTAACAACTTCGGAGACTAATCGTGTATTTTTAACTAACGATCGTTAATGATTTTGACGAAGATTACCCAAATTTTAAAATTTTAAACGCGTAATCCTTTTCTTGAACAAAAATAAAATTGAAATCCTTTTCGGGCTTAGACAAATTGGGGGTTACCATGATTGTTAAATTGGGTAACTTAGATTACATTTTCGAGTCATTTGCCCTTTAATATATATCAACTTATGGTTGGTGGGTTGAAATTACCTCTGCTAATACAACTCGGGGTAATTAAATGGGTCTAACTAGTCACTAAGAGGGTCTGTTAAAAGTCGCTTGATCCTTTGTCTTGTATGAGATTTTTGTTAGGAATTATTGAGCCCAAACAACGAATTACCAATCAAAGAACAATAAACGGAATAATAAACGTACAAAAGTAAACGGCACAAGATATTACGTGGTTGTATACTTGTATCCAATCAATGTAATTGGTTTAGTCCACAACCAACTAGAAAATATTTTCTTATAATTTTTGTGCTTAACGGTAGGTTACATTAGGGTTACAATAAATAGAATAACCGAAATAAGGCAACAAATCGAACAACTTTATGCCCACGCAAAACCTCGCGTTTTGCGAGGTGTTTCACGTTTTACGAGGTGTGTCCCGTGTACACCGTAACCAAACGCGAACAATAACAGCCAAACACGATGTTTAAATGAATTAATCTCTGGCCACTTTCTCGTGTTCCAATTTCACCTCTTGCGTGCAGGGGCGGAATATATATTGGACAGGGCGGGGCACCCGTCCAGCTGGATTTAAAAAAATTACGCTAATAATAAAGAAAAAATTTATTAAAAAATAAGGTTTTTTTCAGAGTTTGCATCAGGTAACAATCAAAAACTTTAATAAGTTTTTGCACTCGCCCTAATGGTGGTCGGGTTAAAGTTCCGCCACTGCTCACGTGCCAGATGAGCCTCGCGTTTCATGAGCTCATGATCACATTTCGCGACCTCGTTGCTGCTCGAAATTTTGTTCCTTTTTGATCAAATTCTTAATACTCCAACACCCCGCTCGTTTCAAACTAAAGTGTCCTATAAGTTACTTTAACACATTATTTTAGCTAAAGTTTTAAAAATAACATCTTTAATGGGCATGTTCCTGTGACAGTTCGATGTATGTTGAGTTGTCTCATCCCACATCGGCTATGAGACTAAAAAATAATGATGCTTATAATAGCTTGAGTTCCTCATCACCTTGAGTTAATTTTTGAGGTTGAATTGAGCTCAAGTCTATTATTTCCGCATGGTATCAGATCTAAGGTATTGATGTTGGGACCGCGCATTGTGCCTCGTGTGAGAAGGGCGTGTTGAGTTGTCTCATCACAAATAGGCTATGAGACTAAAAGTAATGATGCTTATAATAGCTGGGTTCTTCATCCCATTGAGTTAACTTTTGGGGTTGAATTGGGCTCAAGTCTATTATTTCCGAAATGTATCATATTCTACATTCTTTTTTTGATTATTAATCTAAATTTTAATTGAAGACACGAATAGTTCTTTTGTAATAAAAAAACAATATAAAATTAAGTACAGCTCAACTTTAATTAATTGTGTCAAAAAAAATGTGGTAGTACTATATATAGTTGCATCTATAACGCCACATCTAAAATCCTCCAGTCTAATCTATACCTCTACATATAAAATCCTCTAGCCCCTAATGTAGCCATTTTTCCAGTGGTCCAAAGTAGACTTAACCGATCAACTGTTTACAAAGTAGTACTCGTATTTTGGGACCATAAGTTATTTTCAGTCGTGGGTCAAGTTAGCTTGTTGTCGTGTGTTTTTTTATTCCTTCTTTTCTAGTTATGTTTTCTGGTTTGAATTAGGCGACGATCTCCTTTTAGGGATCCGATTCTGCTTTGGGGTGGGATGGGTTTTTCGCTGTTGGTATCACTCTTGTAGCGGCTCGGAAGTTTAAGGGCGTTCGGGGTTGTTGTTTTGTTCTTTGATTTTCGACGGTTCAATGGGCCTCACCATTCTCAGTCCGTTGTTTTGTCGGGAATGATTTAGGTTCTTCCGGATTTAGAGTTATATATTTTAGTTTTATTTGTTGTTGTTAGCTACCTTTAATACATATTAAACTACCATGTCATTGTGTTTGTTTAACTTAGCTTTACTTCGTGACAGAGATGGAATTGTGTCTTAAATATGTAGCCAACAGGGGTCGAACTCCTGACCTCCCCTAAAGGAGGCAGAACACCAACCGCTGGACCACATTACAACTTCTATAAGCTAGGTATCTTTCTTGATTATTAGGTAGAATGTTATGTTGGAGTAAAGAGAAAAAAAATTTATTTTACACCACTCTAAAATAAATAGAAGGTGCGTGTTGTTTATTCTTTTAAATAGAATAATGTAGTGTTAGTTAGGAAAAGATCGGTTTCGTTCCGAGTTTCATTTTATAGTAAAAAGTCGGATGAAGGATCGGATCATATAATATCGGTAAGGTTCGGTTCGGTTCCTGAAAATTCAGATTGGTTCTAAAAAAAGAACCATCCTTTTTCATAATCATATGTATATAAAAAGTACACAGATATGATATATAATAGTAATTGAATAGTAGGCGTTTCATACATGTATGTAATATTACACGTCTTAAATAATTGAATTATATGTATGGTCATAATGTAAAATAAATGGTCAATTAATATTTATGATAGACTAAACAAGTAAGATCCGGATTCGAACTCTTGGATCTCAATTCATGGAACGTGAAACTTTCTCTACATTTTCGAGCATATGGAGACCACATAATATTAAAGTAAATTACTAAAGTCATTTGTTTTTTTTTTGTTGTATTATTCATAAGGTCTTATTAAGCTTTCATATATTTACATGATCCACTTCTTAATATGTGGACGTGATTGTCCATTTTGTAATCATTATTCATTGTTTTGATGAATCTATTTATATATTATTGTTTTCCAAAAAAAAGGCCGTTGATTATTAAACGAATCAATAGGCCTGCTAAAAGATCTGTGAATAAGATTATACGCATTGATTATTCAAAAGATTCACGAATAGGACTAAACTCGTTTATTATAATAATTTTTGTCAAAAAGATCCACCCATTGCTTATTAAAAGGAGCAATATAAAGTGAACAAATTAGATCTACATAATGTAACGGTCCGGTCCGTTTCTCTTTTTCGGCTACGGTCCGTCTCGTACCAAAGACCAATAATATGAAAATTAAGGACCATGACCGTACCAAAACTCATCGTTTGGGTTCGATTAGGTCCGGTCCTCAATTTTTTTCAATTTTTTCTCATACCATGCACACATAATGAAAAGTAAATATTCTTCTCTCTCTATTATTTATTATTTATATAGTTATAGTTATTTTAAAGTTATATAGTTTATCAAAATACATTAATAGTGTGTAAAAGTTAATAAATTAATTTTATTCCTAGTCCATCAAGGTGTTCAATATTTAGTTTCAAAACCAATATTTAATTTATAAACCGATTAATCCAAAAACCAAACTAAAAAAAACCAAAAAATAAACCAGACTGTAGTGACCCGAACTTTTTCATGTTTATATATATATTAAATGAAATTGTTATTTACATGATTAAGTGTTTCCAACATATTAAGCAATCAAACTTGTTAAGACTTGATTAATTGAAATAGGTTTCATATAGACAATTGACCACCCAAGTTGACCGGTGATTCACGAACGTTAAAACTTGTAAAAACTATATGATGACATATATATGAATATATATATAGTTAACATGATATTATGATAAGTAGACATATCATTAAGTATATTAACAATGAACTACATATGTAAAAGCAAGACTACTAACTTAATGATTTTGAAACGAGACATATATGTAACGATTATCGTTGTAACGACATTTAATGTATATATATCATATTAAGAGATATTCATACATCATATTATCATTATAATATAATAATTTAAAATCTCATTTGATATTATAAACATTGGGTTAACAACATTTAGCAAGATCGTTAACCTAAAGGTTTCAAAACAACACTTACATGTAATGACTAACGATGACTTAACGACTTAGTTAAAATGTATATACATGTAGTGTTTTAATATGTATTCATACACTTTTGAAAGACTTCAAGACACTTATCAAAATACTTCTACTTAACAAAAATGCTTACAATTACA
Organism: Rutidosis leptorrhynchoides; assembly: GCF_046630445.1. NCBI lineage: Eukaryota > Viridiplantae > Streptophyta > Magnoliopsida > Asterales > Asteraceae > Rutidosis > Rutidosis leptorrhynchoides. The sequence goes on along the minus strand of NC_092341.1, from coordinate 289,457,127 downwards.
ATCTCGTTCAGTTTCATCAACAATTCTACTCGTATGCACCCGTATTCGTACTCGTACAATACGCACCTTTTAGATGTATGTACTATTGGTATATACACTCCAATGATCAGCTCTTAGCAGCCCATGTGAGTCACCTAACACATGTGGGAACCATCATTTGGCAACTAACATGAAATATCTCATAAAATTACAAAAATATGAGTAATCATTCATGACTTATTTACATGAAAACAAAATTACATATCCTTTATATCTAATCCATACACCAACGACTAAAAACACCTACAAACACTTTCATTCTTCAATTTTCTTCATCTAATTGATCTCTCTCAAATTCTATCTTCAAGTTCTAAGTGTTCTTCATAAATTCTACAAGTTCTAGTTTCATAAAATCAAGAATACTTCCAAGTTTGCTAGCTTACTTCCAATCTTGTAGAGTGATCATCCAATCTCAAGAAATATTTCTTATTTACAGTAAAATATCTTTATAATACAAGGTAATACTCATATTCAAACTTTGATTCAATTTCTATAACTATAACAATCTTATTTCGAGTGGAAATCTTACTTGAACTTGTTTTTCGTGTCATGATTCTGCTTCAAGAACTTTCAAGCCATCCAAGGATCCTTTGAAGCTAGATCCATTTTTCTCATTTCTAGTAGCTTTATCCAGAAAACTTGAGGTAGTAATGATGTTCATAACATCATTCGATTCATACATATAAAGCTATCTTATTCGAAGGTTTAAACTTGTAATCACTAGAACATAGTTTAGTTAATTCTAAACTTGTTCGCAAACAAAAGTTAATCCTTCTAACTTGACTTTTAAAATCAACTAAACACATGTTCTATATCTATATGATATGCTAACTTAATGATTTAAAACCTGGAAACACGAAGAACACTGTAAAACCGGACATACGCCGTCGTAGTAACACAGCGGGCTGTTTTGGGTTAGTTAATTAAAAACTATGATAAACTTTGATTTAAAAGTTGTTCTTCTGGGAAAATTATTTTTCTTATGAACATGAAACTATATCCAAAAATCATGGTTAAACTCAAAGTGGAAGTATGTTTTCTAAAATGGTCATCTAGACGTCGTTCTTTCGACTGAAATGACTACCTTTACAAAAACGACTTGTAACTTATATTTTCGACTATAAACCTATACTTTTTCTGTTTAGATTCATAAAATAGAGTTCAATATGAAACCATAGCAATTTGATTCACTCAAAACGGATTTAAAATGAAGAAGTTATGGGTAAAACAAGATTGGATAATTTTTCTTGCTGTAGCAACGTGAAAATTGGTAATAAATCTATATTAATCATATCCTAGCTAACTTATATTGTATTATACATGTATTCTAATATATTATGTAATCTTGGGATACCATAGACACGTATGCAAATGTTTTGACATATCATATCGACCCATGTGTATATATTATTTGGAACAACCATAGACACTCTATATGCAGTAATGTGGGAGATAGCTATACAGGGTTGAGGTTGATTCCAAAAATATATATACTTTGAGTTGTGATCTAGCCTGAGGCGTGTATACACTGGGTCGTGGATTGATTCAAGATAATATATATCAATTTTTTTCTGTACATCTAACGTTGGACAACTAGTTGTAGGTTACTAACGAGGACAGCTAACTTAATAAACTTAAAACATCAAAATGTATTAAAAGTGTTGTAAATATATTTTGAATATACTTTGATATATATGTACATATTTGTTATAGGTTCGTGAATCGAGCAGTGGCCAAGTCTTACTTCCCGACGAAGTAAAAATCTGTGAAAGTGAGTTATAGTCCCACTTTTAAAATCTAATATTTTTGGGATGAGAATACATGCAGGTTTTATAAATGATTTACAAAATAGACACAAGTACGTGAAACTACATTCTATGGTTGAATTATCGAAATCGAATATGCCCCTTTTTATTAAGTCTGGTAATCTAAGAATTAGGGAATAGACACCCTAATTGACGCGAATCCTAAAGATAGATCTATTGGGCCTAACAAACCCCATCCAAAGTACCGGATGCTTTAGTACTTCGAAATTTATATCATATCCGAAGGGTGTCCCGGAATGATGGGGATATTCTTATATATGCATCTTGTTAATGTCGGTTACCAAGTGTTCACCATATGAATGATTTTTATCTCTATGTATGGGATGTATATTGAAATATGAAATCTTGTGGTCTATTGTTACGATTTGATATATATAGGTTAAACCTATAACTCACCAACATTTTTGTTGACGTTTAAAGCATGTTTATTCTCAGGTGAATATTAAGAGCTTTCGCTGTTGCATACTAAAATAAGGACAAGATTTGGAGTCCATGCTTGTATGATATTATGTAAAAACTGCATTCAAGAAACTTATTTTTGATGTAATATATTCTTATTGTAAACCATTATGTAATGGTCGTGTGTAAACAGTATATTTTAGATTATCATTATTTGATAATCTACATAATGCTTTTGAAACCTTTATTGATAAAATAAAGGTTATGGTTGTTTTAAAAATGAATGCAGTCTTTAAAAAAACGTCTCATATAGAGGTCAAAACCTCGCAACGAAATCAATTAATATGGAACGTTTATAATCAATATGAACGGGACATTTCAGTTGGTATCCGAGCGTTGGTCTTAGAGAACCAGAATTTTGCATTAGTGTGTCTTATCGAGTTTGTTAGGATGCATTAGTGAGTCTGTACTTCGACCGTGTTTACTTGAAAAATGATTGCTTAACAAATTTTGTTGGAAACTATATATTTTTAACATGTGAATATTATGTGATATATTAATCTCTTAACGAATTTGATATTATGTGATAGATGTCTACCTCTAGAACAAGTCTCATTGACTCACCTAATAATAATGAAGAGTCAAATGTAAATTGGAATGATTCGTGGACTGATTCACAAGTTCCCGAAGAGGAACCGGAAGAAGAGTCGGAACCGGAAGAAGAATCGGAACCGGAAGAAGAATCGGAACCGGAAGAAGAAATAGAACCAGTGGAGGAAATAATAAAACGGTTAAGTAGAAGAAAATCCTCAACCAACCGACCAAAGTTAATTATGGTCAATGGTGTTTCCGCCAAGGAAGCAGAGTATTGGGAGGATTACCAATTCTCCGATGAGTCGGATCCCGACAAGGATTCCGATGATGTTATAGAAATTACCCCAACACAATTTAATAAGGCAAAAGAGAACAATAAAGGAAAGGGCATAAAAATAGAGAAATTTGATTCCAAACCCGATGAACTTTATATGTATCGTCAACACCCTATATTTCTTAAGTTGTGACAATAACCCGAGAACCTCTAAACCACCAGGTTTTTCTAAACCAATGTGAAAAACGATGGATCGTATTAGGGGAACATCATATATCCCTAGAAACTTGGCAAAACGAACCAAAACCGAAGAAGAAGAAACGAGCGAGTCGGAATAAGATAGTTGTATTCGTGTGGTGTAATATATGTAATATAGTGTGCTTATGATATATGTAAAAATTGCTTGTATTAATAAGTATTTTTTTATGAATCTAACTCTTGTCTATTTTACAGTATATAAACACAAAATGGATAGACAACCCAATATTTTAAGAGACCTACCCGGAGACATGATTGATGAAATCTTGTCTAGAGTCGGTCAGAATTCCTCGGCACAACTATTTAAGGCGAGATCAGTTTGTAAGACATTCAAAGAACGTTCCAAGAATGCCTTGATTTATAAAAGGCTTTCGTTCGAAAGATGGGGGATATCACATTGGGAAATTCATAAGTTACGATGTGTTTACTTTGACGCATATATTACGGGGAACCCAAATGCTATTTTACGCAACGGGTTAAGAAATTATTTTGACTCAATATATTCGAATATAGGACTTCGTGATTTAGAAAAAGCGGCTAACATGCAACATAAAGAAGCATGTTATGCTTACGGGTTAGTAATGTTCGCTTCTCACCAAAGTGAGAACAAGAACATCCGGCTACAACTATTAAACAAAACGTTCTCACAAGTGACGGAGTCGGTAATTGGGGTAAGAAATGAGGTTTTTAGGTTATTACGAGACTGTTGGTCATTACGTAACCTTCATCCTTTTGACGACGTTACAAAACATTGTCTTACTATCGGTCACAACGGTTATGTTCCACAAAACCAAGGATGGGAAGTGGTATTAGTAAAACCAGAATGCATGACTTGTTTCTGGACGTATGAATTACGTGTCTTTATTACCTTTGCTGAACGCCTTATTTATTAACTAGAATTATCTTCGCAACTACTTTGTATCAAAGTTTTATGTGCTATATTTCATGCTATATGTAAAAAAAAGCGGTATTGTAAGTTTGCAAGTTATTGTATAAAGGTTTGAATATGATATATATATATATATATATTTTTTTTTTGTGATTAGTTTTTCATATAGAATTGTAGTAGTTGAAATGGTATGTTAGCTACTAAGTATGAACTTAACGGGTAGGTACTACCTGAATTAAAGAGTATAAAATGCTAATATGAAGAAAGAGCTTTTATAAATAAGTTCATATTACGCTACGAAATACTATTGACTACTCTTGATATTCTATATGATTAACTCGTTTCATTTGACTATTTTGAAGGAAATGGCACCGACTACTCGACACACCTTGAATATGAGCGAAGAGGAATTTCGTGCCTTTCTTGCTTCAAACATAGCCGCAGTACAGGCTGCGCTACATACCAACAATAACCTTGGATCTAGCAGTACAGGAAATCGTGTAGGATGCACCTACAAAGAATTCACTGCCTGCAAACCTTTGGAATTTGATGGAACCGAAGGACCGATCAGATTGAAACGGTGGACCGAGAAGGTCGAATCGGTGTTTGCCATAAGTAAGTGTACTGAAGAGGACAAAGTGAAGTACGCTACATATACCTTCACAGGTTCTGCGTTAACATGGTGGAATACCTATCTAGAGCAAGTGGGACAAGATGATGCTTACGCACTACCGTGGTCAGCATTCAAGCACTTGATGAACGAGAAGTACCGTCCCAGAACCGAGGTCAATAAGCTCAAGACAGAACTTAGAGGGTTACGAACCCAAGGATTTGATATTACCACGTACGAAAGACGATTCACAGAATTATGCATATTGTCCGGGAACGTTCGAAGATGAAGAAGAGAAGATCGACGCATTTGTGAAAGGATTACCAGAAAGAATCCAAGAAGATATAAGTTCACACGAGCCCGCCTCCATTCAACAGGCATGTAGAATGGCTCACAAACTAGTGAACCAGATTGAAGAAAGAATTAAAGAACAGACTGCTGAAGAGGCCAATGTGAAGCAAGTCAAAAGAAAGTGGGAGGAAAATGGTGATAAGAATCACCAATACAACAACAACAGCAATTACAACAATAATCGCAACAACTATCCCAACAATCGCAACATCAATCGCAACTACAACAAACGGCCCAACAACAACAACAACAACAATAACAGCAACTACAACAATCATCCCAACAACAATAATAACCGCAACAACAACAACAATCAGAAGCAGCTATGTCAAAGGTGTGAAAAGTATCACTCGGGGTTCTGCACCAAATTTTGCAACAAGTGTAAAAGAAATGGTCATAGCGCGGCGAAGTGTGAGGTCTACGGACCAGGGGTTAACAGAACGAAAGGAACAAATGGTGTCGGAACGAGTAATGGTGGACCAAGTAGTGTCGGAGCAAGTTATGCCAATGTAGTTTGTTATAAATGTGAAAAACCGGGCCACATTATTAGAAATTGCCCGAACCAGGAGAACACGAATGGACAAGGCCGCGGAAGAGTTTTCAATATTAATGCGGCAGAGGCACAGGAAGACCCGGAGCTTGTTACGAGTACGTTTCTTATTGACAATAAATCTGCTTACGTTTTATTTGATTCGGGTGCGGATAGAAGCTATATGAGTAGAGATTTTTGTGCTAAATTAAGTTGTCCATTGACGCCTTTGGATAGTAAATTTTTACTCGAATTAGCAAATGGTAAATTAATTTCAGCAGATAATATATGTTGGAATCGAGAAATTAAACTGGTTAGCGAAACATTTAAGATTGACTTGATACCAGTAGAGTTAGGGAGTTTTTGAAAGGACCCATCCTAATCCACCTGGACGAAGTCATCTACATTTGGTCCCATTGCGATGATCAGCTCCAAGTAATGTCCTTATATTGAGCAAATGCACAGCGGAAGACTTAATTCGTACCTGAGAATAAACATGCTTTAAAGGTCAACCAAAAGGTTGGTGAGTTCATAGGTTTATCATAACAATCATTTCAATATGTTAATAGACCACAAGATTTCTTAATCATAAACATAATACACTCGCAAGTGTATGTAAAGCATTCTAAGTGGTTGAGCACTTGGTAACCATACTTAACATTTAATCAACGTCGCATATTCCCTTTATTATGAAATCTCACTACACCGTACCAAGTGTAGTCACCAAAATGAAGTACTGTGCAACCGTTGAATACTGGTCATCCAGTTCGGTTGGGGTTGTCAGGCCCGATAGATCTATCAACAGGATTCGCGTTTACAATACCCTTGTAAATAGTAGTTACCAAGCAACAGGGAAATATGCCAGTGGTACAACTCAACGTAGAATATATTTTTAAGTACTTGTGTCTATTTTGTAAACATTTATAAAAGCAGCGCATGTATTCTCAGCCCAAAAATATATATTGCAAAAGCAATTAAAAAGGGAGCAAATGAAACTCACTTTTGCCTTGAAGGTATTTAATTTGACTTGGTCTCCGATGGATATCACGAACCTAACCATATATATAATATATCAACATATTTTCTTTTTAAGTAATCGTTACATATATATATATATATATATATATATATATATATATATATATATATATATATATATATATACTTTTAATACTTTTAATATTTTCTTAGTCCGTAGTTAGCAGTCCGATGTTAGTGGTCCACAATTAGTTGCTTAAATAAAATAAATAAAGACCCCATCATATTCGTATTGATCAGAATTAATCTCGACCCATGGTACCTTGTTGTCAAATGACGTGTTGCGTACATAAAGTACCGTGTTGTCAAATGACGTGTTGCGTACAATCATGAGGTCTTATGATTAATCTTCTCGTGTTGTTTACGGGTGGTCCTGAAATATATAAAATCAAATAATAAGTAATTATATATAAAATATCATATTAATTAGAAAAGATATGATTAATTTACTTTTTCTCCAAATATTTGCGTAGCTAAACTAGCTTCAGATACCCAATCTTGTTTTAGTCGTAGTTTCTTCATTACAACTCCGTTTTTGTTGGTTCAACTTGCCACTTCCTTGGATCGAGTCAAATTTTAAGAATATGAACTGAAAATACCTTAGTTTGTATTCGAAATCATAGGTTATAGGTCAAACTTTGGTGAAACTTATGAAAGTGATCATTTTCCATCATAAAAACAACATTTAATGATCATTTTTCTAAAAATACTTACACTTTGAGTTAAACTATGAAATTTTTATGTGTTAACATATACATAAGAAATATCATTTTTCCAGAACATGAACTTCTAATTCAAAGTTCAAGATGGTTTTTAATTATCCAACCCAAAACAGCCCCCGGTTGCACTCCGACGACGTAGATTCAGTTTTTAAGATGTTCTTTGTAAAACCAAGTTATATCTTGTTAGGTTAGCATATCATTATGATATATTACAGGTCTTGAAGTGTTTTAAAAGTAAAGTTAGAAGGATCTATTTAGTTTGTGAACAAGTTTGAAATCATTCAAACTATGTTCTTGTTGTTAAAATTTTATACCACAAAATAAGATAGCTATATGAATATGAATTGAATAAGATTATGAACAAGGTTACTATCTCAAGTTACTTGGATAAAGTTACTGCAAAAGATAAGAAATAATCTTGGAATCAAAGAGTGGTGGAGTTAGATCAAAAGGTTGGAAGTAAACTTCTTCAAATGGGTGGTTATTTTGATATGTTCTTGAAAGAGTTTTCTTATGGTGTTTAAGGCTTGTAATTGAAGCTAAATGATGGGGAAAATGCTTGGAGATGATCAAGTATGAAGTTAGGAGTATTTTGAGAGAGAAATGAGGGTGTAGGTATGAGAAAATGGAGTGAAGAAATGGTGTTCATTTATAAAAACGTTTTTAGTTTATAAAGAAAGAAAAGGATTCCTAATTTTGTTTTCTTACTAATAATTCATACTACTTGAAAAATTCTAGTTACCTCATATCTAGGGCAGTAATAATGTTGATTAGGATGTTGATTAGATGTGTATATACCAATAGTAAATACGTATAGAAGCTGGGTATGATACAGGTACATATACCCTAGATATATGTATAGAAATCTTAAGGAAACGGAACGAGAATTCAAATATAGCTATCTTTTGTGAATATACTTATATTGTTTTATGTATTTAAGTCCTTAAAAAGTGATTAAATACATTATATATACGATACATGTATAAGCATTATAGATTATAAGTATAGATATCAAAGAATGTTACGTATAGTTATCGTTTTGAAAACTTAAGTTAGTAGTTTCAAAATATACTTATAACTCATTGTCATTAGTATACAATGAGATGTTAAACCATCCTTAGATCATGTTAAATATATATAAATACATATATGTACACAAACGTATAATTATCGTATGTTATATAGTTCGTGATATCATCGGTCATATTAGACGGGCAAACGTTGTGTAAAACTCTTTTCAAAAACACAAGTCTTAACAATTTGGATTGCTTATCATGTTGGTATGGTTTAATTTATGTAAATATTAATCTCATAAGTATAATTTGGTCAGAAAATTCCGGGTCATTACAGTTTTGATGTGATAATTGGTATGGACTGGTTGAAAGAAGTGAAAGCAGAGATCGTTTGTTATAAAAATGCAATTCGCATTATACGAGAAAAAGGAAAACCCTTAATGGTGTACGGAGAAAAGGGCAACACGAAGCTACATCTTATTAGTAATTTGAAGGCACAAAAACTAATAAGAAAAGGTTGCTATGCTGTTCTAGCACACGTCGAGAAAGTACAAATTGAAGAAAAGAGCATCAATGATGTTCCCGTCGCAAAAGAGTTTCCCGATGTATTTCTGAAAGAATTACCGGGATTACCCCCACATCGATCCGTTGAATTTCAAATAGATCTTGTACCAGGAGCTGCACCAATAGCTCGTGCTCCTTACAGACTCGCACCCAGCGAAATGAAGGAACTTCAGAGCTAATTACAAGAACTTTTAGAGCGTGGTTTCATTTGACCAAGCACATCACCGTGGAGAGCTCCTGTTTTGTTTGTCAAGAAGAAAGATGGTACATTCAGGTTGTGTATCGACTACCGAGAGTTGAACAAACTTACCATCAAGAACCGCTACCCACTACCGAGAATCGATGACTTATTTGATCAACTACAAGGCTCGTCTGTTTATTCAAAGATTGACTTACGTTCCGGGTATCATCAAATGCGGGTGAAAGAAGATGATATTCCAAAGACTGCTTTCAGAACACGTTACGGTCATTACGAGTTTATGGTCATGCCGTTTGGTTTAACTAATGCACCAGCTGTGTTCATGGACCTTATGAACCGAGTGTGTGGACCATACCTTGACAAGTTTGTCATTGTTTTCATTGATGACATACTTATTTACTCAAAGAATGACCAAGAACACGGTGAACATTTGAGAAAGGTGTTAGAAGTATTGAGGAAGGAAGAATTGTACGCTAAGTTTTCAAAGTGTGCATTTTGGTTAGAAGAAGTTCAATTCCTCGGTCACATAGTGAACAAAGAAGGTATTAAGGTGGATCCGGCAAAGATAGAAACTGTTGAAAAGTGGGAAACCCCGAAAACTCCGAAACACATACGCTAGTTTTTAGGACTAGCTGGTTACTACAGAAGGTTCATCCAAGACTTTTCCAGAATAGCAAAACCCTTGACTGCATTAACGCATAAAGGGAAGAAATTTGAATGGAAGTATGAACAAGAGAAAGCATTTCAGTTATTGAAGAAAAAGCTAACTACGGCACCTATATTGTCATTGCCTGAAGGGAATGATGATTTTGTGATTTATTGTGACGCATCAAAGCAAGGTCTCGGTTGTGTATTAATGCAATGAACGAAGGTGACTGCTTATGCGTCTAGACAATTGAAGATTCACGAACAAAATTATACGATGCATGATTTGGAATTAGACGCGGTTGTTTTTGCATTAAAGACTTGGAGGCACTACTTATATGGGGTCAAAAGTATTATATATACCGACCACAAAAGTCTTCAACACATATTTAATCAGAAACAACTGAATATGAGGCAGCGTAGGTGGATTGAATTGTTGAATGATTACGACTTTGAGATTCGTTACCACCCGGGAAAGGCAAATGTGGTAGCCGACGCCGTGAGTAGGAAGGACAGAGAACCCATTCGAGTAAAATCTATGAATATAATGATTCACAATAACTTTACTACTCAAATAAAGGAGGCGCAACAAGGAGTTTTAAAAGATGGAAATTCAAAGGATGAAATACCCAAAGGATCGGAGAAGCATCTTAATATTCGAGAAGATGGAACCCGGTATAGGGCTGAAAGGATTTAGGTACCAAAATTTGGAGATATGAGAGAAATGGTACTTAGAGAAGCTCATAAAACCAGATACTCAATACATCCTGGAACGGGGAAGATGTACAAGGATCTCAAGAAACATTTTTGGTGGCCGGGTATGAAAGCCGATGTTGCTAAATACGTAGAATAATGTTTGACGTGTTCTAAGGTCAAAGCTGAGCATCAGAAACCATCAGGTCTACTTCAACAACCCGAAATCCCGGAATGGAAATGGGAAAACATTACCATGGATTTCATCACTAAATTGCCAAGGACTGCAAGTGGTTTTGATACTATTTGGGTAATAGTTGATCGTCTCACCAAATCAGCACACTTCCTGCCAATAAGAGAAGATGACAAGATGGAGAAGTTAGCACGACTGTATTTGAAGGAAGTCGTCTCCAGACATGGAATACCAATCTCTATTATCTCTGATAGGGATGGCAGATTTATTTCAAGATTTTGGCAGACATTACAGCAAGCATTAGGAACTCGTCTAGACATGATTACTACCTATCATCCACAAACTGATGGGCAGAGCGAAAGGACGATACAAACGCTTGAAGACATGCTACGAGCATGTGTTATTGATTTTGGAAACAGTTGGGATCGACATCTACCGTTGGTAGAATTTTCCTATAACAACAGCTACCATTCAAGCATTGAGATGGCGCCGTTTCAAGCACTTTATGGTAGAAAGTGCAGGTCTCCGATTTTTTGGAGTGAAGTGGGGGATAGATAGATTACGGGTCCGGAGATAATACAAGAAACTACCGAGAAGATCATCCAAATTCAACAACGATTGAAAACCGCCCAAAGTCGATAAAAGAGCTACGCTGACATTAAAAGAAAAGATATTGAGTTTGAAATTGGAGAGATGGTCATGCTTAAAGTTGCACCTTGGAAAGGTGTTGTTCGATTTGGTAAACGAGGGAAATTAAATCCAAGGTATATCGGACCATTCAAGATTATTGATCGTGTCGGACCAGTAGCTTACCGACTTGAGTTACCTCAACAACTCACGGCTGTACATAACACTTTCCACGTCTCGAATTTGAAAAAATGTTTTGCTAAAGAAGATCTCACTATTCCGTTAGATGAAATCCAAATCAACGAAAAACTTCAATTCATCGAAGAACCCGTCGAAATAATGGATCGTGAGGTTAAAAGACTTAAGCAAAACAAGATACCAATTGTTAAGGTTCGATGGAATGCTCGTAGAGGACCTAAGTTCACCTGGGAACGAGAAGATCAGATGAAGAAGAAATACCAGCATTTATTTCCAGAAGATACGTCAACACCTCCAACTGCTTAAAATTTTGGGACGAAATTTATTTAACTGGTAGGTACTGTAGTGACCCGAACTTTTCCATATTTATATATATATATTAAATGAAATTGTTATTTACATGATTAAGTGTTTCCAACATATTAAGCAATTAAACTTGTTAAGACTTGATTAATTGAAATAGGTTTCATATAGACAATTGACCACCCAAGTTGACCGGTGATTCACGAACGTTAAAACTTGTAAAAACTATATGATGACATATATATGGATATATATATAGTTAACATGATATTATGATAAGTAAACATATCATTAAGTATATTAACAATGAACTACATATGTAAAAGCAAGACTACTAACTTAATGATTTTGAAACGAGACATATATGTAACGATTATCGTTGTAACGACATTTAATGTATATATATCATATTAAGAGATATTCATACATCATATTATCATTATAATATAATAATTTAAAATCTCATTTGATATTATAAACATTGGGTTAACAACATTTAACAAGATCGTTAACCTAAAGGTTTCAAAACAACACTTACATGTAATGACTAACGATGACTTAACGACTCAGTTAAAATGTATATACATGTAGTGTTTTAATATGTATTCATACACTTTTGAAAGACTTCAAGACACTTATCAAAATACTTCTACTTAACAAAAATTCTTAAAATTACAATCTCGTTCAGTTTCATCAACAATTCTACTCGTATGCACCCGTATTCGTACTCGTACAATACGCACCTTTTAGATGTATGTACTATTGGTATATACACTCTAATTATCAGCTATTAGCAGTCCATGTGAGTCACCTAACACATGTGGGAACCATCATTTGGCAACTAGCATGAAATATCTCATAAAATTATAAAAATATGAGTAATCATTCATGACTTATTTACATGAAAACAAAATTACATATCCTTTATATCTAATCCATACACCAACGACTAAAAACACCTACAAACACTTTCATTCTTCAATTTTCTTCATCTAATTGATCTCTCTCAAATTCTATCTTCAATTTCTAAGTGTTCTTCATAAATTCTACAAGTTCTAGTTTCATAAAATCAAGAATACTTCCAAGTTTGCTAGCTTACTTCCAATCTTCTAGAGTGATCATCCAACCTCAAGAAATATTTCTTATTTACAGTAAAATATCTTTATAATACAAGGTAATACTCATATTCAAACTTTGATTCAATTTCTATAACTATAACAATCTTATTTCGAGTGGAAATCTTACTTGAACTTGTTTTTCGTGTCATGATTCTGCTTCAAGAACTTTCAAGCCATCCAAGGATCCTTTGAAGCTAGATCCATTTTTCTCATTTCTAGTAGCTTTATCCAGAAAACTTGAGGTGGTAATGATGTTCATAACATCATTCGATTCATACATATAAAGCTATCTTATTCGAAGGTTTAAACTTGTAATCACTAGAACATAGTTTAGTTAATTCTAAACTTGTTCGCAAACAAAAGTTAATCCTTCTAACTTGACTTTTAAAATCAACTAAACACATGTCCTATATCTATATGATATGCTAACTTAATGATTTAAAACCTGGAAACACGAAGAATACTGTAAAACCGGACATACGCCGTCGTAGTAACACCGCGGGCTGTTTTGGGTTAGTTAATTAAAAACTATGATAAACTTTGATTTAAAAGTTGTTCTTCTGGGAAAATGATTTTTCTTATGAACATGAAACTATATCCAAAAATCATGGTTAAACTCAAAGTGAAAGTATGTTTTTCAAAATGGTCATCAAGACGTCGTTCTTTCGACTGAAATGACTACCTCTTATAATATTGAATTGTAACATGTATTTCTGACTATAAACTTATACATTTTCTGTTTATATTCATAAACTTAATTTCAATATGAAACCATAGCAACTTAAATCACTCAAAACGGATTTAAAACGAAGAAGTTATGGGTAAAACAAGATTGGATAATTTTGCTTGTTGTAGCTACGTGAAAATTGGTAACAAATCTATATTAATCATATCCTAGCTAACTTATATTGTATTATACATGTATTCTAATATATTATGTAATCTTAGGATACCATAGACAAGTATGCAAATATTTTGACATATCATATCGACCCATGTATATATATTATTTGGAACAACCATAGACACTCTATATGCAGTAATGTTTGAGTTAGCTATACAGGGTTGAGGTTGATTCCAAAAATGTATATAATTTGAGTTGTGATCTAGCCTGAGACATGTATACACTGGGTCGTGGATTGATTCAAGATAATATATATCGATTTATTTCTGTACATTTAACTGTGGACAACTAGTTGTAGGTTACTAACGAGGACAACTGACTTAATAAACATAAAACATTAAAACGTATTAAAAATATTGTAAATATATTTTGAACATACTTTGATATATATGTACATATTTGTTATAGGTTCGTGAATCAACCAGTGGCCAAGTCTTACTTCCCGACGAAGTAAAAATCTGTGAAAGTGAGTTATAGTCTCACTTTTAAAATCTAATATTTTTGGGATGAGAATACATGCAGTTTTATAAATGTTTTACAAAATAGACACAAGTACGTGAAACTACATTTTATGGTTGAATGATCGAAATCGAATATGCCCCTTTTAGCTTGGTAGCCTAAGAATTAGGGAACTGGCCCCTAATTGACGCGAATCCTAAAGGTAGATCTACGGGAACTAACAACCCCCATTCTGGAATTTGGAAGTGTCCTGGAATGATGGGGATATTCTATATGCATCTTGTTAATGTCGGTTACCAGGTGTTCACCATATAAATGATTTTTATACAGATTGTATATTATTGAAAGTTGAAATCTTGTGGTCTATTATTATTACGATTTGATATATATAGGTTATAGGTTAAACCTATAACTCACCAACATTTTTATTGACGTTTAAAGCATGTTTATTCTCAGGTGATTATTAAGAGCTTCTGCTGTTGCATGCTAAAATATGGACAAGATTTGGTGTCAGCATATTTGTATAATATTGTTTAAAACTGCATTCGAGATTTACTTTATTGTAACATATTAATATTGTAAACCAATATGTATTGGTAGTGTGTAAGTGTGATATTTTTAGATTATCATTTCTGGATAATCTAGGTGGTGTCCTTTTAACCTTGTCGATAAAATAAAGGTTATGGTTTGTTTTAAAAACGAATGCAGTCTTTGAAAATCGTCTCATATAGAGGTCAAAACCTCGCAACGAAATCAATTAATATGGAACGTTTATAATCAATATGAACGGGACATTTCAGTTGGTATCCGAGAGTTGGTCTTAGAGAACCATAATTTTGCATTAGTGTGTCTTACCGAGTTTCTTAGGATGCATTAGTGTGTCTGGACTTCGACCGTGTTTTTCTTCAAAAACGATTGCTTAACATTTTTTGTTGAAAACTATATATTATTAACATGTAAATATTAGGTGATATATTAATCACTTAAGTGTTTGATATTGTGTGATAGATGTCTACCTCTATTACAAATCCCATCGACTCACCTAATAATAATGAAGAGTTGAATATATTTTGAGAAGATTCACAAATTCCCGAAGAGGAACCGGAAGAGGAGGAACCGAAAGAAGAGGAACCGGAAGAGGAGGAACCGGAAGAGGAGGAACCGAAAGAAGAAGATGTTTCGGAGGAAGAAATATTGATACCTACAGTAAATCGATTAAATAAAAGAAAATCCTCAACCAACGGACCAAAGTTAATAATGGTCAATGGTGTTTCCACCGAGGAAGCAAAATATTGTGAAAAGACCCGTCCTAATCCATCCGTACAAAGTCCACATCGATTATAAACGATTCACAACAGTTGATTACATCGCGAGGTACTTGACCTCTATATAATACATTTTATAAACATTGCATTCATTTTTGAAAAGACAATCTTTCATTACATCTACGATTGACGACATGCATACCATTTCATAACATATCATACTATAATTGACTTAATAATAATCTTGATGAACTCAACGACTTGAATGCAACGTCTTTTGAAATATGTCATGAATGACTTCAATTAATATCTCTAAGATGAGCAAAAGTACAGCGGAAGATTTCTTTCATACCTGAGAATAAACATGCTTTAAAGTGTCAACCAAAAGGTTGGTGAGTTCATTAGTTTATCATAAACAAACATTTCATAATTTTAATAGACCACAAGATTTCATATTTCCAATTCTCATAAATAAACGTCCCATGCATAGAGACAAAAATATCATTCATATGGATTGAACACCTGGTAACCGACATTAACAATATGCATATAGAATATCCCCATCATTCCGGGATCCTCCTTCAAACATGATATAAATTTCGAAGTACTAAAGCATCCGGTACTTTGGATGTGGCTTGTTGGGCCCGATAGATCTATCTTTAGAGTTCGCGTCAATTAGGGTGTCTGTTCCCTAATTCTTAGATTACCAGACTTAATAAAAAGGGGTATATTCGATTTCGATCATTCAACCATATAATGTAGTTTCGATTACTTGTGTCTATTTCGTAAAAACATTTATAAAAATTGCGCATGTATTCTCAGCCCAAAAATATAAAAGGGTAAAAAGGCAAATGAAACTCACCTAATGTATTTTGTAGTAAAAATACATATAACAATACTGAACAATTGAACAATGCAGTGTTGGCCTCAGATTCACGAACCTATATCAATTGTATATATATTAAAATATATAATCGTAATCGGACAAGTTTATATATTATATTTTAAATTATATATTATACTTATTTAGTTTGTGTATATCTTTAAAATGTTTAATATTTATATATTTAGTTATATTAATATATATATATATATATATATATATATATATATATATATATATATATATCATTAGTTTGTTAAATATAAGTATTTATTTAAATATTGTTATTATGTTTGATATGTAGGTATATAAACTATTAATATAATTACAATATATGTATTAAGTATATTTTTAGGTACAAAATATTTATCCGTAACAAAAATGATAATTTCTATAATAATGATTTACTACTAATAATAACTTTCTTAATATCGATAATACTAATAATAATAACCATATTGTTAAAATTGATACCTATGTTAATAATAGCAAAAATAATAATTACAAAAATGATATTAGTGCTAATGTTAGTAATAATAATAACTTATATTGTTTTTATATTAACAATAATAATAATTCTAATCATAATCATAATATTAATAGTAGCACTAAAATGATAATTTAATGCTGATAATAACCTTAATAATACTTATAGTAATGATAATATTAAGGATAATACTAATATTAATAATTTTAATGAGAATACGAGTAATTATAATGATAATACTAGTATTACTAATAATACTTTTAATAATCATAATACTAGTAATAAATATTAAAATAATTATAATAACATTAGTAATAATAATAATAATAATAATAATAATAATAATAATAATAATAATAATAATAATAATAATAATCATAACAATAACAATCATATAAAAAAACAATAATAATAAAAATTAATATTTATAAGTAATGATAATGATAATAATAATAATAATAATAATAATAATAATAATAATAATAATACATAAAGGCTACCTTAGGAACTAGCTTGCAAAAAGAAATGTCTGAAATTGGATTCGAATTTCTTGATGAACAATTGGGTTGACTTTTTATTTTTGAAAGTTTGACTCAAAAATTCTAGCTCGATATAAAGAGTTGAGAATTGGGGTTTTGCAGGTAGATTCAATAAAAGATTTCTAATCTTTCTGCATTTTTACTTTTTGATTTATGACTCGAATTTACGATATGACTGTAAAGTGGAAGAATAAGGCTTACGAGCCTGTTATGGGTTTTATTTTCATTGAAAACAAATAGCTGTAATCTTTTATTGTTTTATTGACTGATTAACACAGCGACAAAAGAATGAATAAAGGTTGTCTGTATCCTGGATTTGTTCGACAAATAAATCACAGGCTAAATAGGACACACAAGAAAATAAGGGAAAGTTGGTTGATAATCTGATTCTATATATCGATATATATATATCTGTATTTACTTATTTATATATCTAATTATTTATGTATTTTGCATATTAAGGAAACATAGTATTATTAATAATACTAATATTATTGTTTAGTAAAACCAATGATATTAGTTAATAAAGATAATGTTAATAATAATACTAGTAAGACTAATGTTAGTAACAATCTTTAATAAGATGTTAATTTCTTTTGTAATCATAATAATAATAATACTTTGAATAACCCTAATACTAATTAAATTTATAATTTTTACTATTAACTATGTTAATATTAGCATTTATCTTTAATCACAATGAAAGTAATAATAACGATATTAATAACTACCTTTTTACCTTATAATTACTTTTACAATTATTTATTGTATCATGTTTACTAATTATATAATATCTATTATACAGTAACTTATTAAATCTTTACTATTTATAATTTATAATATATCTAATATTACTTATGTTTAGAATTTAAATGTATATGTTATTTATTTTAATAGTAACTTAATTATTCTGTATATTTACTTATATTTAATTCCAATTATTATTATTATATATATATATATATATATATATATATATATATACATTTATATACATATATGTATTTATTTATAATTATTGGTTCGTGAATCGTCCGGAAATGGTCAAAGGTCAAATGAATATATTAAACACAGTTCAAAGTTTTTCCGAGACTTAACATTACAGACTTGCTTATCGTGTCGAGATCAGATATAAAGATCAAGTTTAAATTTGATCGGCTTATCGTGTCGAGATCAGATATAAAGATCAAGTTTAAATTTGATCAGAAATTCCCGGGTCGTCACAGTACCTACCCGTTAAAGAAATTTCGTCCCGAAATTTGAGTGAGGTGGTCATGACTAACAATAAAAATGTTTTCATGACAAATATGAGTTGATAAATTGAGTTTTATCATTATTGAATAATACTGATAAAATAATTCGATTATTCGAAGAGCACGAATGAAGTTATCACGAAAGAGTGAAATGAATAAATGAAGTTTCGTTTTAACTTTTGATGTTGTCTTGGTTGAATTCCGAAATTCAAGGGATATAAAGAAAATCTTCGAAATCTAAAAGATTTGATTCTTCGGCGAATAAGGAAATTAAGATCTCTATAATTAATGCGGAAATCTGCCTTGATTTCTTTGTCTGGTATTTTCACTATAAATGAACTTCTTCCGTTCCATTACTTTCACCATTCCTATACTTTCTTCCTTTATTCCTACTTCTAAAATATTGTGGAAATGCTCCATCCAGTCCCGATTCTTGAAAATCTGTCATCCTTCTTTTCAATCTTCCACCAGAAAATTTGTTTACTTCTACTATTGCCTTGGGGAAATACTATTCTTAATTATACCGTGTCTTTATATTGTTATTCGTATTAATATCCACGGTTTGTAGCTTCTGTGTTGTTATTGGATTTTATATCTTCCCTTATATTTCAATGTCCCTACTTCTGTTTCCTATAATTATTGTCATCCACAGTTAATGCGCTCTCTTATTTGCTGCGATTTATACCCCCTTTCAATTTCGGAGCTTCATGTTTTTGTTTACTTTTCGCAAGTAACGGTCCAGAATTCATAGGTATGGAGTTTTGAATTATCATAATATACAAGGTAGAAAGGAAAGGTAGTAGCACGATTTATTTTGTCAAATTACCTGAATCACCGAGAATAGAACTATCAAAAATATATTTTCTTGATATGTTCAGAAGTTAAGCAGAATGAAAGAGTTATGTAACATGGCACATGATGACGTTATAATCTGTGAATCATCATTTTCCATTTAGAAACTCAGCATAGCTTATAGTAATATAATCACGTTGATCAAGTGTCATTATATTATACTAACTCATGCATCAATTTCTTTACATTTCTCTAGAATTTATTATAAATTAAACTTAGATTTTACAGAAGTTTCCAATATAATGAAACACAGGAAG
Source organism: Rutidosis leptorrhynchoides (assembly GCF_046630445.1). Classification (NCBI taxonomy): domain Eukaryota; kingdom Viridiplantae; phylum Streptophyta; class Magnoliopsida; order Asterales; family Asteraceae; genus Rutidosis; species Rutidosis leptorrhynchoides. The sequence goes on along the minus strand of NC_092341.1, from coordinate 289,437,146 downwards.
CACGAAGAGGTATATAATTTCGGACGAGAATATTTATGAAAATATCCCCAGAAATATCGAAGATATTGATGATGATATTTTGGAATTTCTAAGTTCGATGGTTGATGGAGAAAAATTTTCCGCAAGATTTTAACATGACTTCGGAGCAAGATATTCTCTAAAGATTTCAACAGATCCAGAATTATCGGGATTATTTGAATATAGGGTATGGTCCTTGTATTTGTCCTTGGTCTCCTTCATGGTTAGTTCAATCCGTTTTTCAGTCCCAACTTTTCTGAGCTTTTCCAACATACTATTCTTTATCATCAAACTTTTGACTGTTAAGGCAGTCTTCAGTTTTCACTGCCACATCAACTTTTTCAAAACTCAGGAAACTGATTAATAAGCTAAAGCGCTTATCAGAAATTCAGAATTGAAATTCATAAATATGGGAGATAGAAGTTATATATATATATATATATATATATATATATATATATATATATATATATATATATATATATATATATATATATATATATATATATATATATATATATATATATATATATATATATATAAATTGTAGTCGTAGAATCGTTGAGAATTTCAAGATTATCGATTGATGCCTTCCGGTACTTGGTATGGTAATTATCGTTACAAGATACCGATGAGTTCATGATAAGACTTCAATAGATAAATATATTGATTTGTCGAAGAGATTTAAGCCAAAGAGCAACGAGGTTGCTGGTACATCTGCTGGTAATCAGATGGAATATAAAAGGTTCCCCGGTAGCAATAAAAGAGCACACATATATATCAAGGCTATAATAAGGTTGTTTCGAATGAAAAGTCGAAGTTGACTTGTTGGAGCTGTGACAAATTTGGCTAATTTCGAAAGGAATCGTAAGGTTATTTTTGCTAATAAATGATAAAGAATTCGACGCGGATACGTGTTAAACTATGACTTTGGTTTCGAGAGTTTTTCAGGTGCATAACTATATGCATAAATCTTTTCTTCCGTTGATGAGATGCAGTTGGTTCATTCTCTCGATTGAGGTGTTTTCAAGAATTATGAAAGGTTTGAACGCAAATTGGAATCGTCAAGATACAAATGAGGTTTAAGATGAAATCAAGTGGCAAACTTGAAGAATTGTTTAGTTTCATATATTATAATCAATATTTTAATTCATTTTAATTGTCCAATGTTATTAGTCCACAGTCGATAGTCCACAGTTAACAGTCTAATAATTTATATATAGTTTAATATATAATATTCGAATTAATTAATAAATATCGTGACCCGTATACATGTCTCAGACTTGATCACAACTCAAAGTATATATATTATTTGAGAATTAACCTCAATCCTGTATAGAGAACTCGATCATTACTGCATATAGAGTGTCTATGGTGATTCCAAATAATATATATAGATGCGTCGATATGATATGTCAAAACCTTGTATACGTGTCCCGATATTTAAAGTGCATAAAATAAATAACAAAAATTAAATGACGATAAATAAAGTGCGTAAAGTAAATAACAGAAATTAAATGACGATAAATAAAATTGCGAGAATGTAAATTGCGATAAATAAACTGTGATAAATAAATTACGATAATTAAATGGTAATACGGAATTAACAGATAGCTAGGAACAGTTAGCTAGGATTTTGTTAGCGTGGATTCTTAATAGAATTTCATATTGTTAATTAATCTGTTTCTAATCAATTTTTATTGTGTCCATTATTTCTTCATTATGCCACTTGTTGGATTCTTATAGGTCAAAATCCAAATATGTAATTGGATGAATGTGGTTATTCTGTGGTGAACGGATTTGTATATCGGTGGATGTAAGTTAGGATAGTATATGACTGTTGAAAAAGATTCGAAGAACGTACAATGTAACTTATTAATGTGAAATTTAAATAGTCCTCGGGTATTACCTACCCGTTAAAACATTTTCACCATTAACAGTTTGTACAAGAGAATTTTTAATTACAATCTTTATGAAAACATATATACATATATATTTTCTTCAGATGTATTCATGGATTTAATGAGTTAATATGATATTAAACTCATTTGCTTTTTGGTTGGAACTAGAATAAATAATCTCTAAAACTTTAGAGATTACATATTCGACATGTCGAACGAAGATCATACTCAAAGTACAGATGATGATATTGAAGCATGGATTGTTGATGGTACTGGTGCTGTTATTGATTGTACTATTGGTGCTGGTGATGTTGTTGAAGCTGGTACATTTTGCACCTTATTCTCCGAATTGATTATTTGAGCGCGAAGTTCGTTGACTTATTACTCCAAGATGATTGTCGGTCGGAACGAGAGGATGAATAAGGTTCAGAATTGTGGATAGAATATAATCTTGTCGAGTTACCCCGGAAATGAGACTGAAAATGGTGTCTCGAACAGGTTCGCCGGTAAACGCTTCAGGTTCATTGTCAAGAGGTGAATTCGGTTGGTGGAAGGGATTGCCTTCTGCGCGTTTCCATTAATTTAGTCGACTACGAACCCATCAGATGAATTGATAATGGCTGATTGGTTGATTCATGCCGATGACGCTGTTTTCGGAGCTTAGGTGAACATCTATGTCGGAATAGCTGTCGGAATAACTACCGGAATAGCTATCAGAATCTGAGGGACTCGAACTGGTTGTAGTATTCATCTCGTACGATCAGATGAAGGATTTTCGATAAGAAATAGATTATAGGATGTAGATTAGTACCATGCAATACATAATTTACATATGCATATATAATACTAAAATTCCATAAGTTACGGAGGAATCTACGGAAGTTGTCAGGCAAAGTTACAGTAACAGATACGCTAAGATATGAAGTAGCAGATACGCTAAGATATGAATTTTGTCTATACACTATTCATGCAGTCAATGCAGTAAAACGTGTCTAGACTAAGAATGATAAGCAAGTGATTCTCTAAGAATGATAAGAAGGTAATTTTTGACACCAAATGATAAGCAAAACTTTTGACATGCAGACACGGTCGAAGTCCAGACTCACTAATGCATCCTAACGACTTATCAGTTAGACACACTAATGCAGACATGGTTCGCTAAGACCACCGCTCTGATTCCAACTGAAAGGACCCGTCCTAATCCATCCAGACAAAGTCCACATCGATTATAAACGATTCACAACAGTTGAATACATCGCGAGGTACTTGACCTCTATATAATACATTTTACAAACATTGCATTCATTTTTGAAAAGACAATCTTTCATTACATCTACGGTTGATGACATGCATACCATTTCATAATATATCATACTATAATTGACTTAATAATAATCTTGATGAACTCAACGACTCGAATGCAACGTCTTTTGAAATATGTCATGAATGACTCCAATTAATATCTCTAAGATGAGCAAAAGCACAGCGGAAGATTTCTTTCATACCTGAGAATAAACATGCTTTAAAGTGTCAACCAAAAGGTTGGTGAGTTCATTAGTTTATCATAAACAAACATTTCATAATTTTAATAGACCACAAGATTTCATATTTCCAATTCTCATAAATAAACGTCCCATGCATAGAGACAAAAATATCATTCATATGGATTGAACACCTGGTAACCGACATTAACAATATGCATATAGAATATCCCCATCATTCCGGGATCCTCCTTCGGACATGATATAAATTTCGAAGTACTAAAGTATCCGGTACTTTGGATGGGGCTTGTTGGGCCCGATAGATCTATCTTTAGAGTTCGCGTCAATTAGGGTGTCTGTTCCCTAATTCTTAGATTACCAGACTTAATAAAAAGGGGCATATTCGATTTCGATCATTCAACCATATAATGTAGTTTCGATTACTTGTGTCTATTTCGTAAAAACATTTATAAAAATTGCGCATGTATTCTCAGCCCAAAAATATAAAAGGGTAAAAAGGCAAATGAAACTCACCTAATGTATTTTGTAGTAAAAATACATATAACAATACTGAACAATTGAACAATGCAGTGTTGGCCTCAGATTCACGAACCTATATCAATTGTATATATATTAAAATATATAATCGTAATCGAACAAGTTTATATATTATATTTTAAATTATATATTATACTTATTTAGTTTGTGTATATCTTTAAAATGTTTAATATTTATATATTTAGTTATATTAATATATATATATATATATATATATATATATATATCATTAGTTTGTTAAATATAAGTATTTATTTAAATATTGTTATTATGTTTGATATGTAGGTATATAAACTATTAATATAATTACAATATATGTATTAAGTATATTTTTAGGTACAAAATATTTATCCGTAACAAAAATGATAATTTCTATAATAATGATTTACTACTAATAATAACTTTCTTAATATCGATAATACTAATAATAATAACGATATTGTTAAAATTGATACCTATGTTAATAATAGTAAAACTAATAATTACAAAAATGATATTAGTGCTAATGTTAGTAATAATAATAACTTGTATTATTTTTATATTAACAATAATAATAATTCTAATCATAATCATAATATTAATAGTAGCACTAAAATGATAATTTAATACTGATAATAACCTTAATAATACTTATAGTAATGATAATATAATACTAATATTAATAATTTTAATGAGAAAACGAGTAATTATAATGATAATACTAGTATTACTAATAATACTTTTGATAATCATAATACTAGTAACAAATATTAAAATAATTATAATAACATTAGTAGTAATAATAATAATAATAATAATAATAATAATAATAATAATAATAATAATAATAATAGTAATCATAACAATAACAATCATATAAAAAAACAATAATAATAAAAATTAATATTTATAAGTAATGATAATGATGATGATAATAATAATAATAATAATAATAATAATAATAATAATAATAATAATAATAATAATAATAATACATAAAGGCTACCTTAGGAACTAGCTTGCAAAAAGAAATGTCTGAAATGGGATTCGAATTTCTTGATGAACAATTGGGTTGACTTTTTATTTTTGAAAGTTTGACTCAAAAATTCTAGCTCGATATAAAGAGTTGAGAATTGGGGTTTTGCAGGTAGATTCAATAAAAGATTTCTAATCTTTCTGCATTTTTACTTTTTGATTTATGACTCGAATTTATGATATGACTGTAAAGTGGAAGAACAAGGCTTACGAGCCTGTTATGGGTTTTATTTTCATTGAAAACAAATAGCTGTAATCTTTTATTGTTTTATTGACTGATTAACACAGCGACAAAAGAATGAATAAAGGTTGTCTGTATCCTGGATTTGCTCGACAAATAAATCACAGGTTAAATAGGACACACAAGAAAATAAGGGAAAGTTGGTTGATAATCTGATTCTATATATCGATATATATTTCTGTATTTACTTATTTATATATCTAATTATTTATGTATTTTACATATTAAGGAAACATAGTATTATTAATAATACTAATATTATTATTTAGTAAAATTAGTGATATTAGTTAATAAAGATAATGTTAATAATAATACTAGTAAGACTAATGTTAGTAACAATCTTTAATAAGATGTTAATTTCTTTTGTAATCATATTAATAATAATACTTTGAATAACCCTAATACTAATTAAATTTATAATTTTTACTATTAACTATGTTAATATTAGCATTTATCTTTAATCACAACGAAAGTAATAATAACGATATTAATAACTACCTTTTTACCTTATAATTACTTTTACAATTATTTATTGTATCATGTTTACTAATTATATAATATCTATTATACAGTAACTTATTAAATCTTTACTATTTATAATTTATAATATATCTAATATTACTTATGTTTAGAATTTATATGTATATATTATTTATTTTAATAGTAACTTAATTATTCTGTATATTTACTTATATTTAATTCCAATTATTATATATATATATACATTTATATACATATATGTATTTATTTATAATTATTGGTTCGTGAATCGTCCGGAAATGGTCAAAGGTCAAATGAATATATTAAACACAGTTCAAAGTTTTTCCGAGACTTAACATTACAGACTTGCTTATCGTGTCGAGATCAGATATAAAGATCAAGTTTAAATTTAATCGGCTTATCGTGTCGAGATCAGATATAAAGATCAAGTTTAAATTTGATCGGAAATTCCCGGGTCGTCACATATTGGGAAGATTACCAATTTTTCGATGAATCGGATCCCGATGAGGATTCCGATGATGTTATAGAAATTACCTTGACCCAATTTAATTAAGCAAAAGAAAATAATAAGGGAAAAGGTATAAAAATAGAGAAACCTGATTCCAACCCCGATGAACTTTATATGTATCGACAACATCCGTATTTCCTAAATTGTAACAATAACCCGGGAACCTCTAAACCACCAGGTTTTTCTAAACCATTGTGGAAAATGACGGATCGTATTAGAGGAACACCATATATCCCTAGAAAATTAGGAAAATGAACCAAGTCCGAAGAAGAAGAAACTAGTGATTCAGATTAGAGGGTTGTAATCATGTTGTATATTATATGTATTGTAGTGTGCTTGGACTTTATGTTCTATGTAAACATTGCTTGTATTGTTTGTTAATTATCTTTTACGAATCTAATCCTTTTCTATTTTACAGTATAAAAACACAAAATGGACGTTAAGGGTAGACAACCGAATATTTTAGAAGACCTACCGGAGGATATGATTGATGAAATCTTGTCTAGAGTCAGTCAGAATTCATCAGCACAATTAGTTATGGCGAAATTAACTTGTCAAACATTTGAAAGACTTTCCAGAAATGCCTTAGTTTATAAAAGGCTTTCCTTTGATAGGTGGGGTATATCACATTGGGGAGACCGTAAGTTACGCCGTGTTTTCTTTAAAGCGTTAAATGCGGGGAACCCAAATGCAATTTTACGCTACGGGTTAAGAACCTATTTTGACTCAACATATCCCAACATAGGATTTCGTGAGTTAGAAAGAGCTTCTAACATGCAACATAAAGAAGCATGTTATGCTTACGGGTTAGTGATGTTCGCTTCTTACCAAAGTGAGAAAAAGAACATTGGATTACAACTTTTAAATAAAACCTTCCCACAAGTGACGGATTCAGTAGTTGGGGTGAGAAACAAGGTTTTAAGATTATTACGGGGCTGTTGGACATTACGAAACCCTCGTCCTTTTGACGATATTACAACATGTTGCCTAGCCAATGGTCATAATGGTTACTTTCCACAAGACCAAGGATGGGAAGCCGTCTTAGTAAAACCAAAATGCATGACTTGTTTCTGGACTTATGAATTACGTGTCTTTATTTCTTTTGCTGAACGACTTGCGTATTAACTAGAATTGCCTTTATAGTTGCCGAGTAGCAAAGTTATTATGTGCTATATTTCATCCTATATGTATAATAGCAGTATTGTAAGTTTGTAAAATATTGTATAAAATTTGAACGCGAAATATTATTATAATCAGTTTTTTTCATATAGAATTATAGTAGTTGAATTGTATATTAGCTACTAAGTATGAACTTAACGGGTAGGTACTACCCGAATTAAAACTACAAAATGCTAATATGAAGAAAAAGCTTTTATAAATGAGTTCATACTATACTACGAAATACTATTGACTACTCTTAAAATTCTATATGATTAACTTAATTCTTTTGGGCTATTTTTGAAGGAAATGGCACCGACGACTCGTCAGAATTTGAACATGAGCGAGGAAGACTTCCGTGTTTTCCTTGCAGCAAACATAAGCGTAGTACAAGCTGCGATGCAAAATAACAATAACTCTGGATCTAGCAGTGGAACTAATTCCACAAGAAATCGTGTAGGATGCTCCTACAAAGAATTCACTGCCTGCAAACCTTTAGAATTTGATGGAATCGAAGGACCAATTGGATTGAAACGGTGAACCAAGAAATTCGAATCGGTGTTTGCCATAAGTAAGTATACTGAAGAGGACAAAGTTAAGTACGCTACGCATACCATCACAGGTACTGCGTTAACGTAGTGGAACACCTATCTTGAACATGTAGGACAAAATGCTGCTTACGCACTACCGTGGTCGGCATTCAAGCAATTGATGAACGAGCAGTACCGTCCTAGAAACGAAGTCAATAAGCTCAAGGTAGAACTTATAGAGTTACGAACACAAGGGTTCAACATTACCACATATGAACGACGATTCACAGAGTTATGCCTATTGTGTCCGGGAGCGTTCGAAGATGAAGAAGAGAAGATCGATGCGTTTGTAAAAGGGTTACCAGTAAGGATTCAAGAAGATGTGAGTTCACACGAGCCCGCTTCCATACAAAAGGCAAGTCGTATGGCTCATAAACTCATAAATCAGATTGATGGAAGAATTAAAGAGCAGGCAGCCGAAGAAGCCATCATGAAACAACTCAAGAGAAAGTGGGAAGAAACCAGTGACAAGGGTCACCAATACAACAACAACAACAATCACAACCATAATCACAATAACAATCATAACAACCGCAACAACAATCGCAACAATAACCGTAATCCTAACAATAACTACAACAAACGTCCCAACAACAACAACAACAACTACAACAATCGTTTCAACAACAATAAAAATCCCAACAACAATCTCAACAACAACAATGGCAACAAAAACCAAAAATGCCAAAGGTGTGAAGAGTACCACCAGAATGAGTTCTGCACGACATTTTGTACCAAGTGTAAAAGAACTGGCCATGGTGCGAGAAAGTGTGAGGTCTACGGCCCAATGAATAACAGAAATAAAAGAACAGATAATGTCGAAACAAGTAATGCCGCCTTTGTTTGTTATGGATGTGGAAAACCGGGCCATATTAGGAGTAATTGCCCGAACCCAGGGAAAAATAATGGGCAAAGTCGTGAAAGAGTTTTCAATATTAATGCGGTAGAAGCACATGAAGAACCGGAGCTTGTTACGGGTACGTTTCTTATTGACGATAAATCTGCTTATGTTTTATTTGATTCGGGTGCGGATAGAAGCTATATGAGTAGAGATTTTTGTGCTAAATTAAGTTGCCCATTGACGACTTTGGATAGTAAATTTTTACTCGAATTAGCAAACGGTAAATTAATTTTAGTAGATAATATATGTCGGAATAGAGAAATTAAACTGGGGTATGAAACGTTTAAAATTGATTTAATACCAGTCGAGTTAGGGAGTTTTGATGTAATAATTGGCATGAACTGGTAGAAAAAGGTGAGAGTAGAGGTCGTTTATTACAAAAATGCGATTCGCATTATGCGTGAAAAAGAAAAACCTTTAATGGTGTACGGAGAAAAGAACAACGCAAAATTAAATCTTATTAGTAGTTTGAAGGCGCAAAAACTAATAAAAAAAGGTTGTTACGTCATTATAGCAAACATCAAGGAAGTTAAACCTGAAGAAAAGAACATCAGTGATGTTCCCGTCTCAAAAGAATTTCCCGATGTATTTCTGAAAGAATTACCGGGATTACCCCCACATCGATCTGTTGAATTTCAAATAGACCTTGTACCAGGAGCTGTACCAATAGCTCGTGCTCCATACATACTCGCACCCAGCGAAATGAAAGAATTACAAAGTCAGTTACAGGAACTTTTAAAGAGTGGTTTCATTCGACCAAGTACATCACCATGGGGAGCTCCTGTTCTATTTGTCAAGAAGAAAGATGGTACATTTAGGTTGTGTATCGACTACCGAGAGTTGAACAAACTTATCATCAAGAACCATTACCCATTATCAAGAATCGATAACTTATTTGATCAACTACAAGGCTCGTCGGTTTATTCAAAGATCGATTTACATTCTGGATATCACCAAATGCGGGTGAAAGAGGATGACATTCCAAAGACTGCTTTTAGGACGCGTTACGGTCATTACGAGTTTATGGTTATGCCGTTTGGATTGACTAACGCACCAGCTGTGTTCATGGACCTCATGAACCGAGTGTGTGGGCCATATCTTGACAAGTTTGTCCTTGTTTTCATCGATGACATACTTATTTACTCGAAGAATGATCAAGAGCACGAAGAACATTTGAGAAAAGTGCTAGAGTTGCTGAGAAAAGAAAAACTGTACGCTAAGTTTTCAAAGTGTGCATTTTGGTTGGAAGAAGTTCAATTCCTCGGTCATATAGTGTGACGACCCGTAAATTTCCAAACAAATTTAAACTTTATCTTTATATCATTAGATAAATATTTCAAACATATATATTACGTACAAATTTACAATTCTAAATAAATATATATATATATATATATATATATATATATATATATATATATATATATATATATATATATATATATATATATATATTTTAACTTAGTCATAAAACGTCCTGATCTAAAATAATATATTTTGATAAACAACGAGCCACTGATTTATAGAAGTAAATGACCAAAACACTCAAATGTATAAGTTATATTTCGAGTGATATAGTTTATGGATAATTTAAGTCTATATTTTGATAAACATACGAGTCACGAAACGTAAAGAACAAGTTTTCTCAGTGTACGAAATGACGTTCGAAAAATCGGAACCGGAACATAAGTCGAGTGACGACGTACGACTTATCGGAACAAAAATTATAAATCAACTATGCACGGGAATAAAATATAATATATAATTAATTAATTTAAATTATATATATTATATATTATTAAAAATTATGTCGATAAACAAGCTTCCAAAATTTGGGTGCTGGAATTTGGAGCTAATGGGTCCCAGGAAGTCCCTATAAATATGGAATGCGTTTTGGTGGATTCATATATCTATCTATCTCCTGAATACTCCGTATGTATTATATTTATTTATATTATTATTATTATTATTATTATTATTATTATTATTATTATTATTATTATTATTATTATTATTATTATTATTATTATTATTATTATTATTATTATTAAGGTTAATATTATTATTAATCTTATTATTATGAGTAGTAGTATTATTATTAGTAGTATTAGTATTATACCTAAAATAATACGACGAGGGCATGAACAAACTATTTCAAGACAAGTTTTTCGAGTGGGATAGGGCTAAGAAAATTATGGTTATAGCTATGGAGGTGATGGATATGGTTCATGGGTATACTCGTGAGGTTAATTTAGTGTTTATCATCTCCGTTGCGTCTACGTACCTTTCCTGCAATATTGAATCTCAATATTGATACGTGAGTACTCGGAATTTAATTTTTATATATTAATAGTGTATCCCTGACTAGTGCTCGAGTATATAGGATTATGCATGCTTGTACTTTTGATATTGCAATTAGATAGGTTATGTTGAATCCTGAATTAGTTACATATGCGGTTGAGATAAGGTATAAGATATGCATGTCGTTGGAAAGCTAGCAAAAAATTATTAACTTTTCATTTAGAAATCGTGTGATTTCGATGAACGGATTAAAAGATATGGTCAACTGAATTATGGTTAACGTTAAATGAAATTGTGTTTGAAACTGTAAATTAATATTTAAACAACTTGTCTATGAGATTGATAAATTGAATTTTTAAATATTAATAATCGAGTAAATGAATTTCTATATAAGGCACGTCCCGTTTTGTTGAGCAATTGTCAAAGTTGACTGTCTTATCATGTTTTAAAGCTTTATAAACACTATAATCTGATTTTACAAGTATTGGAAAACTATGTGAAATAATAAAATATTTTCGATTGCCATGATAATTCAAATATATTATAGCTCCTGAAATAAATAATATTTTGAGTTTGATAAACTATAAATTCGTTCAATTATTAAGACTTATACTATGTTAATAAACATGTATAGATTTAAAGATCATATTGAGTCAGGTTGACTTTTAAAATGACTTTTGTTAACTTTTGCATGTCGGTCTCGAGCATTAGGATTATGATACACTATGACCAGACCTAATTTGTTAGACATGTATTGACCAACATATGTTCTCTAGGTTGAGATCTACGGTTATTTTACATTTCGAGTTTCGGTCACATTTCGGTAAATGACATTATGTGCTGCTAAGGTGAGTTTCATTTCCTCCCTTTTTAATTGTTTTTGCAATCTATATTTTTGGGCTGAGAATACATGCAATATATTTAAACTCAATGGATACAAGTACATACTTAATTCTACACTGAGTTTGAACCGAAAATCCTTTAGCTTTGGTAACTAATAACTGCCAGTACATAGGATATGGACTGGTGGACGCGAATAATAGTATATGGATCCATAGGGCTTGACATCCCTGTCCGAGTTAGATCGCTAGCCTTTTAACAGACGTATGCTATTTAAGTTTAGGACACGTTGGTTTGCGTGTATTAAAACGAATGGGGTAATTATCATTATAACGTTAAAGTTTAGTTACCAGGGTGCTCTGTTACGTAGAATCTTTTGATAAACGTTTCGGATGAAATAACTGAAATCTTGTGATCCACCTTTACATACGAATTATGCGCAACATTAAAATTATGAACTCACCAACCTTTGTGTTGACACTTTTAAACATGTTTATTCTCAGGTTTCTAGAAGTCTTCCTCTGTTTGCTTATACATTATACAAGCTATGTGCATGGAGTCATACATGCTTTATTCGAGAAAAATTTGCATTCACAAAATCATCACCATGTATCTTATTTTGACTGCATTATTAACGGATATAGTATTGTAAACTATTAATTATGGTGATTGTCAATATGTAGAAATCATCAAATGTCAAAAACCTTGGAATTTGATATTCAATTATGGTGTGCCCTTTTCAAAAGAATGCAATGTTTACAAAACGTATCATGTAGAGGTCAGTACCTCACTGTGAAATCGATGAAGGATGTATTCGTCCAAAGGGATTTGGAAGGATCGTCACAGTTGGTATCAGAGCTTGAGGTCATAGGGAACCAGAATTTGCATTAGTGTGTTTAACTGGTAATTGTTAGGATGCATTAATGAGTCTGGACTATGACCGTATCTGTTTTTACCGAGTTTTTTCTTACCATTGATTGTCGGAAATTACTTTCTTATCATTCCTAAGTCTAGACATGTCTTACTGTATGATCTGCATAGATAGTGTATCGATAAAATTCATATCTTAGCGTATCTATTACTTTAAAGTTTTTCCTGACATCTTTCGAAAATTTCTCCGTAATTTATGGGAATTTGGTATTATATATACATATGTAAATTATGTATTGAAGAATACCAAATCTAAGTCCTATAATCTATTTCACATCAAAAATCATTTCCCTGATTACACAAAATGGATCATGTATCTAGTTCAAATTCCTTAAACTCCGACAGCTATTCCGATATGGATATTCACCTGAACTCCGAAGACAGTGTAACCGGAATGGATCAACCAATTAGCCATCACCTATTCTGGATGAATTGGGGATGGGTTCGTAGCCTACTTAGTCATTGGAGACAAGAAGAAGGTGATCCCTTCCATCCACCACATTGCCCTCTTGGCGAAGAACCTGAAGCACTTACTGGCGAACCTATTCGAGACCCCATTTTCTCTCTCATTTCCAGAGTATCTCATCACGATTATATATTATCTACAATTCTAGATCTTATTCATTCGCTCGTCTGAACCACTGATCATTCCGGTGTAATAGAAGAAGTTAACGAGCTTCGTGCTAGAGTGATGGCTTTAGAGAATACGATGCACAACTTGCAAGCATCATAAGCACCACAAGCACCACCAATATCAGCACCATCACCACCAGCAGCACCACCAACAACATCCACATTGCAAGCCTCAATACCACGAACATCAACAGCATCACCAACACCAACAGTACCATTACCACCACCAACCACAACCGCGTTGTAAACCTCAACTTTACAATCCGTCCCACGAACACCAATGTCATACACCCTGTAGATACCAAGGAATACCAACAACAACAAATGATGAAGTATTGATTCATAACTTCATCGAAGAAATATTCTGCAGAGAATATGTAGTTTCTAAAAGTTTTAGAGATTATATATTCTAGTCCAAGTCGAAAACCAGATGAGATTAATATTATGTTAACTCATTAAATCCATGATTACATCTAAAGAAAATATATATGTAGATATATTTCCATAAATATTGTAGTTAAGAAAATTCTTTTGTACAAACTGTTAATGGTGAGAATATTTTAACGGGTAGGTAATACCTGAGAGATATATAAATTCACAATTAATATGTTACATTCTTCAATTCTGATTAAACAAATCATCAACTATACTCACTACTTTCACAACAATATATATTCTTTTAAAAATCAAAACAACCATCCTCATCCAAATTTGATTACATATTTTAATCTTGACAAATCAAAATCCAAGTCAAGATTTAACAAAAGACATTATTCATAGATTCCTACATCTTTCGAAGCTATACTTTGACTTCAAAACTGTGCTAGAACATCATTTCCATTCATAGAACCCAGAAAAGTATTTGTATCATTCAAAATCCTAGAACATTATATGAATATTAACGATTACAATCTATATTCAAATCCCTAGAAATTCCTGAAGACACTTCAAATAATGAATCATTGAGATGATGATCCAACCACATGTTAACCGCAGTCTTGTACCTGAAAAACCCTCAAAACCAAAGTCATGGTTTAACACGTATTCGTGTCGTACTCTTTGGCATTTATTAGCTAAAATAACTTTTCAATCCCTTTTTGTTCATGCATATTTATTCCAAGGGAAAACCTACACACGAACATCAATGCGAACGGGTTTTTTTAGGCGTCAACGTCGTTGATCATCGGTCCGGTTACCGTGATAACCCGTACCCGAGATGATGATCTCGGGAGGGTGGCCAACGAATTGCCCGCTGGTTGATAGTCGGACCCTATCGACGGTAAAGGGAGAAAAAACCCTACAAGACCCGTAGGTAAAAACCCTAGAGTTGCGATCGTGAAGACGATCGTGGAGAAGATCCGGCTATGACTGCCGCGTGCTTTCATTGAGAGAGTGAGAGGCGAGATTGAATGACCGCATGAGAGTGTATGCGATTGGGAGCGTGTGAACTTGATGTAGGTTTTGCCCCATATTTATAGATGGAAATTAGGGTTACTTGACTTGGGGCCCAAGTTAATTGCGTAGACCCTAATTGGGCCAAACCCTATGTCATCAAGTCCCCAAATTCGGTATGATATTTGTGTCAAGTATCGTATCGAACTTCTCATTATGCTGCGAAAAATAAGTTCACAGGAGCCTGCGCAAACAACTGTGCGTAAACCCGAGAACATATGCGCAAAAAACCTCATGCAGAATGCGTGGGAAACCGCATGAACTAGCATGCGTAAAACCGCATGAAAATTGCGTCTAAAGTCGCGGACAACTGTGCGCAAAGCGTGCGTAACCTGGACAAAAGCGTGTGGACAGTTGCGCAAGCGCGCGAACATCTGCGCTAAATATTCATGTACTTAAACCGCATATAACGAATTAAAAGCTCATTAAGAAAAGACAAACCTTCTCAAACCGAATGATAGATGGTAGAAACACGAGACATAATGCATCGGGTCTCACGGATGGCGCCAATTGTTCATGCATATTTTTTCCAAGGGAAAACCTACACACGAACATCAATGCGAACGGGTTTTTTTAGGCGTCAACGTCATTGATCTCCGGTCCAGTTACCGTGATAACCCGTACCCGAGATGATGATCTCGGGAGGGTGGCCAACGAATTGCCCGCCGGTCGATAGTCGGACCCTATCGACGGCAAAGGGAGAAAAAACCCTACAAGACCCGTAGGTGAAAACCCTAGAGTTGCGATCGTGAAGACGATCGTGGAGAAGATCCGGCTATGACTACTGCGTGCTTTCATTGAGAGAGTGAGAGGCGAGATTGAATGACCGCATGAGAGTGTATGCGATTGGGAGCGTGTGAACTTGATGTAGGTTTTGCCCTATATTTATAGATGGAAATTAGGGTTACTTGACTTGGGGCCCAAGTTAATTGCGTAGACCCTAATTGGGCCAAACCCTATGTCATCACTTTTCAAAATAGACATTTTTGTCACTACTCCAGCAAATCACCTTCAATTGTTCATTCAAATAAGCCTTATTATAATGATTACCCTTTCATCATTATTACCGAGGAATTTTTTTCATTCCGCCACATTAGCAGTAAAGTTACCAACAACTTCATTGATCTTAAAGCCTCTTCGAAGAATTACTATACCTATTCATTGAAACCCTATCAAGTACTCATTCACATCTTGTAACAATAATTGCCATACCAACTACCAGGAATTAGCAATCAGTATTTTGAATCTCGTAGTATTTCTACGCCAACAGTTATATATATGCATATAACGTCTATCTTCTAGACTTATATATTTCAAATGTGAAGTTTCTGAAAAACACCTCAATCTACGATTTAGTTCTCGAAATTTTGAAAAATGCTGATGAAGCAGCAAAAACTGTAAACGACCTTAACAGTCAAAAGTTTGATGATAAAGAATAGTGTATTGGAAAAGCTCAGAAAAAGAGAAGTTTTGGAATTGGAAAAGTAGATTATGCGAAACTATGAAGGAAGCCGTGGATAAATCACAAAGACTAAACTTGCCTTCAAAGAATCCAAATGATTCAATGCCCGATGAAATCTTTAGAGAATATCCTGCTTCGAAGTCATGTTAAATTCTTGTGGAAAATTTTTCCTTATCAACTTTCGAACCTAGAAATTTCAAAATATCATCATAAATATCTTCGATACTTTTGAATATATTTTCATAAATATTCTCGTTCGAAATTATATACCTTTTCGTGCTATCTACAATACATTATATTGAAAATTTCTGTAAAATCTAAGTATAAACTATGAATGAATTCTGAAGTAGTGTTGGGAATTGAAGCATGAGTTAGTATAATATAATAACACTTGATCAACGTGATTATATTACAGTAAGTCATGATGAGTTTCCAAATGAAACATGATGATTCACAGATCATAACATTATCATGTGCCATGTTACACGACTTTTGTATTCTATTTAACCTCTAAAATATCAAGAAAATATTTCTTGATGATTCAGTCTTTTCCAGGGTATTCTGGTAATTTAACAAATCAAAATCGTGCCATTACCATTTTCTTCCAAGAACATTAACAATGTTCATTCCGAAATTTATATATGCGAATTCTGGACCATTACAAGAGATGCCTAATCGCAAGAAGAAGAAACGAAGGGACAAAGCTCCGAAATAGAAATTGGAGTATAAATCGCAGCAAATAGGAGGGAGTATTAACTGTGGATGACAATAATTATAGAAGACAGAAGTAGGGACATTGAAATATAAGGGGAGATATAAAACCCGATAACAACGCATAAATTACAAACCGTGAATATCAATGTTTATCGCAACATAAAGACACGGGAGAATTAAAAGCACTATAACTCCAAGAGCAAAGTAGAAGTAAGCAGATTCCTCTGGTGGAAGTTGGAAAAGGAGAATGATTGTTGCGATAGTAAGGATAAGGACAAGGATCAGAACTGGATTAAGCATTTTCACAATCTTTTGAATTTGAGAATTAAGTATAGGAATGGTAAAAGTGACAAACCGGAAGAAGTTAATTTATAGTGAAATATTTGATAGAGAAATCAAGGAAGATCTCCGCATTTAATTAGAGAGATCCTAATTTTCTTATTCACCGAAGAATCAAATCTTTTAGATTTAGAAGATTTTCTTTAAATCCCTTGAATTCCGGAATTCAACCAAGACAACGTCAAAAGTTAAGACAAAACTTTAGTTCTCATTTCATTCCTTTTAGGATAGCTTCACTCGTACTCTTCAATTAATCGAATCATTTTATCTATATTACTCAATAGTGATAAAACTCTATATACCAACTCATATTCATCATAAAAACATTTTTATGATTAGCCATGACGACCACGATCAAATTTCGGGACGAAATTTCTTTAACGGGTAGGTGCTGTGACGACCCGTAAATTTCTGAACAAATTTAAACTTTATCTTTATATCATTTGATAAATATTTCAAACATATATATTACGTACAAATTTATAATTCTAAATAAATATATATATATATATATATATATATATATATATATATATATATATATATATATATATATATATATATATATATTAACTTAGTCATAAAACGTCCTGATTTAAAATAATATATTTTGATAAACAACGAGCCACTGATTTATAGAAGTAAATGACCAAAACACTCAAATGTATAAGTTATATTTCGAGTGATATAGTTTATGGATAATTTAAGTCTATATTTTGACAAAGGTACGAGTCACGAAACGTAAAGTACAAGTTTTCTCAGTGTACGAAAGGACGTTCGAAAAACCGGAACTGGGACATAAGTCGAGTGACGACGTACGACTTATTGGAACAAAAATTATAAATCAACTATGCACGGGAATAAAATATAATATATAATTAATTAATTTAAATTATATATATTATATATTATTAAAAATTATGTCGATAAACAAGCTTCCAAAATTTGGGTGCTGGAATTTGGAGCTAATGTGTCGCAGGAAGTCCCTATAAATATCGAATGCGTTTTGGTGGATTCATATATCTATCTATCTCCTGATTACTCAGTATGTATTATATTTATTATTATTATTATTATTATTATTATTATTATTATTATTATTATTATTATTATTATTATTATTATTATTATTATTATTATTATTATTATTATTATTATTATTATTAAGGTTAATATTATTATTAATCTTATTATTATGAGTAGTAGTATTATTATTAGTAGTATTAGTATTATACCTAAAATAATATGACGAGGGCATGAACAAACTATTTCAAGACAAGTTTTTCGAGTGGGATAGGGCTAAGGAAATTATGGTTATAGCTATGGAGGTGATGGATTTGGTTCATGGGTATGCTCGTGAGGTTAATTTAGTGTTTATCATCTCCGTTGCGTCTACGTACCTTTCCTGCAATATTGAATCTCAATATTGATACGTGTGTACTCGGAATTTAATTTTTATATATTAATAGTGTATCCCTGACTAGTGCTCGAGTATATAGGATTATGCATGCTTGTACTTTTGATATTGCAATTAGATAGGTTATGTTGAATCCTGAATTAGTTACATATGCAGTTGAGATAAGGTATAAGATATGCATGTCGTTGGAAAGTTACCGAAAAATTATTAACTTTTCATTTAGAAATCGTGTGATTTCGATGAACGGATTAAAAGATATGGTCAACTGAATTATGGTTAACGTTAAATGAAATTGTGTTTGAAATTGTAAATTAATATTTAAACAACTTGTCTATGAGATTGATAAATTGAATTTTTAAATATTACTAATCGAGTAAATGAATTTCTATATAAGGCACGTCCCGTCTTGTTGAGCAATTGTCAAAGTTGACTGTCTTATCATGTTTTAAAGCTTTATAAACACTATAATCTGATTTTACAAGTATTGGAAAACTATGTGAAATAATAAAATATTTTTGATTGCCATGATAATTCAAATATATTATAGCTCCTGAAATAAATAATATTTTAAGTTTGATAAACTATAAATTCGTTCAATTATTAAGACTTATACTATGTTAATAAACATGTATAGATTTAAAGATTATATTGAGTTAGGTTGACTTTTAAAATGACTTTTGTTAACTTTTGCATGTCGGTCTCGAGCATTAGGATTGTGATACACTATGATCAGACCTAATTTGTTAGACATGTATTGACCAACATATGTTCTCTAGGTTGAGATCTACGGTTATTTTACATTTCGAGTTTCGGTCACATTTCGGTGAATGACATTATGTGCTGCTAAGGTGAGTTTCATTTGCTCCCTTTTTAATTGTTTTTGCAATCTATATTTTTGGGCTGAGAATACATGCAATATATTTAAACGCAATGGATACAAGTACATACTTAATTCTACACTGAGTTTGAACCGAAAATCCCTTAGCTTTGGTAACTAGTAACTGCCAGTACATAGGATATGGACTGGTGGGCGCGAATAATAGTGTATGGATCCATAGGGCTTGACATCCCCGTCCGAGTTAGAGCGCTAGCCTTTTAACGGACGTATGTTATTTGAGTTTAGGACACCTTGGTTTGCGTGTATTAAAACGAATGGGGTAATTATCATTATAACGTTAAAGTTTAGTTACCAGGGTGCTCTGTTACGTAGAATCTTTTGATAAACGTTTCGGATGAAACAACTGAAATCTTGTGATCCACCTTTACATACGAATTATGCGCAACATTAAAACTATGAACTCACCAACCTTTGTGTTGACACTTTTAAACATGTTTATTCTCAGGTTCTAGAAGTCTTCTGCTGTTTGCTTATACGTTATACAAGCTATGTGCATGGAGTCATACATGCTTTATTCGGGAAAACTTTGCATTCACAAAATCATCACCATGTATCTTATTTTGACTGCATTATCAATGGATGTAGTATTGTAAACTATTAATTATGGTGATTGTCAATATGTAGAAATCATCAAATGTCAAAAACCTTGGAATTTGATATTCAATTATGGTGTGCCTTTTTCAAAAGAATGCAATGTTTACAAAACATATCATGTAGAGGTCAGTACCTCACTGTGAAATCGATGAAAGATGTATTCGTCCAAAGGGATTTGGAATGATCGTCACAGTTGGTATCAGAGCTTGAGGTCATAGGGAACCAGAATTTGCATTACTGTGTTTAACTGGTAACCGTTAGGATGCATTAGTGAGTCTGGACTATGACCGTATCTGTTTTTACCGAGTTTTTGCTTACCATTAATTGTCGAAAATTACTTGCTTATCATTCCTAAGTCTAGACATGTCTTACTGTATTTACTGCATAGATAGTGTATCGATAAAATTCATATCTTAGCGTATTTGTTACTTTAAAGTTTTCCTGACATCTTTCGAAAATTTCTCCGTAATTTATGGGAATTTGGTATTATTTATACATATGTAAATTATGTATTGAAGAATACCAAATCTAAGTCCTATAATCTATTTCACATCAAAAATCATTTCCCTGACTACACAAAATGGATCATGTATCTAGTTCAAATTCCTTAAAATCCGACAGCTATTCCGATATGGATATTCACCTGAACTCCGAAGACAGTGTAACCAGAATGGATCAACCAATTAGCCATCACCTATTCTGGATGAATTGGGGATGGGTTCATAGCCTACTTAGTCATTGGAGACAAGAAGAAGGTGATCCCTTCCATCCACCACATTGCCCTCTTGGCGAAGAATCTGAAGCACTTACCGGCGAACAAATTCGAGACACCATTTTCTCTCTCATTTCCAGAGTATCTCATCACGATTATATATTATCTACAATTCTAGATCTTATTCATCCGCTCGTCTGAACCACTGATCATTCCGGTGTAATAGAAGAAGTTAACGAGCTTCGTGCTAGAGTGGTGGCTTTAGAGAATACGATGCATAACTTTCAAGCATCACAAGCACCACAAGCACCACCAATATCAGCACCATCACCACCAGCAGCACCACCAACAACATCCACATCGCAAGCCTCAATACCACGAACATCAGCAGCATCACCAACACCAACAGTACCATTACCACCACCAACTACAACCGCGTCGTAAACCTCAACTTTACAATCCGTCCCACGAACACTAGTGTCATACGCCCTGTAGATACCAAGGAATACCAACAACAACAAACGATGAAGTATTGATTCATAACTTCATCGAAGAAATATTCTGCAGAGAATATGTAGTTTCTAAAAAAGTTTTAGAGATTATATATTGTAGTCCAAGTCGAAAACCAGATGAGATTAATATTATGTTAACTCATTAAATCCATGATTACATCTAAAGAAAATATATATGTAGATATATTTTCATAAAGATTGTAGTTAAGAAAATTCTTTTATACAAACTGTTAATGGTGAGAATATTTTAACATTAACCTTACTACTCAAATAAAGGAGGCGCAACAAGGAGTTTTAAAAGAGGTAAATTTAAAAGATGAAATAACCAAAGGATCGGAGAAGCATCTTAATATTCGGGAAGACGGAACCCGGTATAGGGGTGAAAGAATTTGGGTACCAAAATTTCGAGATATGAGAGAAATGGTACTTAGAGAAGCTCATAAAACCAGATATTCAATACATCCTGGAACGGAGAAGATGTACAAGGATCTCAAGAAACATTTTTGGTGGCCGGGTATAAAAGCCTATGTTGCTAAATACGTAGGAGAATGTTTGACGTGTTCTAAGGTCAAAGCTGAGCATCAGAAACCATCAGGTCTACTTCAACAACCCGAAATCTCGGAATGGAAATGGGAAAACATTACCATGGATTTCATCACTAAATTGCCAAGGACTGCAAGTGGTTTTGACACTATTTGGGTAATAGTTGATCGTCTCACCAAATCAGCACACTTCCTGCCAATAAGAGAAGATGACAAGATGGAGAAGTTAGCACGAATGTATTTGAAGGAAGTCATCTCCAGACATGGAATACCAATCTCTATTATCTCTGATAGGGATGGCAGATTTATTTCAAGATTTTGGCAGACATTACAACAAGCATTAGGAACTCGTCTAGACATGAGTACTGCCTATCATCCACAAACTGATAGGCAGAGCGAAAGGACGATACAAACGTTTGAAGACATGCTACGAGCATGTGTTATTGATTTCAGAAACAGTTGGGATTGACACCTACCGTTATCAGAATTTTCCTACAACAACAGCTACCATTCAAGCATTGAGATGACGCCGTTTGAAGTACTTTATGGTAGAAAGTGCATGTCTCCGATTTGTTGGAGTGAAGTGGGGGATAGACAGATTACGGGTCCGGAGATAATACAAGAAACTACCGAGAAGATCATCCAAATTCAACAACGGATGAAAACCGCCCAAAGTCGACAAAAGAGCTACGCTGACATTAAAAGAAAAGATAGAGAATTTGAAATTAGAGAGATGGTAATGCTTAAAGTTGCACCTTGGATAGGCGTTGTTCGATTTGGTAAACGGGGGAAATTAAATCCAAAGTATATTGAACCATTCAAGATTATTGATCGTGTCGGACCAGTTGCTTACCGACTTGAATTACCTCAACAACTCGCGGCTGTACATAACACTTTCCACGTCTTGAATTTGAAGAAATGTTTTACTAAAGAAGATCCCACTATTCCATTAGACGAAATCCAAATCAACGAAAAAATTCAATTCATCGAAGAACCCGTCGAAATAATGGATCGTGAGGTTAAAAGACTTAAGCAAAACAAGATAAAAATTGTTAAGGTTTGATGGAATACTCGTAGAGGACCCGAGTTCACCTGGGAACGAGAAGATCAGATGAAGAAGAAGTACCCGCACTTATTTCCAGAAGATACGTCAACACCTCCAACTGCTTAAAATTTCGGGACGAAATTTATTTAACGGGTAGGTACTGTAGTGACCCGAACTTTTCCATGTTTATATATATTAAATGAAATTGTTATTTACATGATTAAGTGTTTTCAACATATTAAGCAATCAAACTTGTTAATACTTGATTAATTGAAATAGGTTTCATGTAGACATTTGACCACCCAAGTTGACCGGCGATTCACGAACGTTAAAACTTGTAAAACCGACATGATGATGATATATATATATATATATATATATATATATATATATATATATATATATATATATATATATATATATATATAACATGATATATGATATGTAAGTATATCACTAGGTATATTAACAATGAGTTATATACATAAAAATGAGATTACTAAGTTAAGAAACACGAAACGATATATACGACGATTATCGTTATAACAACGTCTTACTAAATACATATGAATCATATTCAGATATTAATCCACTATGTTTAACATGATAAAATGTTAATTAAGAAGATCATTAAGTGTGTTAACAATGAATTACATATGTAAAAACAAGACTGCTAACTTAAGAGTTTCGAAACAATATATATACGTAACGATTATCGTTGTAATAGTATTTTAATATATATATATATATATATATATATATATATATATATATATATATATATATATATATATATATGATGTTAAGATATATTTTTACATCATGTTATTATGTTAACATAACAATTTAACATCCCATTTAAGTATAATAACAATAGATTAGTTACATTTAACAAGATCGTTAACTTAAAGGTTTCAAAACAACACTTACATATAACGACTAACGGTGACTTAACGACTCAGTTATAATGTAAATACATGTAGTGTATTAATATGTATTAGTACACTTTTGAAAGACTTAAAGACACATATCAAAGTACTTCTACTTAGCAAAAATACTCACAATTACATTCTCATTCGTTTCCATCAACATTTCTACTCGTATGCACCCGTATTCGTACTCGTACAATACACAGCTCCTAGATGTATGTACTATTGGTATATACACTCCAATGATCAGCTCTTAGCATTCCATGTGAGTCACCTAACCATGTGGGAACCATCATTTGGCAACTAGCATGAATGATTACAAAAAAATACAAAAAATTACAAACTAATGTGACTTTATATGGAGTACTGATAATGCTAAAAACGAACATATATTTCATAGCATTATCTTTCAAGAAAGACAAGCTTTTAGTTGCAATGTTCTATTTACAAGTAATATTCGTTTAAATAATAAAACGTGAAGACAAAAGATAGACTCGACGATTTGAAGACGCAAACGACCAAAAAGCTAAAAAGTACAAAGTACAATCCAAGAGGTTCAAATTATTGATGAGAAACGTCTCAAAATTACAAGAGTACAAGATGAAAAACGCAAAGTACAAGATATTAAATAGTACGCAAGGACGTTCAAAAATCCGGAACCGAGACATGAACCAACTTTCAGTGCGTGACACAACGGACCAATAATTACAAGTCAAATATGCACAAGAATATAGTATAATATATATATAATTATATAAATTATATATATATATATATATATTATATATATATATATATATATATATATATATATATATATTAAAAAATACAGCAGCCCACGTTTAAATCAAGAGATGAGCTGTAATCCATACCTCCGCACTCGCGAAACTTTTGTGAACAAAATATCCGCACTAGCGGAGGTCTACAGTGAAATGTGGGGCTATAAAAGTCGCGTATTCTGATCGAATTTTTTACATCCTTTTCTATTTTCTACTCTATATACATAATATATGTATCAATTATCACTCCAAATATTAATATCAATTTGTAATTTTAATTTTAAGTTAGAGATAATAATAAGGTTAGGTTAGTCGAATGTTTTAAGGTTTTGTAAATCGAAACTCTGTCCGTGTACCGCTACGATAATAACACCCACTGTAAGTTATGTTTAATTTTATTGTTAAATTAATGTCTCGTAGCTAAGTTATTATTATGCTTATTTAAATTGAAGTAATCATGATGTTGGGCTAAATATTAAAGACGAGGTAATTGGGCTTTGTACCATAATGAGGGTTTGGACAAAAGAACGACACTTGTGGAAATTAGACTATGGGCTATTAATGGGCTTTATATTTGTTAATTAAATGATAGTTTGTTAATTTAATATAAAGATTTACAATTGGACGTACCTATAAATAACCATATACACTCGATCGGACACGATGGGTGGGATATTTATAAGTACTAATAATCGTTCATTTAACTGGACACGAGAATGAATTAATAGTTAATGGACTTATTAAAACAGGGGTGAATTATATACAAGGATACTTGGTGTAATTATAGTTTAAGTCCCCAATTAGTTGGAATATTTGACTTCGGATATAAGGATAATTTGACGAGGACACTCGCACTTTATATTTATGACTGATAGACTGTTATGGACAAAACCAGACGGACATATTGAATAATCCAGGACAAAGGACAATTAACCCATGGTAATAAACTAAAATCAACACGTCAAACATCATTATTACGGAAGTTTAAATAAGCATAATTTATATATTTCTTATTTAATTGCACTTTTAATTTTCACACTTTAATTTATTGTCATTTTATTTATCGTACCTTTTAATTATCACAAATTTTATTTTATCGCACTTTTATTTATCGCAATTTCATTATCGTTATTTACTTTACGCTTTAAATTAAGTTATATTTATTTTTAATATTTTACATTAGGTTTTAACTGCGACTAAAGTTTTAAAATCGACAAACCGGTCATTAAACGGTAAAAACCCCCTTTTATAATAATAATTGTAATATATATATTTATTTACAAATATAGTTTTAAAAATATAGCGTTAAACTTGGCGAGTTCCCTGTGGACGAACCGGACTTACTAAAAACTACACTACTGTACGATTAGGTACACTGCCTATAAGTGTTGTAGCAAGGTTTAGGTATATCCACTCTATAAATAAATAAATAACTTGTGTAAAATTGTATCGTATTTAATAGTATTTTGTTGTAAAAATATAACTATTTCGTATACACCTCTACGCACATCAAGCATTTTTGGCGCCGATGTCGGGGATCGAACCCGGGTCACCCGCGTGACAGGCGGGAATACTTACCACTATACTATAAATATTAATTAAATGATAGTTTGTTAATCATGATGTTGGGCTAAATATTAAAGACGAGGTAATTGGGCTTTGTACCATAATTGGGGTTTGGACAAAAGAACGACACTTATGGAAATTAGACCCTGGGCTATTAATGGGCTTTATATTTGTTAAATTAAATAATAGTTTGTTAATTTAATATAAAGATTTACAATTGGACGTACCTATAAATAACCATATACACTCGAATTTGTTGTTAAAATGTTTGATGTGCGTAGAGGTGTATACGAAATAGTTAAATTTTTACAACAAAATACTATTAAATACGATACAATTTTACACAAGTTATTTATTTATTTATAGAGTGGATATACCTAAACCTTGCTACAACACTTATAGCCAGTGTACCTAATCGTACAGTAGTGTAGTTTTTAGTAAGTCCGGTTCGTCCACAATGAACTCGCCAAGTTTAACGCTATATTTTTAAAACTATATTTGTAAATAAATATATATATATATATTACAATTATTATTATAAAAGGGAGTTTTACCGTTTAATGACCGGTTTGTCGATTTTAAAACTTTAGTCGCAGTTAAAACCTAATGTAAAATATTAAAAATAAATATAACTTAATTTAAAGCGTAAAGTAAATAACGATAATGAAATTGCGATAAATAAAAGTGCGATAAAATAAAATTTGCGATAATTAAAAGGTACGATAAATAAAATGACAATAAATTAAAGTGCGATAATTAAAAGTGCAATTAAATATGAAATATATAAATTATGCTTATTTAAACTTCCGTAATCATGATGTTTGACGTGTTGATTTTAGTTTATTACCATGGGTTAATTGTTCTTTGTCCTGGATTATTCAATATGTCAGTCTGGTTTTTGTCCATAAAAGTCCATCAGTCATAAATATAAAGTGCGAGTGTCCTCGTCAAATTATCCTTATATCCGAAGTCAAATATTCCAACTAATTGGGGACTTAAACTATAATTACACCAAGTGTCCTTGTATATAATTCACCCCTGTTTTAATAAGTTCATTAACTATTAATTCATTCCCGTGTCCGGTTAAATGAACGATTATTAGTACTTATAAATATCCCGCCCATCGTGTCCGATCGAGTGTATATGGTTATTTATAGGTACGTCCAATTGTAAATTTTTATATTAAATTAACAAACTATCATTTAATTAACAAATATAAAGCCCATTAATAGTCCATAGTCTAATTTCCACAAGTGTCGTTCTTTTGTCCAAACCCCAATTATGGTACAAAGCCCAATTACCCCGTCTTTAATATTTAGCCCAACATCATGATTACTTCAATTTAAATAAGCATAATAATAACTTAGCTATGAGACATTAATTTAACAACAAAATTAAACATAACTTACAGTGGGTGTTATTAGCGTAGCGGTACACGAACAGAGTTTCGATTTACAAAACCTTAAAACATTCGACTAACCTAACCTTATTATTATCACTAACTTAAAATTAAAATTACAAATTGAGATTAATATTTGGAGTGATAATTGATACATATATTATGTATATAGAGTAGGAAATAGAAAAAGATGTAAAAAATTCGATCAGAATGCACGACTTTTATAGCCCCACATTTCACTGTAAACCTCCGCGAGTGCGGATATTTTGTTCACAAAAGTTCCGCGAGTGCGGAGGTATGGATTACAGCTCATCTCTTGATTTAAACGTGGGCTGCTGTATTTTTTTTAATATATATATATATAATATATATATAACTTATATAATTATATATATATTATATTATATTCTTGTGCATATTTGACTTGTAATTTTTGGTCCGTTGCGTCGCGCACTGAAAGTTGGTTCATGTCTCGGTTCTGGATTTTCGAACGTCCTTGCGTACTATTTAATATCTTGTATTTTGCGTTTTGCGTCTTGTACTCTTGTAATTTTGAGACGTTTCTCATAAATAATTTGAACCTCTTGGATTGTACTTTGTACTTTTTAGCTTTTTGGTCGTTTGCGTCTTCAAATCGTCGAGTCTCTCTTTTGTCTTCACCCTTTATTATTTAAACAAATATTACTTGTAAATAGAACAATTGCAACTAAAAGCTTGTCTTTCTTGAGAGATAATGCTATGAAATATATGTTCGTTTTTAGCATTATCAAATATTCCCACACTTGAGCGTTGCTTGTCCTCAAGCAATATAGTCTTGAAATAAAAATACTAGAATCACTTCTTTATTCTTCACACTTTGTACATCAGTGATTTTTATACGGCGGTATGAACAATGGTAGTAACGATGTGGTTTACAGTCCCACATGACTATGAAAATTTAGATCCTTTAGGAAATTGGATCTTTATGAAAACATTTGATATTTAAAATTCATCGTGAGTTGAAAACTAGGTCGTTGAACCGAAATTGCTCTACCCAAGGGAGGGACGAGAAATTTTATTATCATTATTTTTAATCTTATTGATTTAAAGTATGCCAAAAACATTAAAAAAACCCAAAAATCTTTGCTTTTAAAACAACGCTTTAAAATGATGAATTTTTAAAAATTTTGTCGAGGGACGGACTAGGTCAACGTACCGAAACAACCTCGTCCTAAATAAAAAGGAAAATAAAATTTTAAATTAATCAAGTAATTGTTTTATTAATAAAGGTTTTATATATAAAAAAAAGGGGAAAACCAGCACTCGCGGTACTTTGTGGGTTCCACATCCGTACTCGCGGAGGTCTGGAATCCCAGACCAGACTGGTCGACAGACCAGTTTCCACACACCCCATCCCATTTTATTTTTCTGCGAAAAAACCCACAAAACCACTATCAAATTCGCGATTTTTCACCGTTAAACATCAAATTTTTTGCTAAAATCATGTTGCTACCAAGAAGTTTCTCAAGGAAATCGGTAATTTCTACATCTAAACACCCTTTAATTCAGATTATTAGTGTTCTTGAACAAAAATATACCTAATTTGATTTTGATGATTTCTAATGTAATTGTGTTTAAATTGATTGTATATTATGCTTGTATAACCTAGATTGATGCTATTTAACATGATTAGAAGCCTTAAACTTCAAATTTTGAGTAATCTAGGATTTGTGTTCTTGAGCAAAATTGGGGCTTTTTGATATAAACGGATTATGGCCGAATTTTGATGTTAGTTTATACTAAATTGAGTAGTGTAACATGTTTAGGTTGCTAAATGATAAAAAATTTGATCCTAAACATGATTTTCAAGTATTAAAGTAGACTTTTTGAAAAAAAAAATGCATGAACTCAATTTAATTGATATGAAGGCCATTTGGAACTTGTTTAATTGCTAGTAATGATTATTTTGGCATGTTATTTGAGATAAAAGCTAAAGAACATTGTATACATTCTCATATTTGTTCATTTGTAAAAGTGTAGAATTGTTAATGTTATGAAAAAACGTATAAAGTTTAATATGGATTAAACATGTCATTATATTGTTTTGGTTTATGATTTTGCTAACACTAATGCATATTTGGATGCACAAAAATTGTGTTTAATGTGTTTTGCAGACTGAAAGAGGTGAATCTTCATCCGCATCTCAGGCTCACAATGCTCCTCCTGAGAATGCAGAAGAACAGGAGATTAATGACCAATATAGACAAGATCTACCGCATCAATTCATTTCATATTCAAATTTAGAATTGACAGATTTACATCCTAATTTAAGGTTTGATCGACATTGGATAGATTATCCAAAATACCAGAGGAACTTGCACACACTTCAGTCTAATGTTGTTGAAGTATCTAGAGTAATAGATTGGGAACCGTTAGAAACAGTTGGATTGGCCGGTCCAATCAGAGAATTACTTACACAAAGGTATGGTAATTCTACTTTTACTGATTGGGAACGTTTGTTTAATATACGTAGGCGTATATATAGTGTGACGACCCGAAAATTTTTAACCAAATTTAAACTTGATCTTTATATGATTTCGACACGATAAGCAAAGTCTGTAAGATTGAGTCTCAAAAAGTTTGAACTGTTTCATATATTCAATTGACCTTCGACTACTCTCGACGATTCATGAACAATTAATTGTAAATATATATGTGTATGTATATATAAATAATGATTCAAAATATAATTTGAAGTACTATATGTGGATGTTATAAAAAATTTAATAAAATAAGAATAGGATATTATAATAATTATTATTTAAAATATATAACTATATATATAAAGTATATTAAAAAATAAATATTAAATGATTGTAATACTCGTTTGATGTTTTGATTGATATTAAGCAAGTTAAATTCAAACTTATATGATTTTAAAATAAACGGTGATTCGAAAATGAGTTCTATAAACTTTAGGCTTACAAAAAAATGTATTTAGGATCTAGTTATTAAATTCTAACATTTTTTTTTATATTTTACCCATAGTTGAGTGGGACAGTCAATGTAATTTTTATTTAATAAATTAATGATCGAATTTTATACCATAATGACCAAAATAAATAAATATAATTAATTTAAAAATTTAGGATTTTTCAATGGACTTTTATCCGCCATTAATTATCAACGGACCACGATTTATTATTCGAATTAAAACTGTCGGTAGAGCTTATTATTTATTCACACATTTTTTTAATTCATTTGATTATATAATTATTATTATATTATTAATAATATTCGATTTCAGATTTTCTTTGTTTTACTCTTCCACTAGCAAACTTTATGTTTTCCACTTGTGAGTTGTAAAAGAATATTCTCTTGTTATACATACATTAATATAGATATACATATCCAGACATAAACACCATACTACAAATGAAAACTACACTTGCATAACATGTTTCTGTTTTATGATCGAGCACCAATCCACTTGTTCTAACTATTTTCAATATATTACATCTACAATTGTTGCTTTATTCTATGTTTATGTTTGACATAATCTGCATCAAGATCATCACCTCCGCTACAACACCATCATCATCTCCATCGATCACACCTTAATCAAAGATAACTACTCAACTCCTTCTTTGTCTCGTTTCTATTGCTCAACGATCACTTCATCACCATCCTCACCGATTACCACAACCTACGATCATTAACTTACAACAAGAACCACCACTTCGATCACCTAAACACTTGCTTGTTCCTATTTCCTATCGTGAGACCCAATCCAAAACAACATCCACAATCACCTATTTTTCTCCTTGACAGAAGAACAAAAACATCTTTCACCACCAGAGCACCACCATTAAATGCTGCTGCTATAACTATTGGTACTACCATGCTGCTCGACAAAAACACAATAATACTCCTACTCGCGAAATAAAGTTGTGGTTTAATTATGTTCTGCTCCTGCAACCCTCGCTGTTGTAAGTGCTATATTATTGTTACTGCTACAGCCTATTTCAGTTTCGATTCATATACACCACATCACCACTTCGACATTTTTTTTTCTGTTTCTGTAACAAAGGAGACAAAACATGCAATAATGATGATTACCCATTTTCTTGTTCCTATTATCTTTTGGTCGACAACCTTTATTAGGTTAAACCCACTTGATGTATTGTGTTTAAACTTTAAAAAAGGAAGATGAGTGGAGCAATCATGTGGCTGCTGTATATTATTTATATATTTTTTTGTATCTAGTTGAGCAAAAACCGAACGTGCCCTCCCTTTTATTTCAATCTTACATCTTTAACTTGGGCCAATTCCAATCGAGCTACCATGTTGGCCCAATCTGTCATTTAAATGAAGTGTAACTTGGGCTTAAACCTTCACCCAACATCGATCACTCAATGTTTTTGTTCGGATTCTGTTACCTGGCCGAAAGCAAATTACCCATCGATCACCTTTGTAAAACCGAAGCCTCCTACCACCATACACCACCTCTAACAATCACTAAAGCACCACCTGCAATAAAGTGTTGTTATTGCACAATTACATGCTGCTACTACCACGTTATTTTTCCTGTTTAAAAACAACCGTGAACTATGGAAACTTTATTGTTGTTACACTCCCATTCGTTCCTATTTGTTTTCTGTTAAGAATAAACGGCTAACACCACCAAACCTATTTTGGTCTGATCGATTTACTGCTACGAGTGGGTTTTATATATTGTTGGGCTCCTTTGAATCGAATTAAGATGATGATGATAGTATGATAATTTGATGATGATATTGACGATAATGGAGATTTAATGATGATGACCGAGAACGTTACTGATGTTGTTGACATGATGATCGATAACATTGATTATGATAAGATAATGATAAATAAGATAATAATAATAATCTGATAATAATAATGATAACGATTAAAGATGTTGATGGACCAAAGCTAAATTGTAGAGATTACTAAATGGGTTTTTAAAAGATTAGACAGGAATAATTGGGTTAAAATGAATTAGGACACTATTTAGTTCAGAAAGTAACGGACAGATTGATGATTAGTAGTGTGGCGGTGGAACGTGAGGTCGCGGGTTCGAGTCTCGTCTGGGCCAATTCTTTTTAGAAAAAGATTATGAAGGGTTCGTGAATCCAAGGCCAACCCTATTCTTGTTCAATGTCGTTCTATGTATTTTTACTACAAAATACATTAAGTGAGTTTCATTTGCTCCCTTTTAATCTTTACGTTTTTGGGCTGAGAATACATGCAAATGCTTTATTAACTGTTTTACAATATTTATATGCGTGAGTTTCATTTGCCCTTTTTACTCTTTACATTTTTGGGCTGAGAATACATGCAAATGCTTTATTAACTGTTTTACAATATTTATATGCGTGAGTTTCATTTGCTCCCTTTTTAAATGCTTTTGCAATATATATTTTTGGGACTGAGAATACATTTGCTGTTTTTATAATTGTTTTACGAAATAGACACGAGTAAATGAAACTACATTCTATGGTTGGATTATTAAACTGAATATGCCCCTTTTTAGTCTGGTAATCTAAGAATTAGGGAACAGACACCCTAATTGACGCGAATCCTAAAGATAGATCTATCGGGCCCAACAAGCCCCATCCAAAGTACCGGATGCTTTAGTACTTCGAAATTTATATCATGTCCGAAGGAGGATCCCGGAATGATGGGGATATTCTTATAGGCATATTGTGAATGTCGGTTACCAGGTGTTCAATCCATATGAATGATATTTTTGTCTCTATGCATGGGACGTATGATTATGAGAAATGGAAGTATGAAATCTTGTGGTCTATTAAAATTATGAAATGATTCTTTATGATAAACTAATGAACTTACCAACCTTTTGGTTGACACTTTAAAGCATGTTTATTCTCAGGTACGAAAGAAATCTTTCGCTGTGCATTTGCTCATATTAGAGATATTACTTGGAGTCATTCATGACATATTTCAAAAGATGTTGCATTCGAGTCGTTGAGTTCATCAAGATTATTATTAAGTCAATTATATTTGGATATATTATGAAATGCTTTACATGCCTGTCAACTGTCGATGTAACGAAAGTTTGTCTTTTAAAAACGAATGCAATGTTTGTAAAATTTATCATATAGAGGTCAATTACCTCGCGATGTAATCAACTGTTGTGAATCGTTTGTAATCGATATGGACTTCGTCCGGATGGATTAGGACGGGTCTCTACAGTTGGTATCAGAGCTGTGGTCTTAGCGAACCAGGTCTTGCATTAGCGTGCCTAACTGATAGTCGTTAGGATGCATTAGTGAGTCTGGACTTCGACCGTGTCTGCATGTCAAAAGTTTTGCTTATCATTTCTAGTCAGAAATCATCTGCTTATCATCCTTAGGAAATTACCTGCTTATTATTCCTAGTCTAGACACATCTTACTGCAATAATTGCATGAATAGTATATAGACAAAAATTCGTATCTTAGCGTATCTGCTAATTCATTTCTTAGCATATCTGTTACTATAGACTTTGCCTGACAGCTTCCGTAGATTCCTCCATAACTTATGGGATTTTAGTATTATATATGCATATGTAAATTATGTATTGCAGGGTACTAATATAAATCCTATAATCTATTTCTTATCGAAAATCCTTCATCTGATCGTACGAGATGAATCCCTCAACCAGTTCGAATCCCTCAGATTCCGACAGCTATTCCGATTTGGAGTTTCACCTAAGCTCTGAAAGCAGTGTTACCAGAATGAATCAACCAATTCATCTGATGGGTTCGTAGCCTACTTAATCATTGGAGGCAAGAAGAAGGTGATCCCTTCCACCAACCGAATTCACCTATTGGTGAAGAACTTGATGCACTTACCCGCGAATCTGTCTGAAACACCATATTCACCCTCATTTCTAGGATATCTCGCTATGATTATATACTATCTCAAATTCAAAACCTTATACATCCGCTCATTCCGACCGACAATCATCCCGGAGTAATTGAAGAAGTCAACGAGTTTCGCACCTGAGTAATGATTTTGGAGAATATGGTGCAAAACTTATCAGCTTCAGCAACAGCACCAACACCAACAGTACCACCAACAACAACATCCGCATCCCAAGCCTCAATTTCACAATCTGTCCCACGAACATCAACATCATACGCACCATAGATACCAAGGAGTACCAACAGCAATGAACGATGAAGTATTGATCCATAACTTCATTAATACTCTGCGAATAATATGTGGATCCTAACAGTTTTAGAGATTACTTATTCTAGCTCAAATCGAAAATCAAATGAGTCTAATATTTTATTGACTCATTAAATCCATAATTACATCTGAAGAAAATATATATGCAAGTATATTTTCATAAAGATTGTAATTAAAAATTCATTTGTACAAATTGTTAATGGTGAAAATATTTTAACGGGTAGGTAATACCCGAGGAATATTTAAGATTTCACATTAATAAGTTACACTGTGCATGCTTCAAATCTGATTCAATAGTCATTTCCTATCCTAATTACATCCACAGGAATAACCATTTCCATTCAACTTTCATAATTGGATTTTGACCTATCAGAATCCAACAAGTGGTATAATGAAGAAAATATTTTAAAATTTGTTAGAAACAAACAAATTAACTATGAGAAATTTTGTTAAGAATCCACGCTAACAAAATCCTAGCTAACTGTTCCTAGCTAACTGTGGACTAATCAACTGAGGACTACCAACAGTGGACAATTAAAATGAAATAAAATATTGATTATAACATATGAAACGAAACATCTCTTCAAGTTTTCCACTTGATTTTATCTTAACCCTCATTCGTATCTTGACGATTACAATCTGCGTTTAAACCTTTCATGATTCTTGAAAACACCTCAATATAGAGGATGAACCAACCGCACTTCATCTACGGAAGAAAAGATTGATACATATAGTTATGCACCTGAAAACTCTCAGAACCTCATCTGTGCTAGCTCCTTTGGCATTGTTATTACCGAAAACAGCTTTACAATCCCTTTCCAGAATTAGCCAATTTTGTCACAGCTCCAGCAAGTCAACTTCGACTTTTCATTCGAGACAACCTTATTATAACCTTGATATATATGCGTGCACTTTTATAGTTACCGGGGAATCTTTTATATTCCACCATATTACCATCAGCGTTTAATCATCTAAAAACACAATTCTCCTGAAACCACCTCGGATTGATAACCGATGATTCAGATATCGTAGCATTAAATGCAAAGGAAACAGAAAAATTGTAGATGGTCTAAATGGCCAAAAGTTTGATGATAAAGAAGGGAGTGTTAGGAACGCTCGATAGAAAATTTGGTACTGAAAAACAGATTGAGCAAACCATGAAGGAGACCAAGGCCAAATACAAGGACCATACCATATATTCAAAGAAACCAGGTAATTCTGGATCCGATGAAACCTTCAACGAATATCTTGCTCAGTACTCATGTTAAAAATCTTGCGGAAAATATTTCTTCATCAACCATCGAACTTAGAAATTCCAAAATATCATCATAAATATCTTCGATATTTCTGAAGATATTTTCATAAATATTCTCATCTGAAATTATTTATCTATTCGTGCAATCTATATTACATCATAAAGGAAACTACTTTAGTTTCTAAATTCCTTTAAAATTCGAGTTTGAATTATGAATGATTTTGAAGTAGTGTTGGAAATTGATGCATGAGTTAGTATAATATAATGACACTTGATCAACGTGATTATATTACAGTAAGTCATGCTAAGTTTCTAATGGAACGTGATGATTCACAGATTATAATGTCATCATGTGCCATGTTACATAACTCTTTCATTCTGCTTAACTTCTGAACATATCAAGAAAGTATATTCTTGATAGTTCTATTCTCAGTGATTTTGGTAATTTGACAAATCAAATTGTGCTATTACGTTCTTTCCTGTTTAGAACATTAAGACCATTCAAAATTCCATAATTACGAATTCTGGACCGTTACTCGCTTTACTAGAGGTCGAGAAGATAATAAAAAGGCAAAGAGCTTCAAAATATAAAAGAAAATATAAAGCCCAATAACAACACGGAGATTACAAATCGTGGATATTAATACGAATAGCAATATAAAGACACGGTATGATTAAGAATAGTATCACCCCAAGGTAATAGTAGAAGTAAACAGATTTTTCTGGGGGAAGATTGAAAAGAAGGATGACAGAAATGATAATTAGGAAAATATCAAGGATTAGAACGGGATTAAGCATTTTCACAATCTTCTGGATGTATGAACTAAGAAAGAAAGTATAAGAATTGTGAAAATAATGGAACGGAAAAAGTTTAACTTATAATGGGAATATCAGACAGAGTAATCGAGGCGTATCACCGTATTTAATTACAGATATCTTAATTTCCTTATTCGCCGATGAATCAAATCTTTTAGATTTCGAAGATTTTCTTTTAAATCCCTTAAATTACGAAATTCAATCGAGACAACGTCAAAAGTTAAAATGAACCTTGTTTTTCCTAAATTCAAACGTGACTACATCAAAATTTATGATAAATCTTTATTTTCTCATTTCACTCTTTTGTGATAGCTTCATTCGTACTCTTCGAATAATCGAATCGTTTTATCTATATTAATCAATAATGATAAAACTCTAATTATCAGCTCATATTTATCATGAAAACATTTTTATTGTTAGCCATGACCACCTCACTCAAATTTCGGGACGAAATTTCTTTAACGGGTAGGTACTGTGACGACCCGAAAATTTTTAACCAAATTTAAACTTGATCTTTATATGATTTCGACACGATAAGCAAAGTCTGTAAGATTGAGTCTCAAAAAGTTTGAACTGTTTCATATATTCAATTGACCTTCGACTACTCTCGACGATTCATGAACAATTAATTGTAAATATATATGTGTATGTATATATAAATAATGATTCGAAATATAATTTGAAGTACTATATGTGGATGTTATAAAAAAATTAATAAAATAAGAATAGGATATTATAATAATTATTATTTAAAATATATAACTATATATATAAAGTATATTAAAAAATAAATATTAAATGATTGTAATACTCGTTTGATGTTTTGATTGATATTAAGCAAGTTAAATTCAAACTTATATGATTTTAAAATAAACGGTGATTCGAAAATGAGTTCTATAAACTTTAGGCTTACAAAAAAAAAATGTATTTAGGATCTAGTTATTAAATTCTAACATTTTTTTTTTATATTTTACCCAGAGTTGAGTGGGACAGTCAATATAATTTTTATTTAATAAATTAATGATCGAATTTTATACCATAATGACCAAAATAAATAAATATAATTAATGTAAAAATTTAGGATTTTTCTATGGACTTTTATCCGCCATTAATTATCAACGGACCACGATTTATTATTCGAATTAAAAATGTCGGTAGAGCTTATTATTTATTCACACATTTTTTTTAATTCATTCGATTATATAATTATTATTATATTATTAATAATATTCGATTTCTGATTTTCTTTGTTTTACTCTTCCACTAGCAAACTTTATGTTTTCCACTTGTGAGTTGTAAATGAATATTCTCTTGTTTTACATACATTAATATAGATATACAT
Organism: Rutidosis leptorrhynchoides; assembly: GCF_046630445.1. Taxonomy (NCBI): domain Eukaryota; kingdom Viridiplantae; phylum Streptophyta; class Magnoliopsida; order Asterales; family Asteraceae; genus Rutidosis; species Rutidosis leptorrhynchoides. The sequence goes on along the minus strand of NC_092341.1, from coordinate 289,398,599 downwards.
ATCCAGACATAAACACCATACTACAAATGAAAACTACACTTGCATAACATGTTTCTGTTTTATGATCGAGCACCAATCCACTTGTTCTAACTATTTTCAATATATTACATCTACAATTGTTGCTTCATTCTATGTTTATGTTTGACATAATCTGCATCATGATCATCACCTCCGCTACAACACCATCATCATCTCCATCGATCACACCTTAATCAAAGATAACTACTCAACTCCTTCTTTGTCTCGTTTCTATTGCTCAACGATCACTTCATCACCATCCTCACCGATTACCATAACCTACGATCATTAACTTACAACAAGAACCACCACTATCACCTAAACACTTGCTTGTTCCTATTTCCTATCGTGAGACCCAATCCAAAACAACATCCACAATCACCTATTTTTCTCCTTGACAGATGAACAAAAACATCTTTCACCACCAGAGCACCACCATTAAACGCTGCTGCTATAACTATTGGTACTACCATGCTGCTCGACAAAAACACAATAATACTCCTACTCCCGAAATAAAGTTGTGGTTTAATTATGTTCTTCTCCTGCAACCCTCGCTGTTGTAAGTGCTATATTATTGTTACTGCTACAGCCTATTTCAGTTTCGATTCATATACACCACATCACCACTTCGACATTTTTTTTTTCTGTTTCTGTAACAAAGGAGACAAAACATGCAATAATGATGATTACCCATTTTCTTGTTCCTATTATCTTTTGGTCGACAACCTTTATTAGGTTAAACCCACTTGATGTATTGTGTTTAAACTTTAAAAAGGAAGATGAGTGGAGCAATCATGTGGCTGCTGTATATTATTTATATATTTTTTTGTATCTAGTTGAGCAAAAACCGAACGTGCCCTCCCTTTTATTTCAATCTTACTTCTTTAACTTGGTCCAATTCCAATCGAGCTACCATGTTGGCCCAATCAGTCATTTAAATGAAGTGTAACTTGGGCTTAAACCTTCACCCAACATCGATCACTCAATGTTTTTGTTCGGATTCTGTTACCTGGCCGAAAGCAACTTACCCATCGATCACCTTTGTAAAACCGAAGCCTCCTACCACCATACACCACCTCTAACAATCACTAAAGCACCACCTGCAATAAAGTGTTGTTATTGCACGATTACATGCTGCTACTACCACGTTATTTTTCATGTTTCAAAACAACCATGAACTATGGAAACTTTATTGTTGTTACACTCCCATTCGTTCCTATTTGTTTTCTGTTAAGAATAAACGGCTAACACCACCAAACCTATTTTGGTCTGATCGATTTACTGCTACGAGTGGGTTTTATATATTGTTGGGCTCCTTTGAATCGAATTAAGATGATGATGATAGTATGATAATTTGATGATGATATTGACGATAATGGAGATTTAATGATGATGACCGAGAACGTTACTGATGTTGTTGACATGATGATCGATAACATTGATTATGATAAGATAATGATAAATAAGATAATAATAATAATCTGATAATAATAATGATAACGATTAAAGATGTTGATGGACCAAAGCTAAATTGTAGAGATTACTAAATGGGTTTTTAAAAGATTAGACAGGAATAATTGGGTTAAAATGAATTAGGACACTATTTAGTTCAGAAAGTAATGGACAGATTGATGATTAGTAGTGTGGCGGTGGAACGTGAGGTCGCGGGTTCGAGTCTCGTCTGGGCCAATTCTTTTTAGAAAAAGATTATGAAGGGTTCGTGAATCCAAGGCCAACCCTATTCTTGTTCAATGTCGTTCTATGTATTTTTACTACAAAATACATTAAGTGAGTTTCATTTGCTCCCTTTTAATCTTTACGTTTTTGGGCTGAGAATACATGCAAATGCTTTATTAACTGTTTTACAATATTTATATGCGTGAGTTTCATTTGCCCTTTTTACTCTTTACATTTTTGGGCTGAGAATTCATGCAAATGCTTTATTAACTGTTTTACAATATTTATATGCGTGAGTTTCATTTGCTCCCTTTTTAAATGCTTTTGCAATATATATTTTTGGGACTGAGAATACATGTGCTGTTTTTATAACTGTTTTACGAAATAGACACGAGTAAATGAAACTACATTCTATGGTTGGATTATTAAACTGAATATGCCCCTTTTTAGTCTGGTAATCTAAGAATTAGGGAACAGACACCCTAATTGACGCGAATCCTAAAGATAGATCTATCGGGCCCAACAAGCCCCATCCAAAGTACCGGATGCTTTAGTACTTCGAAATTTATATCATGTCCGAAGGAGGATCCCGGAATGATGGGGATATTCTTATAGGCATATTGTGAATATCGGTTACTAGGTGTTCAATCCATATGAATGATATTTTTGTCTCTATGCATGGGACGTATGATTATGAGAAATGGAAGTATGAAATCTTGTGGTCTATTAAAATTATGAAATGATTCTTTATGATAAACTAATGAACTCACCAACCTTTTGGTTGACACTTTAAAGCATGTTTATTCTCAGGTACGAAAGAAATCTTCCGCTGTGCATTTGCTCATATTAGAGATATTACTTGGAGTCATTCATGACATATTTCAAAAGATGTTGCATTCGAGTCGTTGAGTTCATCAAGATTATTATTAAGTCAATTATATTTGGATATATTATGAAATGCTTTACATGCCTGTCAACTGTCGATGTAACGAAAGTTTGTCTTTTAAAAACGAATGCAATGTTTGTAAAATTTATCATATAGAGGTCAATTACCTCGCAATGTAATCAACTGTTGTGAATCGTTTGTAATCGATATGGACTTCGTCCGGATGGATTAGGACGGGTCTCTACATATAGAGAATGGTGTGTAGAATTATTATGTAGTGTTGAAATAAATGATCGGGTATCTACCTTAACTGATCGTAGTTTTATTAGATTTTTATTAGGAGGTGTGATGCGCCATATATCTCTACTAGACATGGCTCAGGCTTTGTGTATATATACGCCTGAGGAACTAGCATCTGCTGATTGTCAAAGGTTGATAGTTGAGGGTAGGAGGGTTGATGGGAATTTTGATATGAATGGTGTATGGAGTAGAATGACTAGGCATAACCGATTTCGTGGGGGGAATAACTGTTATACTGATATTGATAGAGTTGAGCTAAGAGTAATCCATAGGTTCTTAGCAAACTCGATTACACATCGAGGTAAGAACAAAGAGAAAGTAAATGAGAATGATTTATTTTATCTCATGTGTATTCGAGACCCACATAGCGCTGTGAGTATACCTTATTGTGTGAGTTATTATTTATCATCTATAGTTAAGAGTATACGACCTAATGGTATAATAGGAGGTGGTATCTTTGTTACTTTAATTGCTGAGTATATTGGTGTCGATAGAAATCGGGGGGATTAATAATTGCAGCACCAGAACCCCGTGATCTAATTGGTTTGAAAGTATATCATGGTGCTAAGGTTTTAAAGAAACGACATAACGCTGCAGCACCATATGATGGCCAGCATCCACAGGTCGAAAGAGATCAGCAGCAAGGTAACGCGGGAGGGGGGAATGAGATGACAGAAATGCAACTTTTTATGGCTCATCATGAGTATGAAATGGCTAGACAATGAGCATTTCAAGATTGGCAGTATCATCAAAACCAAATCATAAGTCATCGTGCACAAATAAAAGCAAACTACATTGTACTCCAATGCCCGTATTTCCTCCCTGGACTATACAGACCCGACCACCGTACCCTACATATGACCCAGCTCAAATTTTCTACAGTACATACGGCTATGAATGGGATCCCTACTGGCACCATCCTTATCAACTTTGATTTTTTTTATATGCTTATTTTTATTTATTTGGTAGCTTGTAATTTTATACTTTTAATATTTCTTTTGATACTTTAATAGTTTTTATAATTTTCTAAGTTTTCTTATTAGATTTTTAATAATTTTTGAATGTGGGGTGATATACCCAACTTCAAAAATATGTATATATATGTTTGTAGTTTATCTCATGTACAAAACAGGGTAAAACATCGCATTTTCAAAGACTGGCATTAAGTTCAGCAAAAGCAATAAATTTTGACGACAAGATGCAAAATATATGTGAAATAACAACTGCAGGAATGAACAAATGATGTGCACCATTTATCATTCAACAAACAAACACCAATATGTTTGGAAACTTTGGTAAAATTTAATCATTTTTCTACGCTGATCACCTTCAATAATTTAAATTGTTACTGATTTCTTGCAAATGAGGGCATTGCAAGATCTTAAGTGTGGGAAGGGATTAAATTCTTTCGGATTTTTAAAATTTTTTAACTTAAACACTTGGTTACCATTAAAAATACTAGTAATGCAGTAGTTGTATTAGAATCTAGTGCTCTCTGATAATAAAGAACAGCCCTAGTCTTATATACTGACTACCCAATTTTAGTAAAATTTTTCAAAATTTTCAAATAAATGAATTCAAAATCATGTTTATACATATTTATGAACGATAAAACTAGGTGTCAACACCGAAATTATTGTTACCTCGGAAAGGACATAAATTGAGAAACAACCCAAAATGTTAGAATTCATTTAAAATGGAATAGAGGACAATAAAAAGGCAAAGAAAGGAAAATAAAAGCCAAGTGTGGGAAAAATTTACCAAGTTCTTTAGAACATATATCACATATTTTGTACAAAGATACTTTTATTTTGAACAAAATTAACCATTTTACCCGGAAAATTATAATATATTTGAAAGAAAGATGGATCTACACGATGAATCAATTCCATCATTAAAAGGAAGTAAACTCTTCCAAAAAAGACACGCGCTTCTTGATTTAGGTCAGAAGTTGTCGTCCAGACAAGTTGTAGAGTCTACGAAAAACCTTGAAAAGTTTTCTCAAAAATCAACTGGAAATCCACGGACCTCAGCATCAAACAGGGTCGCCAAGTGGTCAGACTTATCCTAACCATGAGAGGATCTGTCTTGTAAAATGGGGAGGGCGCCGTGCAAATTAGCTTGATAAGACTAATGAATCAGAACCCCGGAAAGGATAATCTCCTTGAAATATCAAAAATCAGCTTTTAAGACTGATATTACTCAATCCTTGAGATTGACTTTAAAGATTGCGAATTACAAACTCATGGAATTCGATGATATCTAAACTCGAGCTTGAACGAAAAATATTTTGATCAAATTACAAACCGATTTGTTTTCTGAAAACCCTATTTTCAATGCGTTCATTACCATTGAACGTAAAATCCTAGGAATTCACCTGGAATTTATTAGGTCACCTGAACCAAATCGGGTGTCAACCGTAAGAACGGTGGTTGCATAGCATGGTCAAAGACAGGACCTTGTGCCAGACCGAAAAATTATAGGGTGAGATTTACTATTGCTCTTACAAAGGATAGTAATTACATCCGACACGATATAGACCATAATTAAAAGCATGTCAGAGGACATTGCCTTAATAGTTGCTTGTTCAACGCTTTCCTTTACAACCGGACGGTAGTTTATCAAAAGGTAATATACGGAGCAAGTAAACTGGACGTGTTGCTTTCCCAATACAAGGTTAGTAAGTGGGTGACACAAAACCATAAGTTTTGAGCTAAAATTTTCAAATCTGAAAACCACCAAACCCACAAAAATATTTTGCAAACACCGGTGAAGGGTTATTCCGAAAAACTTATCTAGGGTAAAAGCTATATTGAATTTTTAAAAGATCAAATGTTTTCATAAAGATCCAATTTCCTAAAGGATCTAAATTTTCATAGTCAGGTGGGACTGTAAACCACATCGTTACTACCATTGTTCATACCGCCGTATAGAAATCACTGATGTACAAAGAGTGAAGAATAAAGAAGTGATTCTAGTATTTTTATTTCAAGACTATATTGCTTGAGGACAAGCAACGCTCAAGTGTGGTAATATTTGATAATGCTAAAAATGAACATATATTTCATAGCATTATCTCTCAAGAAAGACAAGCTTTTAGTTGCAATTGTTCTATTTACAAGTAATATTCGTTTAAATAATAAAAGGTGAAGACAAAAGACAGACTCGATGATTTGAAGACGCAAACAACCAAAAAGCTACAAAGTACAAAGTACAATCCAAGAGGTTCAAATTATTGATGAGAAACGTCTCAAAATTACAAGAGTACAAGACGCAAAACGCAAAGTACAAGATATTAAATAGTACGCAAGGACGTTCGAAAATCCGGAACCGAGAGATGAACCAACTTTCAGTGCGCGACGCAACGGACCAAAAATTACAAGTCAAATATGCACAAGAATATAATATAATATATATATAATTATATAAATTATATATATATATATTATATATATATATATATATTAAAAAAATACAGCAGCCCACGTTTAAATCAAGAGATGAGCTGTAATCCATACCTCCGCACTCACGGAACTTTTGTGAAAAAAATATCCGCACTCGCGGAGGTCTACAGTGAAATGTGGGGCTATAAAAGTCGCGCATTCTGATCGAATTTTTTACATCTTTTTCTATTTCCTACTCTATATACATAATATATGTATCAATTGTCACTCCAAATATTAATCTCAATTTGTAATTTTAATTTTAAGTTAGTGATAATAATAAGGTTAGGTTAGTCGAATGTTTTAAGGTTTTGTAAATCAAAACTCTGTCCGTGTACCGCTAAGCTAATAACACCCACTGTAAGTTATGTTTAATTTTGTTGTTAAATTAATGTCTCATAGCTAAGTTATTATTATGCTTATTTAAATTGAAGTAATCATGATGTTGGGCTAAATATTAAAGACGGGGTAATTGGGCTTTGTACCATAATTGGGTTTGGACAAAAGAACGACACTTGTGGAAATTAGACTACGGGCTATTAATGGGCTTTATATTTGTTTAATTAAATGATAGTTTGTTAATTTAGTATAAAAATTTACAATTGGACATACCTATAAATAACCATATACACTCGATCGGACATGATGGGCGGGATATTTATAAGTACTAATAATCGTTCATTTAACCGGACACGGGAATGAATTAATAGTTAATGGACTTATTAAAATAGGGGTGAATTATATACAAGGACACTTGGTGTAATTATAGTTTAAGTCCCCAATTAGTTGGAATATTTGACTTCGGATATAAGGATAATTTGACGAGGACACTCGCACTTTATATTTATGACTGATGGACTGTTATGGACAAAAACCAGACGGACATATTGAATAATCCAGGACAAAGGACAATTAACCCATGGTAATAAACTAAAATCAACACGTCAAACATCATGATTACGGAAGTTTAAATAAGCATAATTTATATATTTCATATTTAATTGCACTTTTAATTATCGCACTTTAATTTATTGTCATTTTATTTATCGTACCTTTTAATTATCGCAAATTTTATTTTATCGCACTTTTATTTATCGCAATTTCATTATCGTTATTTACTTTACGCTTTAAATTAAGTTATATTTATTTTTAATATTTTACATTAGGTTTTAACTGCGACTAAAGTTTTAAAATCGACAAACCGGTCATTAAACGGTAAAAACCCCCTTTTATAATAATAATTGTAATATATATATATTTATTTACAAATATAGTTTTAGAAATATAGCGTTAAACTTGGCGAGTTCCCTATGGATGAACCGGACTTACTAAAAACTACACTACTGTACGATTAGGTACACTGCCTATAAGTGTTGTAGCAAGGTTTAGGTATATCCACTCTATAAATAAATAAATAACTTGTGTAAAATTATATCGTATTTAATAGTATTTTGTTGTAAAAATATAACTATTTCGTATACACCTCTACGCAATAGTTATAGGGTGAGCTTTACTATTGGTGTCGAGTGTATAGGGTGAGCTTTACTATTGCTCCTACAAAGGATAGTAATTGCATCCGACACGATATAGACCATAATTAAAAGCATGTCAGGGGACATTGCCTTAACAGTTGCTTGTTCAACGCTTTCCTTTACAACCGGATGGTAGTTTATCGAAAGGTAATATACGGAGCAAGTAAACTGGACGTGTTGCTTTCCCAATACAAGGTTAGCAAGTGGGTGACACAAAACCATAAGTTTTGAGCTAAAATTTTCAAATATGAAAACCACCAAACCCACAAAAACATTTTGCAAACATTTTGCTTTCAAATCTGAACAAAATATCCGCACTCGCGGAGGTCTACAGTGAAATGTGGGGCTATAAAAGTCGCGCATTCTGATCAAATTTTTTACATCTTTTTCTATTTCCTACTCTATATACATAATATATGTATCAATTATCACTCCTAATATTAATCTCAATTTGTAATTTTAATTTTAAGTTAGTGATAATAATAAGGTTAGGTTAGTCGAATGTTTTAAGGTTTTGTAAATCGAAACTCTGTCCGTGTACCGCTACGCTAATAACACCCACTGTAAGTTATGTTTAATTTTGTTGTTAAATTAATGTCTCGTAGCTAAGTTATTATTATGATTATTTCAATTGAAGTAATCATGATGTTGGGCTAAATATTAAAGACGGGGTAATTGGGCTTTGTACCATAATTGGGGTTTGGACAAAAGAACGACACTTGTGGAAATTAGACTATGGGCAATTAATGGGCTTTATATTTGTTTAATTAAATGATAGTTTGTTAATTTAATATAAAGATTTACAATTGGACGTACCTATAAATAACCATATACACTCGATCAGACATGATGGGCGGGATATTTATAAGTGCTAATAATCGTTCATTTAACCGCATACGAGAATGAATTAATAATTAATGGACTTATTAAAACAGGGGTGAATTATATACAAGGACATTTGGTGTAAATATAGTTTAAGTCCCCAATTAGTTGGAATATTTGACTTCGGATATAAGGATAATTTAACGAGGACACTCGCACTTTATATTTATGACCGATAGACTGTTATGGACAAAAACCAGACGGATATATTGAATAATCCAGGACAAAGGACAATTAACCCATGGTAATAAACTAAAATCAACACGTCAAACATCATGATTACGGAAGTTTAATTAAGCATAATTTATATATTTCATATTTAATTGCACTTTTAATTATCGCACTTTAATTTATTGTCATTTTATTTATCGTACCTTTTAATTATCGCAAATTTTATTTTATCGCACTTTTATTTATCGCAATTTCATTATCGTTATTTACTTTACGCTTTAAATAAAGTTATATTTATTTTTAATATTTTACATTAGGTTTTAACTGCGACTAAAGTTTTAAAATCGACAAACCGGTCATTAAACGGTAAAAACCCCCTTTTATAATAATAATTGTAATATATATATTTATTTACAAATATAGTTTTAAAAATATAGCGTTAAACTTGGCGAGTTCCCTATGGATGAACCGGACTTACTAAAAACTACACTACTGTACGATTAGGTACACTGCCTATAAGTGTTGTAGCAAGGTTTAGGTATATCCACTCTATAAATAAATAAATAACTTGTGTAAAATTGTATCGTATTTAATAGTATTTTGTTGTAAAAATATAACTATTTCGTATGCACCTCATCTGAATCTGTTGCATCCGCACTCGCGGTACTTTTTGCCAGTTGGCATCCGCACTCGCGGAGGTATCTGACATGTCACACATTGCAGCATTAATTACGAAATTAGGGTTATTTAATTAATTATTATTATTAATTAGGGTTTAATTAAAATATTAATTAGTTTTAGTTAATTAAATTTGTATTTTTAGGTTTTAATTAGTTTTATTACTTATAAAATTAATAGTTTTATAAAATATTAATTTAAAAATAATATTTTTTGTATTTTTACAACTTTAAGTTTTATTTTTAAAATTTCGTACCTTTTTAATCGTTTATTCGTAATATTGATATTTTTCGCTCGTAATTAGGTTTAAGTCATAGTTTTTGCCATAGTTATTTTTATTTCTAGATTTTTAGGCTTTACCGTAAAATCCCTTAAGTGCTTTTTCTTTAGACTAAGAATTAAGTGCTTTAGAATTTTGCGACGCCATTTTAAAATTTTAGTACCTTTTTAAGTTATTTCCATTTGGGATATAGTATTTCTTTTAAGCTTTAATATCTTTAGACGCAACTTTTAATTTTTAGTTTTTAGACTTTTAAGTTTCGACGCGCTACGTTCTTTTTATTATTTTTCGACTATTTATTTTTCGACGTTTTTCGACGCGCTCTTTTTCTTTCTTATTTCTTTTAAGTTTCTTATTGCCATTTGGGATAGAGAATGGTGTGTAGAATTATTATATAGTGTTGAAATAAATGATCGGGTATCTACCTTAGCCGATCGTAGTTTTATTAGATTTTTATTAGGAGGTGTGATGCGCCATATGTCTCTACTAGACATGGCTCAGGCTTTGTGTATATATACGCCTAAGGAACTAGCATCTGCTGATTGTCAAAGGTTGATAGTTGAGGGTAGGAGGGTTGATGAGAATTTTGATATGAATGGTGTATGGAGTAGAATGACTAGGCATAACCGATTTCGTGGGGGGAATAACTCTTATCCTGATACTGATAGAGCTGAGCTAAGAGTAATCTATAGGTTCTTAGAAAACTCGATTACACAGCGAGGTAAGAACAAAGAGAAAGTAAATGAGAATGATTTATTTTATCTCATGTGTATTCGAGACCCACAGAGCGCTGTGAGTATACCTTATTGTGTGGGGTATTATTTATCATCTATAGTTAAGAGTATACGGCCTAATGGTATAATAGGAGGTGGTATCTTTGTTACTTTAATTGCTGAGTATATTGGTGTCGATAGAAATCAGGGGGGGATTAATAATTGCAGCACCAGAACCCCGTGATCCAATTGGTTTGAAAGTATATCATGGTGCTAAGGTTTTAAAGAAACGACATAACGCTGCAGCACCATATGATGGCCAGCATCCACAGGTCGAAAGAGATCAGTAGCAAGGTAACGCGGGAGGGGAAATGATGAAATGACCCGTTCATATACATTATAAACGATTCACAATAGTTGATTACATCGCGAGGTATTTGACCTCTATATGATACATTTTACAAACATTACATTCGTTTTTAAAAGACAAACTTTCTTTACAACGAAAGTTGACGGCATGCATACCATTTCATAATACATCTAACTATAATTGACTTAAAAATAATCTTGATGAACTCAATGACTCGAATGCAACGTCTTTCAAAATATGCCATGAATGACTCCAAGTAATATCCTTAAAATGAGCTAATGCACAGCGGAAGATTTCTTTAATACCTGAGAATAAACATGCTTTAAAGTGTCAACCAAAAGGTTGGTGAGTTCATAGGTTTATCATAACAATCATTTCAATATATTAATAGACCACAAGATTTCTGTTTATAAATATATGTACACTCGCAAGTGTATAAAAGTATTCTATAAGTTGTAGGCACCCGGTAACAAGCTTTAACGTTCATGTTTTACCCTCTGAAGTACACCAGATCAGGTGTGTTTAAAATAACCTCGAAGTACTAAAGCATCCCATAGTCAGGATGGGGTTTGTCAGGCCCAATAGATCTATTTTTAGGATTCGCACCTACCGTACATAGACAAGTAGTTTAATGTTATCAAGCTAAGGCTATATTTCTGGTTTAAACCCACGAAGAATTAGTTTTAGTACTTTTGCCTATTTCGTAAAACATTTATAAAAAACAGCGCATGTATTCTCAGTCCCAAAAATATATATAAAAGGGAGCAAATGAAACTCACCATACTGTATTTTGTAGTAAAAATACATATAACGTCATTTAACAAGTGCAAGGTTGGCCTCGGATTTACGAACCTATATTAATTATATATATTTATATGTTGGTCAATATTTGTCTAACAATTTTTGGTTAAGTCATAGTGTACCACAATCCTAATGCTCGAGGCTAATATGCAAAAGTCAACAAAAGTCAACAAAAATCAACTTGACCCAAAATGACTTCTAAAATTTATACGTGTTTATTATATAACTTAACTATAGTCGTTTTATATATTTAAATATATTTGTTAGATTTTATAATAATAAAATTCATTTGTTAATAAAAATTTATATTAACGTTTATATATGATAAAATATACTTTTATATATCTTAAGTAGTAAAATTTATAAAGTTCACTTAATATCGTAAAACTATAGTGGTAAGTATTATTAATGTAATTATATTACGCGTGGTGAAAAATATCTTTGTATCCCCTATTTATTTGATAAAATAATATTGATCATAATAATAATAAGTAAAAGTTGTTTTATTTTGTAATAATAATTATTATTATTCTATAAAAAAAATAACAATATTTATATTTACTAAAAATATTATTATGATAAAATGATAATACTAACATAATAGTAATAATGATATTTTATAATAACAATGATATTTCTATTAAAATAATAACGACGATAGTAATAATAATCATTTTAACAATAATACTAAAATTCAGTTGACTATAACTTCTAATCCGTTCATCTAAACCATTCGATATCTAAATGAAAAGTTCTTAATTTTTCGCTAGCTTTCCAACGACATGCATATCATATACCCTATCTCGGTAGCATATATATCTAATTCAGGATTCAACAAACCTATCTAAGGACAATATCGAATGTACAAGTATGCATAATTCTATATACTCGAGCACTAGTCAGGGATACACTATTGATATATAAAAGTTAAGTTATGAGTACTCACGTATCAATATTGAGATTCAATATTGCAGGAAAGTACATAGACGCAACGGAGATGATAAACACTAGATTGACCTCACGAGCATACCCATGAACCATACCCATCACCTCCATAGCTATAACCCATAATTTCCTTAGCTTCGACTCATTCAAAAAACTATTTTGAAATCACTCGGACAGCACTCCGTCGTAATATTTTATGTATACTAATAATATCTTGAAATAATACAGAGCAATATATATATATATATATATATATATATATATATATATATATATATATATATATATATATGTAAATCGATTGAGAGAGTTTAGAGAAATATATTTTCAAGTTTCTATGAAATAATGAAACTTTTTGAATTCTATTTATAATAGATTTTTGAATTATTAAAGTGAATTATTAAAGTATGAATTATTAAAGTGAATTATTAAAGTATGAATTATTAAAGTGAATTATTAAAGTATGAATTATTAAAGTTAAATATTAAAGTATGAATTATTAAAGTGAATTATTAAAGTGTGAATTATTAAAGTGAATTATTAAAGTATGAATTATTAAAGTGAATTATTAAAGTAAAAGTAAAGTAAAAGTAAAGTTAAAGTATAGTAAAAGTATAAAAATTATGTATGTATAATACGCGTATAAATATATATAATATTAATTTAAATAGTTATATATATTTAATGAAATAAAATATAAATATCGTTATATTTATTATACTGGTTAAGTAATGAGTTATCAAAAGTGATTCTAGATATTTATAAAAGTTATATACGTTTTAATAATAAAGTTCTTTTTAAACTGAAAACGTTTTTGTACGTTTGAAAATAGATTAATAGAATATTAGGGAAACCAATTCTCCACTAACTTTTGTCTAACTTTCGTAAATGACACTTTTTGTTTTTATTTATAAATAGCTTTACAAATTATTCCGAATATCGTTAAAAGGAATAGATTTTCTCAATCATAGTAGACCTCTCAACAGAGACTTGTAATCATAATTCAATGTTTCTGATAATTCAAGCATTTAATATATTTTTTTTAATTTCGTCGATAATCATATTGAAACAAATACGTTCATGTAAAACATTATACGTTTAAATACTTTCTTGACATTTTCAATTTATAATATATACACATATACATACATATTCATATATGTTCATTTAATGGTTCGTGAATCATTGGAATTTGGTCGAGGTTTAAATGGATGTATAAACATAGTTTAAAATCCTTGAGATTTAACTTAACAAACATTGCTTATCGTGTCAGAATAATATAAAGATAAAGTTTAAATTTAGTCGGAAATTTTTGGGTCGTCATAGTACCTACCCGTTAAAGAAATTTCGTCCCCGAAATTTGATAGAGGTCGTCATGACTAACAATGAGAATGTTATTATGATGATTATAAATTTTTATCATGTCTAAGAAGTATGGATAAAATAATTCGATTACTCGAAGCGTATGAGGGAAGTTATCGTAAATGAAGGAAATAAGATTATAGTGATTTGTCATATCTTTTGACGTCATCACAATTGATCTCCGAATTTAAAGAAAACCTTTGTAATCTATATTGGATTTGATGCTTCGGTGATTAAGGAGATTATGATTCTCTTCGAATTAATGCGATAATCCATCTTGATTTCTCTGTCGGGTATTTCACTATAAATCCACCTCCTTCGTTTCCTTACAACTCACACCTTCTATTCTTTCTCCCTCAACTCATATTTTAAAGTATTTGTCAATATGCTTCATCCAGTACTGATTCTCGATATACTCCACACTTTTATATCTGTCGTTCTTCTTTTTCATCTGCCTCCGGAAGAATCTATTTAGTTCTACTATACTCTCGATTTTATAGTGTTTTTAGTTCTTCCGTGTCTTTATATTGCTATATGCATCGATATATACGGTTTATAATTTTTGGGTGGTTGTTGGGTTTTATATCTGCCCTTATATTTCAAAGCCCCTGCTTCCGTCTTCTATAATCATTGACATCCACATTTTATGCTCCCTTCTATTTGCTGCGATTTATACTCCAATTTCTATTTCAGAGTTTTGTCCTTTCGTTTCTTCTTCTTGCGATTAAGCAACGTTTGTAATGGTCCAGTATTCGCAGATATGAATTTCAGAATAAACATAGTTAATGTTCTAAGAAGGAAATTTGTAATGGCACGTTCTTGATTTGTCAAATTACCAGAATATTCCGGAAAAGACCGAATCATCAAGAAATATTTTCTTGATATTTTAGAGGTTGAAGAGAATACAAGAGTCGTGTAACATGGCACATGATGACGTTATGATCTGTGAATCATCACGTTCCATTTAGAACTCAACATGACTTACTGTAATATAATCACGTTGATCAAGTGTCATTATATTATACAAATTCATGCTTCAGTTCCCAACACTACTTCAAAAATATTTCTATTTTAAACTCGAAAGTTTATAGAATATAGAAACTAATAGTTTCTTATATGATGTAACACTGATAGCGCAAAGAGATAAATGACTTCAGATAAGATTAGTTGTGAAAATATCTTCAGAAATATCGCAGATATTTATAATGAAAGTTATGATAATATCTTAGAATTTCTAATATTGATGGATGATGATGAAGATTTGTCTGTAAAGGTTTAGAATAAAGAGTAAGGTATTCGTTAATGACTTTAGCAGGCACTGAATCATTTGGATTCTTTGAAGGCAGATTTAGTCTTTGTGATTTGTCCACAGCCTCCTTCATAGTCTGTTCAATCCGTTTTCCAGTTCCAAACCTTCTCTTTTTCTCAGCTTTACCACCTTATTATTCTTTGTCATCAAACTTTTTACTGTTAAGATCGTTTACAGTTTTTGATGCTTCGTTAGCATTTTAAGAACTAGTTTGCAGTTCAAAATATTTTTCAGAACTTAACATTCAAAGTATGTAAGTCCAGGAGATAGACGTTTTACGTACACATATAACTGTTGGCGTAGACATACTGCGAGATTTCAAAATACTGGTTGCTGATTTCCGATGATTCGTATGACAATTCTCGTTACAAGATGTGAATGAGTAAATGATGTGATTTCAATAAATATAATGATTTTTCAAAAAGTCAAAGATAATTGAATTTGTTGGTAAGTTTATTGCTAAGGTGGCGAGATATGAAAGGTTCTCCAGTAACGATGACGAAACTGCAACGTATCTATCAAGGTTATAATAAGACTAGTCCGACTGAAAAGTCGAAGTTGACTTGCTGGAGCTGTGATAAAACTGGCTACTTTGAAAAGGAATTGAAAAGTCATTTTTGCTAATAAATGCCAAAGGGTCTGACACGGATACGCGTAGAACTATGACTTTGGCTTAAAGAGCTTTTTACATACATAACTGTGGGTAATATGTGGTTGGATCATCATCTCGATTGTTCATTGTTTGAAGTGTCTTCGAAAACTTCGGAGAGTTTGAACACAGTTTGTAATCGTTAATATACATATGATGTTCTAACACAGTTTTGAAGCCAAAGCAGAGCTTTGAAAGATGTAAGAATCTCAGAGTGATGATACTGTTTATATCTCGAAATAAATTTTGCAATTTCAAAATCAGAATATGTAATTGAATTTGAATGAGTATGGTTGTTTTGATTTTTATGAATGAATGTATATTATTGTGAAAGTAGGAAGTATAGTTGATAATTTGCTTAATCAGATTCGAAGAATGTAACATATTAATTGTGAATTTATATATCTCTCGGGTATTACCTACCCGTTATAAAAATTCACAATTAATATTTTGTACAAAAGAATTTTATTACAGTCTTTATGAAAATATATATATATGTATATTTTCTTCAGATGTAACATAGATTTAATGAGTTAATATTAAATTAAACTCATTTGATTTACGGTTGAAACTAGAATTGAGTAATCCCTAAAGACTTTAGAAACTACATAACTTTTACTGAGTATTTATTCAATAAAATTGAAATTATGAATTAATACTTAGTTATTTGTTGGTGTTTGTGGAATTCTTGTGAATTTCGCAAGGTACGAATAATGTTATTTGAAAAGTTTCGAGTACATCGACGATGAAAGTGAAAAATCAAACTTATATTTGAATAATTCATTTGATTTATTATGAATTGGGATTTATTGAATTGAGGCAGAGATTGTAGTTAATGATGGTTAAGTTGTGGACGAAGGACGTACATTATCGCATATTAGTAACATGAATTAACCGAGTAGTTAAGATTCACACATAATAGCTTAGTACGGAAAGATTTATTATGGTCTAAAAATTTATATATATAAGATATACATATAAATCCTTCAGTGGAAATGAGTTAATACTTCATAACATATTGATATGACATACTTGTTGTTGATTTATAATGATGTCCACGGTGATTCTTGAACTGACGAAGTTTGTGATGTTATAGGTGCTGCTGATTCTGACAACGCTGATGGCACTGACTGTACTGGTGATGTTTATGGTACTGTTGATGTTGTTGGTAAATCAAGTGTAGCTTGTAAATCACACATCATTCTTGTCAGGGTTTCTACTCTTCCTTCTATCATTTGAGTTCACTCATCTAATTTATGGTTAGGGCTAGAATAGATAATCTCTAAGACTTTAGAGACTACATAATCGTAGCAAAATGTTTCTCCAATGAAGTTATGAATCAATACTTCCTCGTTTGTTGTTGTTGGTAGTCCTTGGTATCTATAGAGTGTATGTCATTGGTACTCGTGGGATATAGGTTGTGATGTTGAAGTGTGGGATGCGGATGTTACTGTTGGTGGTGGTGATGGTATTGTTGGTGTTGCTGATGGTGGTACTGGTTATGCTGCTGGTGCTGCTGTTGGTGTTTGTAACCCTTGCACCATATTCTCTAAAGCCACTACTCGAGCGCGAAGCTCGTTGACTTCTTCTATTACACCGGGGTGATTGTCGGTTCGGACAAGCGGATAAATAAAATCTAGAATTTGATGTAGCATATAATCGTGACGAGATACTCTGGAAATGAGAGAGAAAATGGTGTTTCGGACCGGTTCGCCGGTAAGTGCTTCAGGTTCATCGCCAAGAGGGTAATGTGGTGGATGGAAGGGATCACCTTCTTCTTGTCTCCAATGATTGAGGAGGCTACAAACCCATCCCCAATTCATCCAGAATAGATGATGGCTAATTGGTTGATCCATTCCGGTCACACTGCTTTCGGAGCTTGAGTGGGATTCCATATCGGAATTCGAGGGACTTGAACTAATGACGAATTCTATTTCGTTCGATTGAATAAAGGATTTTTCGATATGAAATGATTTTCCGGCTATCGGGTGGTATTCAAATTACATAGAATATCTATATATATAGCGCAAAAGATTTCGTAGATTACGGAGGAATTTACGGGATATGTGAAATGTCCCGTTCTTATTGATTAAAAACGTTCCATATTAATTGATTTCGTTGCGAGGTTTTGACCTCTATATGAGACGTTTTTCAAAGACTGCATTCATTTTAAAACAAACCATAACCTTTATTTCATCAATAAAGGTTTAAAAAGCTTTACGTAGATTATCAAATAATGATAATCTAAAATATCATGTTTACACACGACCATTACATAATGGTTTACAATACAAATATGTTACAACAAAATAAGTTTCTTGAATGCAGTTTTTACACAATATCATACAAGCATGGACTCCAAATCTCGTCCTTATTTAATTATGCGACAGCGGAAGCTCTTAATAATCACCTGAGAATAAACATGCTTAAAACGTCAACAAAAATGTTGGTGAGTTATAGGTTTAACCTATATATATCAAATCATAATAATAGACCACAAGATTTCATATTTCAATACACATCCCATACATAGAGATAAAAATCATTCATATGGTGAACACCTGGTAACCGAAATTAACAAGATGCATATACAAGAATATCCCCATCATTCCGGGACACCCTTCGGATATGATATAAATTTCGAAGTACTAAAGCATCCGGTACTTTGGATGGGGTTTGTTAGGCCAAATAGATCTATCTTTAGGATTCGCGTCAATTAGGGTGTCTGTTCCCTAATTCTTAGATTACCAGACTTAATAAAAAGGGGCATATTCGATTTCGATAATTCAACCATAGAATGTAGTTTCACGTACTTGTGTCTATTTTGTAAATCATTTATAAAACCTGCATGTATTCTCATCCTAAAAATATTAGATTTTAAAAGTGGGACTATAACTCACTTTCACAGATTTTTACTTCGTCGGGAAGTAAGACTTGGCCACTGGTTGATTCACGAACCTATAACAATATATACATATATATCAAAGTATGTTCAAAATATATTTACAACACTTTTAATATATTTTGATGTTTTAAGTTTATTAAGTCAGCTGTCCTCGTTAGTAACCTACAACTAGTTGTCCACAGTTAGATGTACAGAAATAAATCGATAAATATTATCTTGAATCAATCCATGACCCAGTGTATACGTATCTCAGTATTGATCACAACTCAAACTATATATATTTTGGAATCAACCTCAACCCTGTATAGCTAACTCCAACATTCACATATAGAGTGTCTATGGTTGTTCCGAAATATATATAGATGTGTCGACATGATAGGTCAAAACATTGTATACGTGTCTATGGTATCTCAAGATTACATAATATACAATACAAGTTGATTAAGTTATGGTTGGAATAGATTTGTTACCAATTTTCACGTAGCTAAAATGAGAAAAATTATCCAATCTTGTTTTACCCATAACTTCTTCATTTTAAATCCGTTTTGAGTGAATCAAATTGCTATGGTTTTATATTGAACTCTATTTTATGAATCTAAACAGAAAAAGTATAGGTTTATAGTCAGAAAAATAAGTTACAAGTCGTTTTTGTAAATGTAGTCATTTCAGTCGAAAGAACGACGTCTAGATGACCATTTTAGAAAACATACTTCCACTTTGAGTTTAACCATAATTTTTGGATATAGTTTCATGTTCATAATAAAAATCATTTTCTCAGAATAACAACTTTTAAATCAAAGTTTATCATAGTTTTTAATTAACTAACCCAAAACAGCCCGCGGTGTTACTACGACGGCGTAAATCCGGTTTTACGGTATTTTTCGTGTCTCCAGGTTTTAAATCATTAAGTTAGCATATCATATAGATATAGAACATGTGTTTAGTTGATTTTAAAAGTCAAGTTAGAAGGATTAACTTTTGTTTGCGAACAAGTTTAGAATTAACTAAGCTATGTTCTAGTGATTACAAGTTTAAACCTTCGAATAAGATAGCTTTATATGTATGAATCAAATGATGTTATGAACATCATTACTACCATAAGTTCCTTAGATAAACCTACTGAAAAAAAGAAAAATGGATCTAGCTTCAACGGATCCTTGGATGGCTCGAAGTTCTTGAAGCAGAATCATGACACGAAAACAAGTTCAAGTAAGATCATCACTTGAAATAAGATTGTTATAGTTATAGAAATTGAACCAAAGTTTGAATATGATTATTACCTTGTATTAGAATGATAACCTACTGTAAGAAACAAAGATTTCTTGAGGTTGGATGATCACCTTACAAGATTGGAAGTGAGCTAGCAAACTTGAAAGTATTCTTGATTTTATGTAACTAGAACTTGTAGAATATATGAAGAACACTTAGAACTTGAAGATAGAACTTGAGAGAGATCAATTAGATGAAGAAAATTGAAGAATTAAAGTGTTTGTAGGTGTTTTTGGTCGTTGGTGTATGGATTAGATATAAAGGATATGTAATTTTGTTTTCATGTAAATAAGTCATGAATGATTACTCATATTTTTGTAATTTTATGAGATATTTCATGCTAGTTGCCAAATGATGGTTCCCACATGTGTTAGGTGACTCACATGGGCTGCTAAGAGCTGATCATTGGAGTGTATATACCAATAGTACATACATCTAAAAGCTGTGTATTGTACGAGTACGAATACGGGTGCATACGAGTAGAATTGTTGATGAAACTGAACGAGGATGTAATTGTAAGCATTTTTGTTAAGTAGAAGTATTTTGATAAGTGTATTGAAGTCTTTCAAAAGTGTATAAATACATATTAAAACACTACATGTATATACATTTTAACTGAGTCGTTAAGTCATCGTTAGTCGTTACATGTAAGTGTTGTTTTGAAACCTTTAGGTTAACGATCTTGTTAAATGTTGTTAACCCAATGTTTATAATATCAAATGAGATTTTAAATTATTATATTATCATAATATTATCATGTATGAATATCTCTTAATATGATATATATACATTAAATGTCTTTACAACGATAATCGTTACATATATGTCTCGTTTAAAAATCATTAAGTTAGTAGTCTTGTTTTTACATATGTAGTTCATTGTTAATATACTTAATGATATGTTTACTTATCATAGTATCATGTTAACTATATATATATATATCCATATATATGTCATCATATAGTTTTTACAATTTTTAACGTTCGTGAATCACCGGTCAACTTGGGTGGTCAATTGTCTATATGAAACATATTTCAATTAATCAAGTCTTAACAAGTTTGATTGCTTAACATGTTGGAAACATTTAATCATGTAAATATCAATCTCAATTAATATATATAAACATGGAAAAGTTCGGGTCACTACAGTACCTACCCGTTAAATAAATTTCGTCCCGAAATTTTAAGCTGTTGAAGGTGTTGACGAATCTTCTGGAAATAGATGCGGGTATTTCTTCTTCATCTGATCTTCACGCTCCCAGGTGAACTCGGGTCCTCTACGAGCATTCCATCGAACCTTAACAATTGGTATCTTGTTTTGCTTAAGTCTTTTAACCTCACGATCCATTATTTCGACGGGTTCTTCGATGAATTGAAGTTTTTCGTTGATTTGGATTTCATCTAACAGAATAGTGAGATCTTCTTTAGCAAAACATTTCTTCAAATTCGAGACATGGAAAGTGTTATGTACAGCCGCGAGTTGTTGAGGTAACTCAAGTCGGTAAGCTACTGGTCCGACACGATCAATAATCTTGAATGGTCCAATATACCTTGGATTTAATTTCCCTCGTTTACCAAATCGAACAACGCCTTTCCAAGGTGCAACTTTAAGCATGACCATCTCTCCAATTTCAAATTCTATATCTTTTCTTTTAATGTCAGCGTAGCTCTTTTGTCGACTTTGGGCGGTTTTCAACCGTTGTTGAATTTGGATGATCTTCTCGGTAGTTTCTTGTATAATCTCCGGACCCGTAATCTGTCTATCCCCCACTTCACTCCAACAAATCGGAGACCTGCACTTTCTACCAGTGCTTCAAACAGCGCCATCTCAATGCTTGAATGGTAGCTGTTGTTGTAGGAAAATTCTGCTAACGGTAGATGTCGATCCCAACTGTTTCCGAAATCAATAACACACGCTCGTAGCATGTCTTCAAGCGTTTGTATCGTCCTTTCACTCTGCCCATCGGTTTGTGGATGATAGGCAGTACTCATGTCTAGACGAGTTCCTAATGCTTGCTGTAATGTCTGCCAGAATCTTGAAATAAATCTGCCATCCCTATCAGAGATAATAGAGATTGGTATTCCATGTCTGGAGATGACTTCCTTCAAATACAGTCGTGCTAACTTCTCCATCTTGTCATCTTCTCTTATTGGCAGGAAGTGTGCTGATTTGGTGAGACGATCAACTATTACCCAAATAGTATCAAAACCACTTGCAGTCCTTGGCAATTTAGTGATGAAATCCATGGTAATGTTTTCCCATTTCCATTCCGGGATTTCGGGTTGTTGAAGTAGACCTGATGGTTTCTGATGCTCAGCTTTGACCTTAGAACACGTCAAACATTCTCCTACGTATTTAGCAACATTGGCTTTCATACCCGGCCACCAAAAATGTTTCTTGAGATCCTTGTACATCTTCCCCGTTCCAGGATGTATTGAGTATCTGGTTTTATGAGCTTCTCTAAGTACCATTTCTCTCATATCTCCAAATTTTGTTACCCAAATCCTTTCAGCCGTATACCGGGTTCCGTCTTCCCGAATATTAAGATGCTTCTCCGATCCTTTGGGTATTTCATCCTTTAAATTTCCCTCTTTTAAAACTCCTTGTTGCGCCTCCTTTATTTGAGTAGTAAGGTTATTATGAATCATTATATTCATAGATTTTACTCGAATGGGTTCTCTGTCCTTCCTGCTCAAGGCATCGGCTACCACATTTGCCTTCCCCGGGTGGTAACGAATCTCAAAGTCGTAATCATTCAATAATTCAATCCACCTACGTTGCCTCATATTCAGTTGTTTCTGATTAAATATGTGTTGAAGACTTTTGTGGTCGGTATATATAATACTTTTGACCCCATATAAGTAGTGCCTCCAAGTCTTTAATGCAAAAATAACCGCGCCTAATTCCAAATCATGCGTCGTATAATTTTGTTCGTGAATCTTCAATTGTCTAGACGCATAAGCAATCACCTTCGTTCGTTGCATTAATACACAACCGAGACCTTGCTTTGATGCGTCACAATAAATCACAAAATCATCATTCCCTTCAGGCAATGACAATATAGGTGCCGTAGTTAGCTTTTTCTTCAATAACTGAAACGCTTTCTCTTGTTCATCATTCCATTCAAATTTCTTCCCTTTATGCGTTAATGCAGTCAAGGGTTTTGCTATTCTGGAAAAGTCTTGGATGAACCTTCTGTAGTAACCAGCTAGTCCTAAAAACTGGCGTATGTGTTTCGGAGTTTTCGGGGTTTCCCACTTTTCAACAGTTTCTATCTTTGCCGGATCCACCTTAATACCTTCTTTGTTCACTATGTGACCGAGGAATTGAACTTCTTCCAACCAAAATGCACACTTTGAAAACTTAGCGTACAATTCTTCCTTCCTCAATACTTCTAACACCTTTCTCAAATGTTCACCGTGTTCTTGGTCATTCTTTGAGTAAATAAGTATGTCATCAATGAAAACAATGACAAACTTGTCAAGGTATGGTCCACACACTCAGTTCATAAGGTCCATGAACATAGCTGGTGCATTAGTTAAACCAAACGGCATGACCATAAACTCGTAATGACCGTAACGTGTTCTGAAAGCAGTCTTTGGAATATCATCTTCTTTCACCCGCATTTGATGATACCCGGAATGTAAGTCAATCTTTGAATAAACAGACGAGCCTTGTAGTTGATCAAATAAGTCATCGATTCTCGGTAGTGGGTAGCGGTTCTTGATGGTAAGTTTGTTCAACTCTCGGTAGTCGATACACAACCTGAATGTACCATCTTTCTTCTTGACAAACAAAACAGGAGCTCCCCACGGTGATGTGCTTGGTCGAATGAAACCATGCTCTAAAAGTTCTTGTAATTGGCTTTGCAGTTCTTTCATCTCGCTGGGTGCGAGTCTGTAAGGAGCACAAGCTATTGGTGCAGCTCCTGGTACAAGATCTATTTGAAATTCAACGGATAGATGTGGGGGTAATCCCGGTAATTCTTTCGGAAATACATCGGGAAATTCTTTTGCAATGGGAACATCATTGATGCTCTTTTCTTCAGTTTGTACTTTCTCGACGTGTGCTAGAACAGCATAGCAACCTTTTCTTATTAGTTTTTGTGCCTTCAAATTACTAATAAGATGTAGCTTCGTGTTGCCCTTTTCTCCGTACACCATTAAGGGTTTTCCTTTTTCTCGTATAATGCGAATTGCATTTTTGTAACAAACGATCTCTGCTTTCACTTCTTTCAACTAGTCCATACCGATTATCACATCAAAACTCCCTAACTCTACTGGTATCAAATCAATCTTAAATGTTTCGCTAACCAGTTTAATTTCTCGATTCCGACATATATTATCTGCTGAAATTAATTTACCATTTGCTAATTCGAGTAAAAATTTACTATCCAAAGGCGTCAATGGACAACTTAATTTAGCACAAAAATCTCTACTCATATAGCTTCTATCCACACCCGAATTAAATAAAACGTAAGCAGATTTATTGTCAATAAGAAACGTACCCGTAACAAGCTCCGAGTCTTCCTGTGCCTCTGCCGCATTAATATTGAAAACTCTTCTGCGGCCTTGTCCGTTCGTGTTCTCCTGGTCCGGGCAATTTCTAATAATGTGGCCCGGTTTTCCACATTTATAACAAACTACATTGGCATAACTTGCTCCGACACTACTTGCTCCGCCATTACTCGTTCCGACACCATTTGTTCCTTTCGTTCTATTAACCCCTGGTTCGTAGACCTCACACTTCACCGTGCTATGACCATTTCTTTTACACTTGTTGCAAAATTTGGTGCAGAACCCCGAGTGATACTTTTCACACCTTTGGCATACCTGCTTCTGATTGTTGTTGTTGTTGTTGGGATGATTGTTGTAGTTGTTGTTGTTGTTGTTGTTGTTGTTGTTGTTGTTGTTGTTGTTGGGCCGTTTGTTATAGTTGCGATTGTTGGGATAATTATTGCGATTATTGTTGTAATTGCTGTTATTGTTGTATTGGTGATTCTTATCACCGTTTTCCTCCCACTTTCTTTTGACTTGCTTCACATTGGCCTCTTCAGCAGTCTGTTCTTTAATTCTTTCTTCAATCTGGTTCACTAGTTTGTGAGCCATTCTACATGCCTGTTGTATGGAGGCGGGCTCGTGTGAACTTATATCTTCTTGGATTCTTTCCGGTAATCCTTTCACAAACGCGTCGATCTTCTCTTCCTCATCTTCGAATGCTCCCGGACACAATTCTGTGAATCGTCTTTCGTACGTGGTAATATCAAATCCTTGGGTTCGTAACCCTCTAAGTTCTGTCTTGAGCTTATTGACCTCGGTTCTGGGACGGTACTTCTCGTTCATCAAGTGCTTGAATGCTAACCACGGTAGTGCGTACGCATCGTCTTGTCCCACTTGCTCTAGATAGGTATTCCATCATGTTAACGCAGAACCTGTGAAGGTATGCGTAGCGTACTTCACTTTGTCCTCTTCAGTACACTTACTTATGGTAAACACCAATTCGACCTTCTCGGTCCACCGTTTCAATCCGATCGGTCCTTCGGTTCCATCAAATTCCAAAGGTTTGCAGGCAGTGAATTCTTTGTAGGTGCATCATACATGATTTCCTGTACTGCTAGATCTAAGGTTATTGTTGGTATGTAGCGCAGCCTGTACTGCGGCTATGTTTGAAGCTAGAAAAGTACGGAATTCCTCTTCATTCATATTCACGGTGTGTCGAGTAGTCGGTGCCATTTCCTTCAAAATAGTCAAATGGAACAAGTTAATCATACAGAATATTAAGTGTAGTTAATAGTATTTCGTAGCATAATATGAACTCATTTATAAAAGCTTTTTCTTCATATTAGCGTTTTATAAGTTTAAATTCGGGTAGTACCTACCCGTTAAGTTCATACTTAGTAGCTAATATACAATTCAACTACTTCAATTCTATATGAAAAACTGATTATAATAATATTTGGCGTTCAAACTTTTACACAATATTTTACAAACTTACAATACCGCTTATTTTACATATAGCATGAAATATAGCACACAATAAATTTGATACAAGATGGTTGTGAAGATAATTTTAGCTAGTACACAAGTCGTTCAGCAAAGGCAATAAAGACACGTAATTCATATGTCCAGAAACAAGTCATGCATTCTGGTTTTACTAGGATTACTTCCCATCCTTAGTCTTGTGGAACATAACCGTTATGGCCGTTGATAAGACAGCGTGTTGTAACGTCGTCAAAGGGACGAGGGTTACGTAATGTCCAACAGTCCCGTAATAATCTAAAAACCTCATTTCTTACCCCAATTACCGACTCCGTCACTTGTGGGAACGTTTTGTTTAATAGTTGTAGCCCGATGTTCTTGTTCTCACTTTGGTGAGAAGCGAACATTACTAATCCGTAAGCATAACATGCTTCTTTATATTGCATGTTAGCCGCTTTTTCTAAATCACGAAGTCCAATATTCGGATACATTGAGTCAAAATAATTTCTTAACCCATTGTGTAAAATAGCATTTGGGTTCCCCGCAATATATGCGTCAAAGTAAACACATCGTAACATATGGATTTCCCAATGTGATATCCCCCATCTTTCAAACGAAAACCTTTTATAAACAAAGGCATTCTTGGAACGTTCTTCGAATGTCTTACAAACTGATCTCGCCTTAAATAGTTGTGCCGAAGAATTCTGACCGACTCTAGACAAGATTTCATCAATCATGTCTCCGGGTAGGTCTCTTAAAATATTGGGTTGTCTATCCATTTTGTGTTTTTATACTATAAAATAGACAAGAGTTAGATTCATAAAAAAAAATACTTATTAATACAAGCAATTTTTACATATATTATAAAGCATAAGCACACTATATTACATATATTACACCACACGAATACAACTATCTTATTCCGACTCGCTTGTTTCTTCTTCTTCGGTTTTGGTTCATTTTGCCAAGTTTCTAGGGATATATGATGTTCCCCTAATACGAGCCGTAGTTTTCCACATTGGTTTAGAAAAACCTGGTGGTTTAGAGGTTCCCGGGTCATTGTTACAACTTAAGGACTTCGGGGGTTGACGATACATATAAAGTTCATCGGGGTTGGAATTAGATTTCTCTATTTTTATGCCCTTTCCCTTATTATTTTCTTTTGCCTTTTTAAATTCAGTTGGGGTAATTTCTATAACATCATCGAAATTCTCGTCGGAATCCGATTCATCGGAGAATTGGTAATCCTCCCAATATTTTGCTTCCTTGGCGGAAACACCATTGACCATAATTAACCTTGGTCGGTTGGTTGAGGATTTTCTTTTACTTAACCGTTTTATTATTTCCCCCACCGGTTCTATTTCTTCATCCGGTTCCGATTCTTCTTCCGGTTCCGATTCTTCTTCCGGTTCCGACTCTTCTTCCGGTTCCTCTTCGGGAACTTGTGAATCAGTCCACGGATCATTCCAATTTACATTTGACTCTTTATTATTATTAGGTGAGTCAATGGGATTTGTTCTAGAGGTAGACATCTATCACATAATATCAAACGCGTTAAGAGATTAATATATCACATAATATTCACATGTTAAAAATATATAGTTTACAACAAAATTTGTTAAGCAATCATTTTTCAAGTAAACACGGTCGAAGTCCAGACTCACTAATGCATCCTAACAAACTCGATAAGACACACTAATGCAAAATTCTGGTTCTCTAAGACCAATGCTCGGATACCAACTGAAATGTCCCGTT
Organism: Rutidosis leptorrhynchoides; assembly: GCF_046630445.1. Taxonomy (NCBI): domain Eukaryota; kingdom Viridiplantae; phylum Streptophyta; class Magnoliopsida; order Asterales; family Asteraceae; genus Rutidosis; species Rutidosis leptorrhynchoides. The sequence goes on along the minus strand of NC_092341.1, from coordinate 289,370,676 downwards.
CTTATTGATTAAAAACGTTCCATATTAATTGATTTCGTTGCGAGATTTTGACCTCTATATGAGACGTTTTTCAAAGACTGCATTCATTTTAAAAGAAACCATAACCTTTATTTCATCAATAAAGGTTTAAAAAGCTTTACGTAGATTATCAAATAATGATAATCTAAAATATCCTGTTTACACACGACCATTACATAATGGTTTACAATACAAATATGTTACAACAAAATAAGTTTCTTGAATGCAGTTTTTACACAATATCATACAAGCATGGACTCCAAATCTCGTCCTTATTTAATTATGCGACAGCGGAAGCTCTTAATAATCACCTGAGAATAAACATGCTTAAAACGTCAACAAAAATGTTGGTGAGTTATAGGTTTAACCTATATATATCAAATCATAATAATAGACCACAAGATTTCATATTTCAATACACATCCCATACATAGAGATAAAAATCATTCATATGGTGAACACCTGGTAACCGACATTAACAAGATGCATATATAAGAATATCCCCATCATTCCGGGACACCCTTCGGATATGATATAAATTTCGAAGTACTAAAGCATCCGGTACTTTGGATGGGTTTTGTTAGGTCCAATAGATCTATCTTTAGGATTCGCGTCAATTAGGGTGTCTGTTCCCTAATTCTTAGATTACCAGACTTAATAAAAAGGGGCATATTCGATTTCGATAATTCAACCATAGAATGTAGTTTCACGTACTTGTGTCTATTTTGTAAATCATTTATAAAACCTGCATGTATTCTCATCCCAAAAATATTAGATTTTAAAAGTGGGACTATAACTCACTTTCACAGATTTTTACTTCATCGGGAAGTAAGATTTGGCCACTGGTTGATTCACGAACCTATAACAATATATACATATATCAAAGTATGTTCAAAATATATTTACAACACTTTTAATATATTTTGATGTTTTAAGTTTATTAAGTCAGCTGTCCTCGTTAGTAACCTACAACTAGTTGTCCACAGTTAGATGTACAGAAATAAATCGATAAATATTATCTTGAATCAATCCACGACCCAGTGTATACGTATCTCAGTATTGATCACAACTCAAACTATATATATTTTGGAATCAACCTCAACCCTGTATAGCTAACTCCAACATTCACATATAGAGTGTCTATGGTTGTTCCGAAATATATATAGATGTGTCGACATGATAGGTCGAAACATTGTATACGTGTCTATGGTATCTCAAGATTACATAATATACAATACAAGTTGATTAAGTTATGGTTGGAATAGAGTTGTTACCAATTTTCACGTAGCTAAAATGAGAAAAATTATCCAATCTTGTTTTACCCATAACTTCTTCATTTTAAATCTGTTTTGAGTGAATCAAATTGCTATGGTTTCATATTGAACTCTATTTTATGAATCTAAACAGAAAAAGTATAGGTTTATAATTGGAAAAATAAGTTACAAGTCGTTTTTGTAAAGGTAGTCATTTCAGTCGAAAGAACGACGTCTAGATGACCATTTTAGAAAACATACTTTCACTTTGAGTTTAACCATAATTTTTGGATATAGTTTCATGTTCATAATAAAAATCATTTTCTCAGAATAACAACTTTTAAATCAAAGTTTATCATAGTTTTTAATTAACTAACCCAAAACAGCCCGCGGTGTTACTACGACGGCGTAAATCCGGTTTTACGGTGTTTTTCGTGTCTCCAGGTTTTAAATCATTAAGTTAGCATATCATATAGATATAGAACATGTGTTTAGTTGATTTTAAAAGTCAAGTTAGAAGGATTAACTTTTGTTTGCGAACAAGTTTAGAATTAACTAAACTATGTTCTAGTGATTACAAGTTTAAACCTTCGAATAAGATAGCTTTATATGTATGAATCGAATGATGTTATGAACATCGTTACTACCTTAAGTTCCTTGGATAAACCTACTGAAAAAGAGAAAAATAGATCTAGCTTCAACGGATCCTTGGATGGCTCGAAGTTCTTGAAGCAGAATCATGACACGAAAACAAGTTCAAGTAAGATCATCACTTGAAATAAGATTGTTATAGTTATAGAAATTGAACCAAAGTTTGAATATGATTATTACCTTGTATTAGAATGATAACCTACTGTAAGAAACAAAGATTTCTTGAGGTTGGATGATCACCTTACAATATTGGAAGTGAGCTAGCAAACTTGAAAGTATTCTTGATTTTATGTAACTAGAACTTGTAGAATATATGAAGAACACTTAGAACTTGAAGATAGAACTTGAGAGAGATCAATTAGATGAAGAAAATTGAATAATGAAAGTGTTTGTAGGTGTTTTTGGTCGTTGGTGTATGGATTAGATATAAAGGATATGTAATTTTGTTTTCATGTAAATAAGTCATGAATGATTACTCATATTTTTGTAATTTTATGAGATATTTCATGCTAGTTGCCAAATGATGGTTCCCACATGTGTTAGGTGACTCTCATGGGCTTCTAAGAGCTGATCATTAGAGTGTATATACCAATAGTACATACATCTAAAAGCTGTGTATTGTACGAGTACGAATACGGGTGCATACGAGTAGAATTATTGATGAAACTGAACGAGGATGTAATTGTAAGCATTTTTGTTAAGTAGAAGTATTTTGATAAGTGTATTGAAGTCTTTCAAAAGTGTATAAATACATATTAAAATACTACATGTATATACATTTTAACTGAGTCGTTAAGTCATTGTTAGTCGTTACATGTAAGTGTTGTTTTGAAACCTTTAGGTTAACGATCTTGTTAAATGTTGTTAACCCAATGTTTATAATATCAAATGAGATTTTAAATTATTATATTATCATGATATTATCATGTATGAATATCTCTTAATATGATATATATATACATTAAATGTCTTTACAACGATAATCGTTACATATATGTCTCGTTTAAAAATCATTAAGTTAGTAGTCTTGTTTTTACATATGTAGTTCATTGTTAATATACTTAATGATATGTTTACTTATCATAGTATCATGTTAACTATATATATATCCATATATATGTCATCATATAGTTTTTACAAGTTTTAACGTTCGTGAATCACCGGTCAACTTGGGTGGTCAATTGTCTATATGAAACATATTGCAATTAATCAAGTCTTAACAAGTTTGATTGCTTAACATGTTGGAAACATTTAATCATGTAAATATCAATCTCAATTAATATATATAAACATGGAAAAGTTCGGGTCACTACAATATGTCAGGCAAAGTTTACAGTAACAGATACACTAAGATATGGATTAGCAGATACGCTAAGATATGAATTTTGTCTATACACTATTCATGCAATCAATGCAGTAAGACGTGTCTAGACTAAGAATGATAAGCAGGCAATTTCCGACAAAAATGATAAGCAAAAATTTTGACATGCAGACACGGTCGAAGTCCAAGCTCATTAATGCATCCTAACGACTATCATTTAGACACACTAATGCAGACCTGGTTCGCTAAGACCACCGCTCTGATACCAACTGAAATGACCCGTTCATATACATTATAAACAATTCACAATAGTTGATTACATCGCGAGGTATTTGACCTCTATATGATACATTTTACAAACATTACATTCGTTTTTAAAAGACAAACTTTCTTTACAACGAAAGTTGACGGCATGCATACCATTTCATAATACATCCAACTATAATTGACTTAAAAATAATCTTGATGAACTCAATGACTTGAATGCAACGTATTTCAAAATATGTCATGAATGACTCCAAGTAATATCCTTAAAATGAGCTAATGCACAGCGGAAGATTTCTTTAATACCTGAGAATAAACATGCTTTAAAGTGTCAACCAAAAGGTTGGTGAGTTCATAGGTTTATCATAACAATCATTTCAATATATTAATAAACCACAAGATTTCCGTTTATAAATATATGTACACTCGCAAGTGTATAAAAGTATTCTATAAGTTGTAGGCACCCGGTAACAAGCTTTAACGTTCATGTTTTACCCTCTGAAGTACACCAGATCAGGTGTGTTTAAAATAACCTCGAAGTACTAAAGCATCCCATAGTCAGGATGGGGTTTGTCAGGCCCAATAGATCTATCTTTAGGATTCGCGCCTACTGTACATAGGCAAGTAGTTTAATGTTACCAAGCTAAGGGTATATTTCTGGTTTAAACCCACGTAGAATTAGTTTTAGTACTTGTGCCTATTTCGTAAAACATTTATAAAAAAGCGCATGTATTCTCAGTCCCAAAAATATATATAAAAGGGAGCAAATGAAACTCACCATACTGTATTTCGTAGTAAAAATACATATAACGTCATTTAACAAGTGCAAGGTTGGCCTCGGATTCACGAACCTATATTAATTATATATATTTATATGTTGGTCAATATTTGTCTAACAATTTTTGGTTAAGTCATAGTGTACCACTATCCTAATGCTCGAGACTAATATGCAAAAGTCAACAAAAGTCAACAAAAATCAACTTGACCCAAAATGACTTCTAAAATTTATACGTGTTTATTATATAACTTAACTATAGTCGTTTTATATATTTAAATATATTTGTTAGATTTTATAATAATAAAATTTATTTGTTAATAAAAATTTATATTAACGTTTATATATGATAAAATATACTTTTATATATCTTAAGTAGTAAAATTTATAAAGTTCACTTAATATCGTAAAACTATAGTGGTAAGTATTATTAATGTAATTATATTACGCGTGGTGAAAAATATCTTTGTATCCCCTATTTATTTGATAAAATAATATTGATCATAATAATAATAAGTAAAAGTTGTATTATTTTGTAATAATAATTATTATTATTCTATAAAAAAAATAACAATATTTATATTTACTAAAAATGTTATTATGATAAAATGATAATACTAGCATAATAGTAATAATGATATTTTATAATAACAATGATATTTCTATTAAAATAATAACGACGATAGTAATAATAATCATTTTAACAATAATACTAAAATTCAGTTGACTATAACTTCTAATCCGTTCATCTAAACCATTCGATATCTAAATGAAAAGTTCTTAATTTTTCGCTAGCTTTCCAACGACATGTATCATATACCCTATCTCAGTAGCATATATATCTAATTCAGTATTCAAAAAACCTATCTAAGGACAATATCGAATGTACAAGCATGCATAATCCTATATACTCGAGCACTAGTCAGGGATACACTATTGATATATAAAAGTTAAGTTATGTGTGCTCACGTATCAATATTGAGATTCAATATTGCAGGAAAGTACATAGACGCAACGAAGATGATAAACACTAGATTGACCTCACGAGCATACCCATGAACCATACCCATCACCTCCATAGCTATAACCCATAATTTCCTTAGCTTCGACTCATTCAAAAAACTATTTTGAAATCACTCGGACAGCACTCCGTCGTAATATTTTATGTATACTAATAATATCTTTAAATAATACAGAGCAAATATATATATATGTAAATCGATTGAGAGAGTTTAGAGAAATATATTTTCAAGTTTCTATGAAATAATGAAACTTATTAAATTCTATTTATAATAGATTTTTGAATTATTAAAGTGAATTATTAAAGTATGAATTATTAAAGTGAATTATTAAAGTATGAATTATTAAAGTGAATTATTAAAGTATGAATTATTAAAGTGAATTATTAAAGTATGAATTATTAAAGTGAATTATTAAAGTGTGAATTATTAAAGTGAATTATTAAAGTATGAATTATTAAAGTGAATTATTAAAGTTAAAGTAAAAGTAAAGTAAAAGTAAAGTTAAAGTATAGTAAAAGTATAAAAACTATGTATGTATAATACCCGTATAAATATATATAATATTAATTTAAATCGTTATATATATTTAATGAAATAAAATATAAATATCGTTATATTTATTATACTGGTTAAGTAATGAGTTATCAAAAGTGATTCTAGATATTTAAAAAAGTTATATACGTTTTAATAATAAAGTTCTTTTTAAACTGAAAACGTTTTTGTACGTTTGAAAATAGATTAGAATATTATGGAAACCAATTCTCCACTAACTTTTGTCTAACTTTCGTAAATGACACTTTTTGTTTTTATTTATAAATAGCTTTACAAATTATTCCGAATACTGTTAAAAGGAATAGATTTTCTCAATCATAGTGGACCTCTTAACAGAGACTTGTAATTATAATTCAATGTTTCTGATAATTCAAGCATTTAATATATTTTTTTAATTTCGTCGATAATCATATTGAAACAAATACGTTCATGTAAAGCATTATACGTTTAAATACTTTCTTGACATTTTCAATTTATAATATATACACATATACATACATATTCATATATGTTCATTTAATGGTTCGTGAATCATTAGAATTTGGTCGAGGTTTAAATGAATGTATAAACATAGTTTAAATTTAGTCGGAAATTTCTGGGTCGTCACAAATGAGATGACAGAAATGCAACTTTTTATGGCTCATCATGAGTATGAAATGGCAAGACAACGAGCATTTCAAGATTGGCAGTATCATCAAAACCAAATCATAAGTCATCGTGCACACATAAATGCAAACTACATTGCTACTCCAATGCCCGTATTTCCTCCCTGGACTATACAGACCCGACCACCGTACCCTACATATGACCCAGCTCAAGCATTCTACAGTACATACGGCTATGAATGGGATCCCTACTGGCACCATCCTTATCAACTTTGATTTTTTTTATATGCTTATTTTTATTTATTTGGTAACTTATAATTTTATAGTTTTAATATTTCTTTTGATACTTTAATAGTTTTTATAATTTTCTAACTTTTCTTATTAGATTTTTAATAATTTTTGAATGTGGGGTGATATACCCAACTTCAAAAATATGTATATATATGTTTGTAGTTTATCTCATGTACAAATCAGGGTAAAACATCGCATTTTCAAAGACTGGCATTAAGTTTAGCAAAAGCAATAAATTTTGATGACAAGATGCAAAATATATGTGAAATAACAACTGCAGGAATGAACAAATGATGTGCACCATTTATCATTCAACAAACAAACACCAATATGTTTGGAAACTTTGGTAAAATTTAATCATTTTTCTACGCTGATCACCCTCAATAATTTAAATTGTTATTGATTTCTTACAAATGAGGGCATTGTAAGATCTTAAGTGTGGGAAAGGATTAAATTCTTTCGGATTTTTAAAATTTTTTGACTTAAACACTTGGTTACCATTAAAAATACTAGTAATGCAGTAGTTGTATTAGAATCTAGTGCTCTCTGATAATAAAGAACAGCCCTAGTCTTATATACTGACTACCCAATTCTAGTAAAATTTTTCAAAATTTTCAAATAAATGAATTCAAAATCATGTTTATACATATTTATGAACGATAAAACTAGGTGTCAACACCAAAATTATTGTTACCTCGGAAAGGACATAAATTGAGAAACAACCCAAAATGTTAGAATTCATTTAAAATGGAATAGAGGACAATAAAAAGGTAAAAAAGGAAAATAAAAGCCAAGTGTGAGAAAAATTTACCAAGTTCTTTAGAACATATATCACATATTTTGTACAAAGATACTTTTGTTTTGGACAAAATTAACCATTTTACCCGGAAAAAGACACGCGCTTCTTGATTTAGGTCAGAAAGTTGTCGTCCAGACCAGTTGTAGAGTCTACGAAAAACCTTGAAAAGTTTTCTCAAAAATCAGCTGGAAATCCAGGGACCTCAGCATCAAACAGGGTCGCCAAGTGGTCAGACTTATCATAACCATGAGAGAATCTGTCTCGTAAAATGGGGAGGGCGCCGTGCAAATTAGCTTGATAAGACTAATGAATCAGACCCCCAGAAAGGATAATCTCCTTGAAAGATCAAAAATCAGCTTTTAAGACTGATATTACTCAATCCTTGAGATTGACTTTAAAGATTGAGAATTACAAACTCATGGAATTCGATGATATCTAAACTCGAGCTTGAACGAAAAATATTTTGATCAAATTACAAACCGATTTGTTTTCTGAAAACCCTATTTTCAATGCGTTCATTACCATTGAACATAAAATTCTAGGAATTCATCTGAAATTCATTAGGTCACCTGAACCAAATCGGGTGTCAACCGTAAGAACTGTGGTTGCATAGCATGGTCAAAGACAGGACCTTGTGCCAGACCGAAAAATTATAGGGTGAGCTTTACTATTGCTCCTACAAACGATAGTAATTGCATCTGACACGATATAGACCATAATTAAAAGCATGTCAGGGGACATTGCCTTAACAGTTGCTTGTTCAACGCTTTCCTTTACAATCGGACGGTAGTTTATCGAAAGGTAATATACGGAGCAAGTAAACTGGACGTGTTGCTTTCCCAATACAAGGTTAGCAAGTGGTTGACACAAAACCATAAGTTTTGAGCTAAAATTTTCAAATCTGAAAACCACCAAATCCACAAAAACATTTTGCAAACACCGGTGAAGGGTTATTCCGAAAAACTTATCTAGGGTAAAAGCTAGATTGAATTATCAAAAGATCAAATATTTTCATAAAGATCCAATTTCCTAAAGGATCTAAATTTTCATAGTCATGTGGGACTGTAAACCACATCGTTACTACCATTGTTCATACCGCCGTATAGAAATCACTGATGTACAAAGTGTGAAGAATAAAGAAGTGATTCTAGTATTTTTATTTCAAGACTATATTGCTTGAGGACAAGCAACGCTCAAGTGTGGGAATATTTGATAATTCTAAAAACGAACATATATTTCATAGCATTATCTCTCAAGAAAGACAAGCTTTTAGTTGCAATTGTTCTATTTACAAGTAATATTCGTTTAAATAATAAAAGGTGAAGACAAAAGACAGACTCGACGATTTGAAGACGTAAACGACCAAAAAGCTAAAAAGTACAAAGTAAAATCCAAGAGGTTCAAATTATTGATAAGAAACGTCTCAAAATTACAAGAGTACAAGACGCAAAACGCAAAGTACAAGATATTAAATAGTACGCAAGGACGTTCGAAAATCCGGAACCGAGACATGAACCAACTTTCAGTGCGCGACGCAACGGACAAAAAATTACAAGTCAAATATGCACAAGAATATAATATAATATATATATAATTATATAAATTATATATATATTATATATATATATTAAAAAAATACAGCAGCCCACGTTTAAATCAAGAGATGAGCTGTAATCCATACCTCCGCACTCGCGGAACTTTTGTGAACAAAATATCCGCACTCGCGGAGGTTTACAGTGAAATGTGGGGCTATAAAAGTCGCGCATTCTGATCGAATTTTTTACATCTTTTTCTATTTCCTACTCTATATACATAATATATGTATCAATTATCACTCCAAATATTAATCTCAATTTGTAATTTTAATTTTAAGTTAGTGATAATAATAAGGTTAGGTTAGTCGAATGTTTTAAGGTTTTGTAAATCGAAACTATGTCCGTGTACCGCTACGCTAATAACACCCACGGTAAGTTATGTATAATTTTATTGTTAAATTAATGTCTCGTAGCTAAGTTATTATTATGCTTATTTAAATTGAAGTAATCATGATGTTGGGCTAAATATTAAAGACGGGGTAATTGGGCTTTGTACCATAATTGGGGTTTGGACAAAAGTGAAATGTCCCGTTCTTATTGATTAAAAACGTTCCATATTAATTGATTTCGTTGCGAGGTTTTGACCTCTATATGAGACGTTTTTCAAAGACTGCATTCATTTTTAAAACAAACCATAACCTTTATTTCATAGATAAAGGTTTTAAAAAGCTTTACGTAGATTATCAAATAATGATAATCTAAAATATCATGTTTACACACGACCATTACATAATGGTTTACAATACAAATATGTTACAACAAAATAAGTTTCTTGAATGCAGTTTTTACACAATATCATACAAGTATGGACTCCAAATCTCGTCCTTATTTAAGTATGCGACAGCGGAAGCTCTTAATAATCACCTGAGAATAAACATGCTTAAAACGTCAACAAAAATGTTGGTGAGTTATAGGTTTAACCTATATATATCAAATCATAATAATAGACCACAAGATTTCATATTTCAATACACATCCCATACATAGAGATAAAAATCATTCATATGGTGAACACCTGGTAACCGACAATAACAAGATGCATATATAAGAATATCCCCATCATTCCGGGACACCCTTCGGATATGATATAAATTTCGAAGTACTAAAGCATCCGGTACTTTGGATGGGGTTTGTTAGGCCCAATAGATCTATCTTTAGGATTCGCGTCAATTAGGGTGTCTGTTCCCTAATTCTTAGATTACCAGACTTAATAAAAAGGGGCATATTCGATTTCGATAATTCAACCATAGAATGTAGTTTCACGTACTTGTGTCTATTTTGTAAATCATTTATAAAACCTGCATGTATTCTCATCCCAAAAATATTAGATTTTAAAAGTGGGACTATAACTCACTTTCACAGATTTTTACTTCGTCGGGAAGTAAGACTTGGCCACTGGTTGATTCACGAACCTATAACAATATATACATATATATCAAAGTATGTTCAAAATATATTTACAACACTTTTAATATATTTTGATGTTTTAAGTTTATTAAGTCAGCTGTCCTCGTTAGTAACCTACAACTAGTTGTCCACAGTTAGATGTACAGAAATAAATCGATAAATATTATCTTGAATCAATCCATGACCCAGTGTATACGTATCTCAGTATTGATCACAACTCAAACTATATATATTTTGGAATCAACCTCAACCCTGTATAGCTAACTCCAACATTCACATATAGAGTGTCTATGGTTGTTCCGAAATATATATAGATGTGTCGACATGATAGGTCGAAACATTGTATACGTGTCTATGGTATCTCAAGATTACATAATATATAATACAAGTTGATTAAGTTATGGTTGGAATAGATTTGTTACCAATTTTCACGTAGCTAAAATGAGAAAAATTATCCAATCTTGTTTTACCCATAACTTCTTCATTTTAAATCCGTTTTGAGTGAATCAAATTGCTATGGTTTCATATTGAACTCTATTTTATGAATCTAAATAGAAAAGTATAGGTTTATAGTCGGAAAAATAAGTTACAAGTCGTTTTTGTAAAGGTAGTCATTTCAGTCGAAAGAACGACGTCTAGATGACCATTTTAGAAAACATACTTTCACTTTGAGTTTAATCATAATTTTTGGATATAGTTTCATGTTCATAATAAAAATCATTTTCTCAGATTAACAACTTTAAAATCAAAGTTTATCATAGTTTTTAATTAACTAACCCAAAACAGCCCGCGGTGTTACTACGACGGCGTAAATCCGATTTTACGGTGTTTTTCGTGTTTCCAGGTTTTAAATCATTAAGTTAGCATATCATATAGATATAGAACATGTGTTTAGTTGATTTTAAAAGTCAAGTTAGAAGGATTAACTTTTGTTTGCGAACAAGTTTAGAATTAACTAAACTATGTTCTAGTGATTACAAGTTTAAACCTTCGAATAAGATAGCTTTATATGTATGAATCGAATGATGTTATGAACATCATTACTACCTTAAGTTCCTTGGATGAACCTACTGGAAAAGAGAAAAATGGATCTAGCTTCAATGGATCCTTGGATGGCTCAAAGTTCTTGAAGCAAAATCATGACACGAAAACAAGTTCAAGTAAGATCATCACTTGAAATAAGATTGTTATAGTTATAGAAATTGAACCAAAGTTTGAATATGATTATTACCTTGTATTAGAATGATAACCTACTGTAAGAAACAAAGATTTCTTGAGGTTGGATGATCACCTTACAAGATTGGAAATGAGCTAGCAATCTTGAAAGTATTCTTGATTTTATGAAACTAGAACTTTTGGAATTTATGAAGAACACTTAGAACTTGAAGATAGAACTTGAGAGAGATCAATTAGATGAAGAAAATTGAAGAATGAAAGTGTTTGTAGGTGTTTTTGGTCGTTGGTGTATGGATTAGATATAAAGGATATGTAATTTTGTTTTCATGTAAATAAGTCATGAATGATTACTCATATTTTTGTAATCTTATGAGATATTTCATGCTAGTTGCCAAATGATGGTTCCCACATGTGTTAGGTGACTCACATGGGCTGCTAAGAGCTAATCATTGGAGTGTATATACCAATAGTACATACATCTAAAAGCTGTGTATTGTACGAGTATGAATACGGGTGCATACGAGTAGAATTGTTGATGAAACTGATCGAGAATGTAATTGTAAGCATTTTTGTTAAGTAGAAGTATTTTGATAAGTGTATTGAAGTCTTTCAAAAGTGTATAAATACATATTAAAACACTACATGTATATACATTTTAACTGAGTCGTTAAGTCATCGTTAGTCGTTACATGTAAGTGTTGTTTTGAAACCTTTAGGTTAACGATCTTGTTAAATGTTGTTAACCCAATGTTTATAATATCAAAAGAGATTTTAAATTATTATATTATCATGATATTATGATGTACGAATATCTCTTAATATGATATATATACATTAAATGTCGTTACAACGATAAACGTTACATATATGTCTCGTTTCAAAATCATTAAGTTAGTAGTCTTGTTTTTACATATGTAGTTCATTGTTAATATAATTAATGATATGTTTACTTATCATAATATCATGTTAACTATATATATAACCATATATATGTCATCATATAGTTTTTTTACAAGTTTTAACGTTCGTGAATCACCGGTCAACTTAGGTGGTCAATTGTCTATATGAAACCTATTTCAATTAATCAAGTCTTAACAAGTTTGATTGCTTAACATGTTGGAAACATTTAATCATGTAAATATCAATCTCAATTAATATATATAAACATGGAAAAGTTCGGGTCACTACAGTACCTACCCGTTAAATAAATTTCGTCCCGAAATTTTAAGCTGTTGAAGGTGTTGACGAATCTTCTGGAAATAGATGCGGGTATTTCTTCTTCATCTGATCTTCACGCTCCCAGGTGAACTCGGGTCCTCTACGAGCATTCCATCGAACCTTAACAATTGGTATCTTGTTTTGCTTAAGTCTTTTAACCTCACGATCCATTATTTCGACGGGTTCTTCGATGAATTGAAGTTTTTCGTTGATTTGGATTTCATCTAACGGAATAGTGAGATCTTCTTTAGCAAAACATTTCTTCAAATTCGAGACGTGGAAAGTGTTATGTACAGCTGCGAGTTGTTGAGGTAACTCAAGTCGGTAAGCTACTGGTCCGACACGATCAATAATCTTGAATGGTCCAATATACCTTGGATTTAATTTCCCTCGTTTACCAAATCGAACAACGCCTTTCCAAGGTGCAACTTTAAGCATGACCATCTCTCCAATTTCAAATTCTATATCTTTTCTTTTAATGTCAGCGTAGCTCTTTTGTCGACTTTGGGCGGTTTTCAACCGTTGTTGAATTTGGATGATCTTCTCGGTAGTTTCTTGTATAATCTCCGGACCCGTAATCTGTCTATCCCCCACTTCACTCCAACAAATCGGAGACCTGCACTTTCTACCATAAAGTGCTTCAAACGGCGCCATCTCAATGCTTGAATGGTAGCTGTTGTTGTAGGAAAATTCTGCTAAAGGTAGATGTCGATCCCAACTGTTTCCGAAATCAATAACACATGCTCGTAGCATGTCTTCAAGCGTTTGTATCGTCCTTTCGCTCTGCCCATCAGTTTGTGGATGATAAGCAGTACTCATGTCTAGACGAGTTCCTAATGCTTGCTGTAATGTCTGCCAGAATCTTGAAATAAATCTGCCATCCCTATCAGAGATAATAGAGATTGGTATTCCATGTCTGGAGATGACTTCCTTCAAATACAGTCGTGCTAACTTCTCCATCTTGTCATCTTCTCTTATTGGCAGGAAGTGTGCTGATTTGGTGAGACGATCAACTATTACCCAAATAGTATCAAAACCACTTGCAGTCCTTGGCAATTTAGTGATGAAATCCATGGTAATGTTTTCCCATTTCCATTCCGGGATTTCGGGTTGTTGAAGTAGACCTGATGGTTTCTGATGCTCAGCTTTGACCTTAGAACACGTCAAACATTCTCCTACGTATTTAGCAACATCGGCTTTCATACCCGGCCACCAAAAATGTTTCTTGAGATCCTTGTACATCTTCCCCGTTCCAGGATGTATTGAGTATCTGGTTTTATGAGCTTCTCTAAGTACCATTTCTCTCATATCTCCAAATTTTGGTACCCAAATCCTTTCAGCCCTATACCGGGTTCCGTCTTCCCGAATATTAAGATGCTTCTCCGATCCTTTGGGTATTTCATCCTTTAAATTTCCCTCTTTTAAAACTCCTTGTTGCGCCTCCTTTATTTGAGTAGTAAGGTTATTATGAATCATTATATTCATAGATTTTACTCGAATGGGTTCTCTGTCCTTCCTGCTCAAGGCATCGGCTACCACATTTGCCTTCCCCGGGTGGTAACGAATCTCAAAGTCGTAATCATTCAATAATTCAATCCACCTACGTTGCCTCATATTCAGTTGTTTCTGATTAAATATGTGTTGAAGACTTTTGTGGTCGGTATATATAATACTTTTGACCCCATATAAGTAGTGCCTCCAAGTCTTTAATGCAAAAACAACCGCGCCTAATTCCAAATCATGCGTCGTATAATTTTGTTCGTGAATCTTCAATTGTCTAGACGCATAAGCAATCACCTTCGTTCGTTGCATTAATACACAACCGAGACCTTGCTTTGATGCGTCACAATAAATCACAAAATCATCATTCCCTTCAGGCAATGACAATATAGGTGCCGTAGTTAGCTTTTTCTTCAATAACTGAAACGCTTTCTCTTGTTCATCATTCCATTCAAATTTATTCCCTTTATGCGTTAATGCAGTCAAGGGTTTTGCTATTCTGGAAAAGTCTTGGATGAACCTTCTGTAGTAACCAGCTAGTCCTAAAAACTGGCGTATGTGTTTCGGAGTTTTCGGGGTTTCCCACTTTTCAACAGTTTCTATCTTTGCCGGATCCACCTTAATACCTTCTTTGTTCACTATGTGACCGAGGAATTGAACTTCTTCCAACCAAAATGCACACTTTGAAAACTTAGCGTACAATTCTTCCTTCCTCAATACTTCTAACACCTTTCTCAAATGTTCACCGTGTTCTTGGTCATTCTTTGAGTAAATAAGTATGTCATCAATGAAAACAATGACAAACTTGTCAAGGTATGGTCCACACACTCGGTTCATAAGGTCCATGAACACAGCTGGTGCATTAGTTAAACCAAATGGCATGACCATAAACTCGTAATGATCGTAACGTGTTCTGAAAGCAGTCTTTGGAATATCATCTTCTTTCACCCGCATTTGATGATACCCGGAACGTAAGTCAATCTTTGAATAAACAGACGAGCCTTGTAGTTGATCAAATAAGTCGTCGATTCTCGGTAGTGGGTAGCGGTTCTTGATGGTAAGTTTGTTCAACTCTCGGTAGTCGATACACAACCTGAATGTACCATCTTTCTTCTTGACAAACAAAACAGGAGCTCCCCACGGTGATGTGCTTGGTCGAATGAAACCACGCTCTAAAAGTTCTTGTAATTGGCTTTGCAGTTCTTTCATCTCGCTGGGTGCGAGTCTGTAAGGAGCACGAGCTATTGGTGCAGCTCCTGGTACAAGATCTATTTGAAATTCAACGGATCGATGTGGGGGTAATCCCGGTAATTCTTTCGAAAATACATCGGGAAATTCTTTTGCAATGGGAACATCATTGATGCTCTTTTCTTCAGTTTGTACTTTCTCGACGTGTGCTAGAATAGCATAGCAACCTTTTCTTATTAGTTTTTGTGCCTTCAAATTACTAATAAGATGTAGCTTCGTGTTGCCCTTTTCTCCGTACACCATTAAGGGTTTTCCTTTTTCTCGTATAATGCGAATTGCATTTTTGTAACAAACGATCTCTGCTTTCACTTCTTTCAACCAGTCCATACCGATTATCACATCAAAACTCCCTAACTCTACTGGTATCAAGTCAATCTTAAATGTTTCGCTAACCAGTTTAATTTCTCGATTTCGACATATATTATCTGCTGAAATTAATTTACCATTTGCTAATTCGAGTAAAAATTTACTATCCAAAGGCGTCAATGGACAACTTAATTTAGCACAAAAATCTCTACTCATATAGCTTCTATCCGCACCCGAATCAAATAAAACGTAAGCAGATTTATTGTCAATAAGAAACGTACCCGTAACAAGCTCCGGGTCTTCTTGTGCCTCTGCCGCATTAATATTGAAAACTCTTCCGAGGCCTTGTCCATTCGTGTTCTCCTGGTTCGGGCAATTTCTAATAATGTGGCCCGGTTTTCCACATTTATAACAAACTACATTGGCATAACTTGCTCCGACACTACTTGCTCCGCCATTACTCGTTCCGACACCATTTTTTCCTTTCGTTCTATTAACCCCTGGTCCGTAGACCTCACACTTCGCCGCGCTATGACCATTTCTTTTACACTTGTTGCAAAATTTGGTGCAGAACCCCGAGTGATTCTTTTCACACCTTTGGCATAGCTGCTTCTGATTGTTGTTGTTGTTGCGGTTATTATTGTTGTTGGGATGATTGTTGTAGTTGCTGTTGTTGTTGTTGTTGTTGTTGTTGTTGTTGTTGTTGTTGGGCCGTTTGTTGTAGTTGCGATTGATGTTGCGATTGTTGGGATAATTGTTGCGATTATTGTTGTAATTGCTGTTGTTGTTGTATTGGTGATTCTTATCACCGTTTTCCTCCCACTTTCTTTTGACTTGCTTCACATTGGCCTCTTCAGCAGTCTGTTCTTTAATTCTTTCTTCAATCTGGTTCACTAGTTTGTGAGCCATTCTACATGCCTGTTGTATGGAGGCGGGCTCGTGTGAACTTATATCTTCTTGGATTCTTTCCGGTAATCCTTTCACAAACGCGTCGATCTTCTCTTCCTCATCTTCGAATGCTCCCGGACACAATAGGCACAATTCTGTGAATCGTCTTTTGTACGTGGTAATATCAAATCCTTGGGTTCGTAACCCTCTAAGTTCTGTCTTGAGCTTATTGACCTCGGTTCTGGGACGGTACTTCTCGTTCATCAAGTGCTTGAATGCTGACCACGGTAGTGCGTACGCATCGTCTTGTCCCACTTGCTCTAGATAGGTATTCCACCATGTTAACGCAGAACCTGTGAAGGTATGCGTAGCGTACTTCACTTTGTCCTCTTCAGTACACTTACTTATGGCAAACACCGATTCAACCTTATCGGTCCACCGTTTCAATCCGATCGGTCCTTCGGTTCCATCAAATTCCAAAGGTTTGCAGGCAGTGAATTCTTTGTAGGTGCATCCTACACGATTTCCTGTACTACTAGATCCAAGGTTATTGTTGGTATGTAGCGCAGCCTGTACTGCGGCTATGTTTGAAGCTAGAAAAGTACGGAATTCCTCTTCATTCATATTCACGGTGTGTCGAGTAGTCGGTGCCATTTCCTTCAAAATAGTTAAATGGAACAAGTTAATCATACAGAATATTAAGAGTAGTTAATAGTATTTCGTAGCATAATATGAACTCATTTATAAAAGCTTTTTCTTCATATTAGCGTTTTATAAGTTTAAATTCGGGTAGTACCTACCCGTTAAGTTCATACTTAGTAGCTAATATACAATTCAACTACTACAATTCTATATGAAAAACTGATTGTAATAATATTTCGCGTTCAAACTTTTATACAATATTTTACAAACTTACAATACCGCTTATTTTACATAAAGCATGAAATATAGCACACAATAACTTTGATACAAGATAGTTGTGAAGACAATTCTAGCTAGTACACAAGTCGTTCGGCAAAGGCAATAAAGACACGTAATTCATACGTCCAGAAACAAGTCATGCATTCTGGTTTTACTAGGACTACTTCCCATCCTTGGTCTTGTGCAACATAACCGTTATGGCCGTTGATAAGACAGCGTGTTGTAACGTCATCAAAGGGACGAGGGTTACGTAATGTCCAACAGTCCCGTAATAATCTAAAAACCTCATTTCTTACCCCAATTACCGACTCCGTCACTTGTGGAAACGTTTTGTTTAATAGTTGTAGCCCGATGTTCTTGTTCTCACTTTGGTGAGAAGCGAACATTACTAATCCGTAAGCATAACATGCTTCTTTATGTTGCATGTTAGCCGCTTTTTCTAAATCACGAAGTCCAATATTCGGATATATTGAGTCAAAATAATTTCTTAACCCGTTGCGTAAAATAGCATTTGGGTTCCCCGCAATATATGCGTCAAAGTAAACACATCGTAACTTATGGGTTTCCCAATGTGATATCCCCCATCTTTCAAACGAAAGTCTCTTATAAACCAAGACATTCTTGGAACGTTCTTCGAATGTCTTACAAACTGATCTCGCCTTAAATAGTTGTGCCGAAGAATTCTGGCCGACTCTAGACAAGATTTCATCAATCATGTCTCCGGGTAGGTCTCTTAAAATATTGGGTTGTCTATCCATTTTGTGTTTTTAAACTGTAAAATAGACAAGAGTTAGTTTCATAAAAAAATACTTATTAATACAAGCAATTTTTACATATATCATAAAGCATAAGAACACTATATTACATATATTACACCACACGAATACAACTATCTTATTCCGACTCGCTCGTTTCTTCTTCTTCGGTTTTGGTTCGTTTTGCCAAGTTTCTAGGGATATATGATGTTCCCCTAATACGAGCCGTCGTTGTCCACATTGGTTTAGAAAAACCTGGTGGTTTAGAGGTTCCCGGGTCATTGTTACAACTTAAGGACTTCGGGGGTTGACGATACATATAAAGTTCATCGGGGTTGGAATTAGATTTCTCTATTTTTATTCCCTTTCCCTTATTATTTTCTTTTGCCTTTTTAAATTCAGTTGGGGTAATTTCTATAACATCATCGGAATTCTCGTCGGAATCCGATTCATCGGAGAATTGGTAATCCTCCCAATATTTTGCTTCCTTGGCGGAAACACCATTGACCATAATTAACTTTGGTCGTTTGGTTGAGGATTTTCTTTTACTTAACCGTTTTATTATTTCCCCCACCGGTTCTATTTCTTCATCCGGTTCCGATTCTTCTTCCGGTTCCGATTCTTCTTCCGGTTCCGACTCTTCTTCCGGTTCCTCTTCGGGAACTTGTGAATCAGTCCACGAATTATTCCAATTTATATTTGACTCTTCATTATTATTAGGTGAGTCAATGGGACTTGTTCTAGAGGTAGACATCTATCACATAATAACAAACACGTTAAGAGATTAATATATCACATAATATTCATATGTTAAAAATATATAGTTTCCAACAAAAATGTTAAGCAATCATTTTTAAAGAAAACACGGTCGAAGTCCAGACTCACTAATGCATCCTAACAAACTCGATAAGACACACTAATGCAAATTTTCTGGTTCTCTAAGACCAACGCTCTGATACCAACTGAAATGTCCCGTTCTTATTGATTAAAAACGTTCCATATTAATTGATTTCGTTGCGAGGTTTTGACCTCTATATGAGACGTTTTTCAAAGACTGCATTCATTTTTAAAACAAACCATAACCTTTATTTCATAGATAAAGGTTTTAAAAAGCTTTACGTAGATTATCAAATAATGATAATCTAAAATATCCTGTTTACACACGACCATTACATAATGGTTTACAATACAAATATGTTACAACAAAATAAGTTTCTTGAATGCAGTTTTTACACAATATCATACAAGTATGGACTCCAAATCTCGTCCTTATTTAAGTATGCGACAGCGGAAGCTCTTAATAATCACCTGAGAATAAACATGCTTAAAACGTCAACAAAAATGTTGGTGAGTTATAGGTTTAACCTATATATATCAAATCATAATAATAGACCACAAGATTTCATATTTCAATACACATCCCATACATAGAGATAAAAATCATTCATATGGTGAACACCTGGTAACCGACAATAACAAGATGCATATATAAGAATATCCCCATCATTCCGGGACACCCTTCGGATATGATATAAATTTCGAAGTACTAAAGCATCCGGTACTTTGGATGGGGTTTGTTAGGCCTAATAGATCTATCTTTAGGATTCGCGTCAATTAGGGTGTCTGTTCCCTAATTCTTAGATTACCAGACTTAATAAAAAGGGGCATATTCGTTTTCGATAATTCAACCATAGAATGTAGTTTCACGTACTTGTGTCTATTTTGTAAATCATTTATAAAACCTGCATGTATTCTCATCCCAAAAATATTAGATTTTAAAAGTGGGACTATAACTCACTTTCACAGATTTTTACTTCGTCGGGAAGTAAGACTTGGCCACTGGTTGATTCACGAACCTATAACAATATATACATATATATCAAAGTATGTTCAAAATATATTTACAACACTTTTAATATATTTTGATGTTTTAAGTTTATTAAGTCAGCTGTCCTCGTTAGTAACCTACAACTAGTTGTCCACAGTTAGATGTACAGAAATAAATCGATAAATATTATCTTGAATCAATCCATGACCCAGTGTATACGTATCTCAGTATTGATCACAACTCAAACTATATATATTTTGGAATCAACCTCAACCCTGTATAGCTAACTCCAACATTCACATATAGAGTGTCTATGGTTGTTCCGAAATATATATAGATGTGTCGACATGATAGGTCGAAACATTGTATACGTGTCTATGGTATCTCAAGATTACATAATATATAATACAAGTTGATTAAGTTATGGTTGGAATAGATTTGTTACCAATTTTCACGTAGCTAAAATGAGAAAAATTATCCAATCTTGTTTTACCCATAACTTCTTCATTTTAAATCCGTTTTGAGTAAATCAAATTGCTATGGTTTCATATTGAACTCTATTTTATGAATCTAAATAGAAAAGTATAGGTTTATAGTCGGAAAAATAAGTTACAAGTCGTTTTTGTAAAGGTAGTCATTTCAGTCGAAAGAACGACGTCTAGATGACCATTTTAGAAAACATACTTTCACTTTGAGTTTAATCATAATTTTTGGATATAGTTTCATGTTCATAATAAAAATCATTTTCTCAGATTAACAACTTTAAAATCAAAGTTTATCATAGTTTTTAATTAACTAACCCAAAACAGCCCGCGGTGTTACTACGACGGCGTAAATCCGGTTTTACGGTGTTTTTCGTGTTTCCAGGTTTTAAATCATTAAGTTAGCATATCATATAGATATAGAACATGTGTTTAGTTGATTTTAAAAGTCAAGTTAGAAGGATTAACTTTTGTTTGCGAACAAGTTTAGAATTAACTAAACTATGTTCTAGTGATTACAAGTTTAAACCTTCGAATAAGATAGCTTTATATGTATGAATCGAATGATGTTATGAACATCATTACTACCTTAAGTTCCTTGGATGAACCTACTGGAAAAGAGAAAAATGGATCTAGCTTCAATGGATCCTTGGATGGCTCAAAGTTCTTGAAGCAAAATCATGACACGAAAACAAGTTCAAGTAAGATCATCACTTGAAATAAGATTGTTATAGTTATAGAAATTGAACCAAAGTTTGAATATGATTATTACCTTGTATTAGAATGATAACCTACTGTAAGAAACAAAGATTTCTTGAGGTTGGATGATCACCTTACAAGATTGGAAATGAGCTAGCAATCTTGAAAGTATTCTTGATTTTATGAAACTAGAACTTTTGGAATTTATGAAGAACACTTAGAACTTGAAGATAGAACTTGAGAGAGATCAATTAGATGAAGAAAATTGAAGAATGAAAGTGTTTGTAGGTGTTTTTGGTCGTTGGTATATGGATTAGATATAAAGGATATGTAATTTTGTTTTCATGTAAATAAGTCATGAATGATTACTCATATTTTTGTAATCTTATGAGATATTTCATGCTAGTTGCCAAATGATGGTTCCCACATGTGTTAGGTGACTCACATGGGCTGCTAAGAGCTGATCATTGGAGTGTATATACCAATAGTACATACATCTAAAAGCTGTGTATTGTACGAGTATGAATACGGGTGCATACGAGTAGAATTGTTGATGAAACTGATCGAGAATGTAATTGTAAGCATTTTTGTTAAGTAGAAGTATTTTGATAAGTGTATTGAAGTCTTTCAAAAGTGTATAAATACATATTAAAACTCTACATGTATATACATTTTAACTGAGTCGTTAAGTCATCGTTAGTCGTTACATGTAAGTGTTGTTTTGAAACCTTTAGGTTAACGATCTTGTTAAATGTTGTTAACCCAATGTTTATAATATCAAAAGAGATTTTAAATTATTATATTATCATGATATTATGATGTACGAATATCTCTTAATATGATATATATACATTAAATGTCGTTACAACGATAAACGTTACATATATGTCTCGTTTCAAAATCATTAAGTTAGTAGTCTTGTTTTTACATATGTAGTTCATTGTTAATATAATTTATGATATGTTTACTTATCATAATATCATGTTAACTATATATATAACCATATATATGTCATCATATAGTTTTTTTACAAGTTTTAACGTTCGTGAATCACCGGTCAACTTGGGTGGTCAATTGTCTATATGAAACCTATTTCAATTAATCAAGTCTTAACAAGTTTGATTGCTTAACATGTTGGAAACATTTAATCATGTAAATATCAATCTCAATTAATATATATAAACATGGAAAAGTTCGGGTCACTACAAAAAGAACGACACTTGTGGAAATTAGACTATGGGCTATTAATGGGCTTTATATTTGTTAATTAAATGATAGTTTGTTAATTTAATATAAAAATTTACAATTGGACGTACCTATAAATAACCATATACACTCGATCGGACACGATGGGCGGGATATTTATAAGTACTAATAATCGTTCATTTAACCGGACACGGGAATGAATTAATAGTTAATGGACTTATTAAAACAGGGGTGAATTATATACAAGGACACTTGGTGTAATTATAGTTTAAGTCCCCAATTATTTGGAATATTTGACTTCGGATATAAAGATAATTTGACGAGGACACTCGCACTTTATATTTATGACTGATGGACTGTTATGGACAAAAACCAGACGGACATATTGAATAATCCAGGACAAATGACAATTAACCCATGGTAAAAAACTAAAATCAACACGTCAAACATCATGATTACGGAAGTTTAAATAAGCATAATTTATATATTTCATATTTAATTGCCATTTTAATTATCACACTTTAATTTATTGTCATTTTATTTATCGTACCTTTTAATTATCGAAAATTTTATTTTATCGCACTTTTATTTATCGCAATTTCATTATCGTTATTTACTTTACGCTTTAAATTAAGTTATATTTATTTTTAATATTTTACATTAGGTTTTAACTGCGACTAAAGTTTTAAAATCGACAAACCGGTCATTAAACGGTAAAAACCCCCTTTTATAATAATAATTGTAATATATATATTTATTTACAAATATAGTTTTAAAAATATAGCGTTAAACTTGGCGAGTTCCCTGTGGATGAACCGGACTTACTAAAAACTACACTACTGTACGATTAGGTACACTGCCTATAAGTGTTGTAGCAAGGTTTAGGTATATCCACTCTATAAATAAATAAATAACTTGTGTAAAATTGTATCGTATTTAATAGTATTTTGTTGTAAAAATATAACTATTTCGTATACACCTCTACGCACATCAAGTACTTACATCACATTTTCAATCATCACCATAAACACTTTCATTTTTCAATTTTTATGCATCAAACTAAACTCTCTCAAGTGTTCTTATATTGTTCTAAGTGTTCTTCATCTTTTTCTTCATAATCTAGCTCAACCTAGTTCAATCTAGTTAAGCTAGATCAACATACAAAACAACTACTCAAGAAAACTTCAAGAACACTTTCAAGTTTACTAGCTTACTTCCAATCTTGCAAATCCATTTCAAGTAATCATCCAACCTCAAGAAATCTTTCTTATTTATAGTAAGATATCTTTCTAATTCAAGGTAATACTCATACTCAAACTTTGATTCAATTTTTATAACTATAACAATCTTATTTCAAGTAGAAATCTTACTTGAACTTGTTTTCGTGTCATAATTTTGCTTCAAGAACTTTCAAGCCATCCAGGGATCCTTTGAAGCTAGATCTATTTTTCTCATTTCTAGTAGGTTTATCCACAAAACTTGAGGTAGTAATGATGTTCATAACATCATTCGAATCATATATATAAAACTATCTTTTTCGAAGGTTTAAACTTGTAATCACTAGAACATAGTTTAGTTAATTCTAAACTTGTTCGCAAACAAAAGTTAATCCTTCTAAATTGACTTTTAAAATAAACTAGACACATGTTCTATATCTATATGATATGCTAACTTAATGATTTAAAACCTGAAAACACAAAAAACACCGTAAAACCGGATATACGCCGTTGTAATAACACCGCGGGCTGTTTTGGGTTAGTTAATTAAAAACTATGATAAACTTTGATTTAAAAGTTGTTCTTCTGGGAAAATGATTTTTCTTATGAACATGAAACTATATCCAAAAATCATGGTTAAACTCAAAGTGGAAGTATGTTTTTCAAAATGGTCATCCAGACGTCGTTCTTTCGACTGAAATGACTACCTCTTATAATATTGAATTGTAACCTTTATTTCCGACTATAAACTTATACTTTTTCTGTTTAGATTCATAAACTTAAGTTCAATATTAAACCATAGCAACTTGAATCACTCAAAATGGATTTAAAACGAAGAAGTTATGGGTAAAATAAGATTAGATAATTTTGCTTGTTGTAGCTACGTGAAAATTGGTAACAAATCTATAATAATCATATCCTAGCTAACTTATATTGTATTATACATGTATTCTAATATATTATGTAATCTTGGGATACCATAGACAAGTATGCAAATGTTTTGACATATCATATCGACCCATGTATATATATTATTTGGAACAACCATAGACACTCTATATGCAGTAATGTTTGAGTTAGCTATACAGGGTTGAGGTTGATTCCAAAAATATATATACTTTGAGTTGTGATCTAGCCTGAGATGTGTATACACTGGGTTGTGGATTGATTCAAGATAATATATATCGATTTATTTCTGTACATTTAACTGTGGACAACTAGTTGTAGGTTACTAACGAGGGCAGCTGACTTAATAAACTTAAAACATTAAAACGTATTAAAAATGTTTTAAATTATTTTGAACATACTTTGATATATATGTACATATTTGTTATAGGTTCGTGAATCGACCAGTAGCCAAGTCTTACTTCCCGACGAAGTAAAAATCTGTGAAAGTGAGTTATAGTCCCACTTTTAAAATCTAATATTTTTGGGATGAGAATACATGCAGTTTTATAAATGTTTTACAAAATAGACACAAGTACGTGAAACTACATTTTATGGTTGAATGATCGAAATCAAATATGCCCCTTTTAGCTTGGTAGCCTAAGAATTAGGGAACTGGCTCCTAATTGACGCGAATCCTAAAGGTAGATCTACGGAAACTAACAACCCCCATTCTGGAATTTGGAATTTATCATGTCCGATGGGTGTCCTGGAATGATGGGGATATTCTATATGCATCTTGTTAATGTTGGTTACCAGGTGTTCACCATATAAATGATTTTTATACAGATTGTATATTATTGAAAGATGAAATCTTGTGGTCTATTATTATTACGATTTGATATATATATATATAGGTTAAACCTATAACTCACCAACATTTTTGTTGATGTTTAAAGCATGTTTATTCTCAGGTGATTATTAAGAGCTTCCTCTATTGCGTGCTAAAATATGGACAAGATTTGGTGTCAGCATATTTGTATAATATTGTTTAAAACTGTATTCGAGATTTACTTTGTTGTAACATATTAATATTGTAAACCAATCTGTATTGGTAGTGTGTAAGTGTGATATTTTTAGATTATCATTTCTGGATAATCTAGGTGGTGTCCTTTTAACCTTGTTGATAAAATAAAGGTTATGGTTTGTTTGAAAAACGAATGCAGTCTTTGAAAAACGTCTCATATAGAGGTCAAAACCTCGCAACGAAATCAGTTAATATGGAACGTTTATAATCAATATGAACGGGACATTTCAATATCAGGCCTAGTTAAAGTTAGGTAAATAAGCTTTCCAACCAACCTTCGATATTCAATGATGTTTTTCAAAGGTAAGTCAACTTTATCATCACTGCAACTCAATTCTAAACCAGATTCAATAGGAGTTTTACAAGGTTTACATCCAAGTAAACCAAAATCAGATAACAAATCAAGCACATACTTTCTTTGATTTAGACATATACCTTCCATTGATCTAAGAACTTCAATACCAAGAAAATATTTGAGAATACCTAAATCCTTAATTTTAAACTTTGAATTTAAAAAACTTTTAACATTCTCGATTTCCTTTTGATTATTTCCTGTAATCACAATATCATCAATTAAACATGCAGTGAGTTTTTCATTCCATTTCCTGGGTGCTTGTTTTAACCCATACAAAGACCTTTTAAGTTTACAAACTCTTTTATCATTTTCATTAAAAAACCCAGTGGGTAAAGTCATATATACCTCTTCATCAAGATCACCATAAAGAAAAGCATTATTAATATCTAACTGAAACAGAGACCAATCATTTTGCACAGCTAAATTTATTAAACACCTAACAGTAACCATCTAAACCACAGGAGAGAAAGTTTCATCAAAATCAACCCCTTCTCTTTGATTGAACCCTTTAGCAACAAGTCTAGCCTTATACCTATCAACCTCACCATTTGATTTATATTTAATTCTATATATCCATTTGTAGCCTATGGGTTTTCTATCTTCAGGTAATTCTGTTAATTCCCAAGTGTTGTTTTTGTATAAAGCTTCCATTTCTAGAATCATAGCATCAACCCAATTTTTATCCTTTGAGGCTTCCCAGTAATTTGAAGGTTCAATACTTTTGTTTAAAGCAATGATAAAAGAAAAATTTTCTTTTGAAAGATTAGAATAATTAACATATTTGTTAATGCCATATTTTACTTTTCCTTCAACAATATATTCATTAAACCTTTTGGGCATAGTAGTGTCTCTTTGAGATCTTCTTGAAGAAGGAGTAAAAGAAAAGGTTGGAGCAGACACATTTTGACGTTGTTGTGAAGTGCCCTCAGGGAGTGTATTATCAACATTTGTAGCATCAGTTTTGCTGTTCTGAGTTTACTCAGTTGACCTATCCAAAGAAAACTTGTCCTTGGTATGATCATTTGAACTATCATCAGAACTACCTTCACTATTACTATCATTCATGTTGTCATGATCTTTCCCTTCATCATTGGGACTTTGAGTATTTTGGTTGTCATTTAAAAAATCTTCAAAGAAATTCAATTGATTCAGACTGTTGTCTGAGTCTGAATTAACATGTTCATTTGACTTTAATTTGAAAGGAAAAATGTTTTCATAAAATTTAACATCTCTAGAGATAAATTTTTACTTTCAAGACCATACAACTTATATCCTTTTTGAACAGAAGAATAACCTAGAAAAACACATTTTTCAGACCTTGGAGAAAATTTATCTGAATTATTTAAAACTTTTGAAAAAGCAAGACAACCAAAAACCCTTAAATGAGAAAGATTTGGAATTTTATTATAAATCAACTCAAAGGGACACTTTCCATGCAGAATAGAGGTAGGAGTCCTGTTAATTAGATAAATAGAAGTTAAAATGCATTCATCCCAAAACCTCAAAGGAATTCCCCCTTGAAACATAAGAGCTCTTGCTACATTAAGCAAGTGCCTATGTTTCCTCTCGACAATCCCATTTTGTTGAGGTGTACACACAAGATATTTGATGTATGATGCCATGTTTATGCACAAAGTCACTAACTTTAGAATTTAAAAATTCTGTTCCATTATCACTTCTTATACACTTGATAGATTTATTAAACTGAGTTTGAAAAATAAAATACAAATTTTCTATACAATTGAACACATCTTCTTTTGTTTTAAGAAGATAAACCTAAACTGCCCTGGAATAATCATCCACAACAGTTAAAAACAATTTAAAACTTTTGTGACTTTGTATTTTATATGGACCCCATACATCAAGATGAATTAATTCATCTAAACAAGTAGATTTATTTTCACTTAAGGGAAAAGGTTCCCTAGTTTGTTTAGATTTATGACAGACCTCACAAGGTAACTTGTTTTCATTATGTTTTGCAATTAACCCTAGTTGTAAAGCATTTAAAGCTTGATCAGCAGGATGACCAAGCCTGCAATGCCACAAATCACTAGAACTACTAGTGTTACTTATATTAGAACTATTGACATTACCTTCTTTATTTTCAGTAAGAAGGTATAAACCAAAACTTTGACTACCAGTCAGAAGTGTCTCCCTGGACACCAAATTCTGGATATAACAATTAAATTTATCAAAACCAACAAACAAATTTTTATCTTTCACCAAGCAATATACAGACAGTAAACTGACACAGTAGTCTGGAACTACCAGAACATCCTGCAAAACAATGTCATCAGACAACTTTAGACAACCAATTTTAGAAACTTTTGCTTTGGTACCATTTGGGTGTCCAACAGTAATATTAAGATCACTAACATCAGTGTATGACTCAAAATTCTTGACAGAATTAGTCATATGCTGATTAGCACCTGAGTCAATGATCCAACCATAATGAGTATTACCTTTAGAACCTCCAGAATTATTATTGACACAAAACCTTTCAAAATTAGTGTTAAAAACACATTATTATTGACAAAATTACCTGCAGCACTAGCAGCAGCAGTCCTTGATCCACTTTTATCATCAAGAAGACTTAAGAGCCTAGTTATTTGGTCATGACTCAAAGAAACATTAGTAGAAGTGCTAGAATATTGATTTTCATTACTACTTTTACTATTGTTTCCTTTAAAATTATTATTACCAAACCCTTTTTTCTTAAGATTAGGTGGATATCCTATTACCTCAAAGCATCTATCAACAGTGTGATTAGTCATACCACATTTAGTACATTTTAAGTTCCCACTTTTGCTGGGATACCCAATCACCTCAAAACATCTTTCAACAGTATGATTATTTCTTCCACATTTGATGCATTTTAGTTCTTTATTATTCTGTGTGGATTTATCTTTATAAGTATTAGAAAAAAAAGCAGAAGTCTCACTAGAGGACTTCTTTTCAATTGAATGAGTACCCCTGTGTGACTCCTCTCTAGAGATGATAGAAAAAGTAGTATTCACTGAGGACAGTGGATCTATGGTAAGTATGTTGCTTCTAATGGGTTGATAAACATCATCTAAACCTATTAGAAATTGCATTAACTTGATTAAACTTGTATGATCTTTAAATGCTTTGGATGAAGTAAGATCACAGCTAGGAAGCTGTACCATTATATCATATTGTTTCCATAGAGAATTAAGTTTATGATAATGATCAGATATAGCACTACCATTCTGTGTTATTGAATTTATCTTTTGATAAAAATTAAAGATCACATATCCATCTACTTTATCATATGTTTCCTTTAATTCAGCCCAAACCTCAGAAGCGATTTTAGAGTAAATTTGACCATTATATAACTCTTCAGACATAGAACCAAGAATCCAAAACAAAACAACAGCATTACATCTATCCCACTGGATTTCAAGAACCTGATTACCTTCATCCCTTTTAAAAGTTCCATTTATAAAACCCATTTTGTTTTTAGTTTGCAAAGCAAGTTCTATGGCACATGCCCAGGACTTGTAATTTTCTGTACCTTTAAGTTTTACATTAATCAAAGGAGTACTGCTAATATCACTTGGATGAAGGTAAAGAGGATCTCCAAAATCCAGTTTACTAATTTGAGTAACATCACTACCAGAAGATTCATCATCTTTACCCATATTGACAAAAGATTACAACAAATAAAGAATATAAAACAGTTAAAAAAATATAACAGTAATAAAAGAGACAAGAATTAATCGATCCTTCTTAGATCTAACCAAAGCTTGATCAGGTTTTCGTTGATTTCAATGAATCAAGGTCAAGAGTTGGGCTAAGGCGATCTATTAAAGAATCAATTAATTTTGAACACAATAAAAGAAATAGAAGAGAAGCGTGAGTGACTCCCCTAGATCTTTTAGAAATAGCAGCGGATGAAATT
The DNA here is from genome assembly GCF_046630445.1 of Rutidosis leptorrhynchoides. NCBI lineage: Eukaryota > Viridiplantae > Streptophyta > Magnoliopsida > Asterales > Asteraceae > Rutidosis > Rutidosis leptorrhynchoides. Next base: position 289,340,430 of record NC_092341.1, on the reverse strand, counting down.
GAAAGAACTCTAACAGCCAAGAATCCTCAACAAGAACGAATTAGGGTTTTGAAACCCTAATTTTGAACAGAGGCGTGATTTCCCCAAAAATCAATTTGAAGAACACCAAACCCTAGATCGTAACACCAGATCAATCAATATATATCAGGCGAACGCTCTGATACCATGTAGAAAAATACAAATCAACAGATTTCTTCTTTATCAACACACAAATCAACCAAACACTTTTAACACAATAACAAACGAATCAGAGAAAACTATTCTCTAATCCACAATTCTTTACACGTGTGAAAGATTAAACCAGAAACCAGAATCACCAAGAAGATGATTTCAAGAACAAAGAATATAAAGGAAATAATGTGAGCAGCAATACAATGAATCAATCTCAAAAATGCTCTCTAACCCTAACACGTTTTGATATATACAAAAACACACCGACCTAAAATTAACCCTTGAACTTTAATAAAATACACAAAAGGTCCTTTAACTTGAAACTGGATTAGAAGTTGACAGAAACAGCCCCTGAACATATGAATTAGACTCAACTACGTCCCATCGTTGTGATAAAAATGAAACCTCCATACTAGGTATGTCGATTTAACATAAATATCACATGATTCGCATTGAGCCTAAAACCTTCAACACTTCAGCAAGAACTGAACTTCAAACAGCAACCCTCAAGAACAAGCAACCAACAAAGCCTGCAAATACTAATCATACAATAAGCATAAAACATAAAAATACAACAATTAGATTGTATATTTTAATAATTCTCTAACCGTTTTATTGATTCTAATACATACTCGAGGCTATTTTTTCAATAATAATGAGCCCACTAAATTTATTTAACTTAATTAATTGATCATTTAAAGTTATCAACTAAACTACTCTGAAATTTAGTTTGCATTTAGCTCTCTAACCGTTTTGATCATTAAGAATTTAATCCTATCTAGTTCTACTGATTTCAGCATAACCAAACACAGCTATTTACAATGAACGAATGGGTCAAGGGTTGTCAAATGGGTCGGTTAATTGCTTTACATCATTGAAAGGTATAGACGGGTCTTTTATTAATGACCAACCTTCTAATGTTAGCAGCAGCTCTTTTGAGGACATTTTTGGGATTGGGGAGTTGTTGGGTTACAATGTTAAAGGATGCCACAAGTTTATGGATCGAGAAGACGACAAGTTCGATTTTAAATGAAGATAATGTCTGTTAATAGTTGCGGTTCTAAGATTTACTTGAAACGACAATGGATCAGGGACTTGTGTATGTCTTCTAATATTCAATTCCTTGGCTTACAAGAATTAAAAATGACACGGTTGAAAATGACTCGCTTACGGTCATTATGGGGTAATCATAATTTTGACTACGCGGTTAGCTTGGCTCGTGGTTTTTCTGGAGGGATTATTTAGTTATTGGACCCTAATATGTTTATTAGAAGTGATATTTGGTGCGATGAGAACTTTGTAATTGTTAAAGGTAGATGGGTTCGGGAAAACGTGGAGGTGTTTATGGTGAACGTTTACGCCCCTCAAAGTGTAAATGATAAAGCGCTTCTATGGCAATGGTTAACGAATTTTATGCAATCGAATGGTGGTAACTTCATACTGTTTGGTGATTGGAATGCGATGAGGTATGAAAATGAAAGATGTGGTTCAAAATTTTGCCCGTTAGATGCTCGCGGGTTTAATGATTTATAGAGGACAATGCTTTTTATGAATTACCTTTAGGTGGTCGTCAATTCACTTATCATAACAAAGTGGGCAACAAGTTTAGCAAACTTGACCGTTTTTTCTTTACAACTAATATTCTCCATAACATCGACGACATTATTGGCACGGTTTTACCACGGGGATACTCATATCATTCCCCTATTTTGTTGTCTCAAGATACGATTGATTTTGGCCCTACATATTTTAATCTTCGCTTCTTGGTTCTGTCGTAAATATTTTGGTGATTTCGTTAAAAATGCTTGGGAGGCCATTAGTTCGAATCAACAGTTAAATGTGGTCGCCAATCTTCGGTAATTAAAATTCAAACTTAAAGATTGGATTCACAAGACTCGGACCACAGGATCGAGTAAGTTAATGGATTTGGAGAAAAAAGTCGTTGATTTAGATGTGCAAATCGATGCAGGCTTGGCCGATTGTGATGATGTTACAAATGCATAATAAATTGTTCACTGAGAAAGAAGTGTTAATTAAGTTGAATGGCATTGACAAAATTTAAAAGTCTAGAGTTAAATAGGACGTAAAGGGGGACGAAAACACTAAGTTTTATCATTGTTCCTTGAAACATAAACGTAGACAACAATCGATCAATGGCTTAATAGTGGAAGGAAACTGGATCACAGAACTGAATTCTATAAAACACATGTTCTTTGAATATTACAAATCTAAATTTGATAGAGTGGATTCTGGTGTTGAGTTCGTGTCGATTGATCTTAGTTACGTTCTGACTAATTCTGAAGCATGCTTTATTGAGAGAGATGTAGACGATGAGGAAATTAAAAGAGCCGTGTGGGATTGCGGTAGCTCTAAAGCGCCTGGTCCGGATGGTTTTACTTTCCAATTCATTAAGGAATTTTGGGCATTGTTACAACCGGATATTTGTAGGGATGTACGAAATTTTTTCAATACTTCCACGTTACCTAATGGGTTGAATTCAACATTTTTTTCACTTATTCCTAAAGTTAAAAATCCGGTTCTCATTACTGATTTTCTTCCAATTTCGTTGGTCAATTTCTTTTATAAGATTATCACTAAGATCCTCACGAATAGGTTACTTGTTGTTATTGATAAAATCATTAGTCCTGTTCAGTCTGCTTTCATTTCAGGTTGAAAGATTCTTGATGGCCCGTTGATGCTTAGCGAAATCATGTATAACAACCCTCATATTTCCATACTTGAATTGACTAATTTGCCTATAGGGTTGTTATCCATACGTAATATATAATTAAATTCGACATTGATCAAATATTTATTTTTAGTCGACACTTTTTGTTAACTAAAGTTTACACTAATTATATAAAATAACTTTAGTTAATATTAATATTAATGCGTATTATATTTAAAACTATATGAAACATAACTATTAATTAAATGATAAGTTATTTTAATTATTATATATATATATATATATTTTTAGCTTATAAAAAAAGAGATTTTTTTATAAATTAAATAATGAGCCCATGAATTTTGACTAAATATTTTCAAAAACAAAAACTTATTAAAAATATTTTTAACATGTTTTTATTTTTTGTCAAAATTGGCACCTTTATTTTATTTATATTTTTTCTTTTCCCCAACCATTTTTTTCCTATAAATACCAACTTCCATTTCATAAAAAACTTGTATCAAATCTTTGGAAAAACTCTCTCACAAACTTGGGAAAGTACTTGAGGTATTTTCTATATTTTTTATCGAATTGCTTTTATTTTTTTGTATATTCTTTAAAAATTCGAATTTAATATATATAAATTATTTTTACATGTTATAATTAGTATTATAAGTATTATGATGTATAAAAATAATTTTGATAATTTATGGAATATTATTTATAATTAAATATGAATTATGTAGTATTTAAACATAAAAACAATATAAAATTCGTAATAAAATATTAAACAGTAATAAAAATAATTATAATTTTTTTTTGAGATTATTATACTTTTATAAACAAGCTAAAATTATAAAAATTAAATAAATGGGACGATTAGTATTTAAAAAGAATTTACTTTTGCATTATTCTAAACCGAGAGAAATAATAAAGAAAATACAAAATAAATACAAACGTGTATTAAATATTTTTATAAAATTTTTATATGATTAGTAGCATCACTAGATACTTTAAAAAAAAATATAAAAATTAATTTTAAATTATTTTTCCTATTTATTTAATTATAGGGCGATTACAATGGTTAAATAATTAGAAAACATTAAATAAATAATATTTTGATATAAAATTTGATTTAATAATTTTTATAACATTTTTACATAATATAGAACCTGTAAAAAAATATAAAATTATTTATTTAGGTCGATTTAATATTTATTACCTAATTAAATTTGATTAATATAAACCGAGTATATATATAAAGAAAAGTGGGAAATAAATACAAAAACTTGATAAAATTATTTTTATAAAATATCTTACTGAATTGTATAATTAACTAAGTTTATAAAAATTATAAATATAATATTTAATGAATTAATATTCGAATTAACATATATTAGTATGATTTTCGATTAACATAAGTATATTACATATACTAAATTAATATTATTATTATAACTTACGGTTAATAACTAAGTATACTATATAATAAAGTATAATGCTTATAATGTAAGTTAATAACAATACATTATTAATAAACACTTATTTTATAACTATACTAATTTAATAATAATAACTTATAGTATATAATATAAGATAATCAAATTGTTAATACATTAATAAATATAATATAACATATATAATAACATATAAACCTAAAGTGAAGGTTATTCAAAGATAATATACAATTCATGTGAACTTCATCGCTACTCATAGTCGTAAGTGAATGATGTCTAGGTTGCCATTTATGGGTAAGTTTGTGGATTTCGAATGCCATGACTTAGATTCTGGTCAAGAGTCCTGGGCCCCCGGTTACATCTGGTCATTCCTAACTTATTTGATAGCAATGAAGTTTGAGTAAAGTTATACAACGTCTTGCTAAAGATTAACCCGAACTTTCTAAAATTGGAAAATTACTATAAGTGGAAACTTTCCATAAATAGTTACCTTCCAAAAATAGAAATTCTTTAGTGAACCATTACAATATAGTACTATATACTATTGTCTATTAGGCAATGTCTGATCATACGTTCTATCTCTAGGTTGAGATCTCGGTCACGTCCTTCCGTTCAATTCTTTCGTGGAATATTCTTTTGTGCTACTAAGGTGAACTTCATAGCCCCACTTTTTACTATTTCATAACTGTTTTACAACTTTTGAGGTGAGACACATGCTTGCTTTATAACTATTTTATGCTTAGACACAAGCACTAAATTGTTAACTATGCTGTCATGCTTTGATTCATGCTAAATCCCTACCGTAATATCATTAATTGCTACGTTTAAATGCAAACTTAATTATTGTGAGTAGGCCTATTGAGAGTAACGTCTCTAACCATTCGACCGTTGGTCTTTGGTTACATAATAATGATTTCACGACACTGACAGTACAAGGTGTCATAGGGTAAACTTGTTTAGTAGCGATATTACAAAATGCAGCAACACTTTTAGATTGATATATCTATATTGATCAACTTTAAACTAAATCTTGTGGTCTAAAACTTTGGATATTATTTATAAACCTGTGAATTTCACTCAACTTTTTTGGTTGACACTTTAAGCATGTTTTGTCTCAGGTGATGATTGAGCTAGCTGTTTGCAACTTTGTGATGATAGATTTGATGCTTGCATGGAGTCCACATCGCATATTATATTTTAGTTCATAAACATTTATTTTACGTTTTAATAATAATGTAAACATGTATTACTGCTTCCGCTGTTTTATTAACAAATGTTTTATTTAAAAAGTCTCATATAGAGTCCTTCTCATTTATACAACTGTGTTATGATATGATTAGTCACAATTACCCCTGGTCCATTTTGGGGGGTGTGACAGATTGGTATCAGAGCAGGTTATTGTAGAGAACCAGGATTGCATTTTATGTGTGCCTTATACAATTAGGTACCTTAGCAATGTAGGACTACAACTTCCTTTGACTATAGTGCCTTTAATTGTTGCCTTTAACTGTTAAATGTTACACTATACTTTAAAAACTTTACTTATCTTATAATGCCGAGCCAATCCAAGAACTCTGCTCATTCTCCTAAGTACTATTCAATTCCGCCACCACATTTAAATGCGACACTGTTCTCGACATTCCTATGTCATTTATCATAGTTTTGTGTATTACATATGTATTACATGAAATATTATCCATGAATTTTTGAAACTCCTATATTTGTTACTATTCATACTCAAACGTATATAACTCCCTGTTATATTACGTACCTATATGCTTTATGCCTTTATGCATCAGTTTGCGAACCAAAAAATGTCATTGAGTTATCGAGAATCTCAAAGACATTATAATGTCATCACTACTCATATTCATTACTTTTATACCTTTTATTTCTCGTTATTGAATTTTCTTGACGGATTGCGTCTACGAAACTCTAGAATGGAAGGGTTTGGATTACCGATTTAAAGGATCCTATAGCTCAAGCCCCTAGGCCTGAATAGGCCATTACGAATTGAAAGTCTTTAATCGAAAGATTATCGGATTACATACTTATCATTTTATGTTCTCGACACGTCATACTGCTATTATTAAATTATAGACACATCATATCTTATTATATCTTATCATATCTATCTTAATAAACTTTGTCTAACACTTTTCCTAAATTTCCTCCGTAAATTACGGAAATCTTTTTGCTATATATACGTATATCAAGAAGACAAATATATCGTTCAATATTCAACACTCATCTCATAACAAAAACCCTTATTCCGATCAGATAATATGGATTTCTCACTTGATTTCTCGAACTCCTCGAGCTCCAATGGCAGCGTAACCGGAATGAACCAACCAATTAGTCATAATCTATTTTGGATGAATTGGGGATGGGTTCGTAGTAAACTTAATCAATGGAGACAAGAAGAAGGTGATCCCTTCCACCAATCGAATTCACCTCTTGGTGAAGAACCTGAAGCACTTACCGACGAACCCATTCGGAACACTATTTTCACCCTCATTTCCAGGGTATCCAGTCATGAATATATAATATCTAAAATTCTAGATCTTATTCATCCACTTGTCCGAACCGCCAATCACCCCGGAATAATAGAAGAAGTCAATGAGCTTCGCGCTCGAGTGGTGGCTCTGGAGAATATGGTGCAAAAGCTACGAGCACCAGCAGCAGCACCAGTAGCATAACCAACATCACCACCAGTACCAACAGCATCACCACCAACAACATCAGCTTCACCAACAACAAACACCATAATCTGTACCTCGGATATCAACATCATACGCCCCATAGATACCAAGGAATATTAGTAATAATGAGTTAAGATGTATTGACTCATTCTTCCTGAAAATTATATATGTATACTTTATATATGTATGTATATATATATATATATATATATATATATATATATATATATATATATATATATATATATATATATATATATATATATATATATATATATATATATATATATATATATATATATATATGTATGTATATGGTTTTGAACAATAATAAATCTTTTCGTATTAAGTTATTACGTGTGAATCTTAACTAGTATGTACTACTTGGTTAATTCATATCACTAATATGCTATGATGTACATCCCTCGTTAATGACTTAACAATCGTTAATCACTGCTTCATCACAATAAACTCCATTTCATAATAAACTAAGTATATTATTCAAATACATGTTTGGTTTTACACTTTCATTTTCGATGTACTCAAAACTCTTTAGAAAACATCATTCATGCCTTGTGAATTTCACAAGAATTCCACGAGCATCAACATCATATACCGAGGTATATAAATAACAATGAACGATGGAGTATTGATTCATAACTTCATTAAAGAAAGATTCTGTGATGATTATGTAATCTCTCAAGTTTTGAAGATTATTTATTCTCGCTTCAACTGCAAATCAAATGAGTTTAATAGTATATTAACTCATTAAATCTATATTATACGTGAAGAATACATATATGAACGTATATCTTCATAAAGATTGTAATTAAAAATCCTTTTGTACAAACTGTTAATTGTGAAAATATTTTAACGGGTAGGTAAAACTCGAGAAATATTTATATCTCACATTAATATCTTACATTGTACATTCTTCAAATTCTGATTCAATAATTAGTAACTATACTACTTACATCCACATATGTATCCGTTCACTAAAGAACAACCATTTTCATACAAATTTAATTACCTATTCTGATTTGAACATATCGGAATCCAAGTAAAGCTTTAGCAAGTGTAATCTTCCTAAAGATCACTACATTCATGAATTATATTCATTCGTATTCTATGATGAATTATCACATCAAACCAGTGAAATTATCGTTCATTACTTTTGAAATCAACAACGCCTATTCATCAACCATTAGATCCGTTGACGATTACAATCAGCGTTTAATCATCTAAAAACAAAATTTCTTGAAACCATCTCGGATTGACAACCGATGAATCAAATATGGCTGCATTAAATGCAGAGGAAATAGAAAAATTGTAGATGGTCTCAATGGCCAAAAGTTTGATAATAAAGAATGGTACGTTGGAAAAGCTCAAAAGAAAATTTGGAACTGAAAAACAAATTGAGCTAACCATGGAGGAGACCAAGGACAAATACAAGGATCAAACCCTATATTTAAAGAATCCAGGTAATTCTGGATCCGATGAAATCTTTAGAGAATATCTTGCTCCGAAGTTATGTTAAAAGCTTGCGGAAAATTTTTCTTCATCAACCTTCGAACTTAGAAATTCGAAAATGTCGTTATAAATATCCTCTATATTTCTAAAGATATTTTCATAACGATTCTTGTCCACAATTAAGTATCTCTTTGCGATATCTTTATAAAGGAAACTATTTTAGTTTCTATATTCAGTAAAATTCAAGTTTAAATTATAAATGTTTTGAAGAAATGTTGGAAATTGAAGCATGAGTTAGTATAATATAATGACGTCAGGCCAACGCGATTATATTACAGTAAGTCATGCTAAATTTTTAATGGAAGATGATGATTCATAGACTTTATAATCATCATTTGCCATGTTACACGAGTCTTACATTCTACTTAATCTCTGAACATATCAAGAACATATATTCTTGATAGTTCTATCCTCAGTAATTCTGGTAATTTACCAAATCAAATCGTGATATTACGCTTAGAACATTAGGTTCATTCGAAACTTCATACCTACAAATTCTGGACCATTACTCGCTTAACTTAGAGTCGAGAGCAGAATAAAAAGGTAAAGAGCTCCGACATATAAGGGAAAATACAAAGCCCGATAACAACACGGAAATTACAAATCGTGTATATCAATGCGTATAGCAACATAAAGACACGGGAGAATTAAAAACACTATAACCCCAAGAGCATAGTAGAAGTAAACAGATTCCTCTGGTGGTAAAAGAAAAAGAAGCATGACTGCATATATGGTCAATATAATAACAAGTATCAATATGGGATTGAGCATATTAACAAATCTTTTGGAAGTATGAATCTAGGAAGAAAGTATAGAAGTGGTGAAGATAATGAAACGGAAGAAGCTAATTTATAGAAAAATTTCCAAACACAGCAATCGAGGCAATTCACCGCATTTAATCAAAGAAATCCCAAAATTCCGTAAATACCGGAGAATCAAATCTTATAGATTACGAAGATTTCCTTTAATCCCTTGAATTCCGGAAATCAATCGTGACTACGTCAAAAGTTAAGGCGAACATTTAATTTACTCAATCACTCTTTTACGATAGCTTCGTTTATACTCTTTCTATAATCGAATCGTTTTATCCATATTATTCAATAGTGATAAAACTTTATTCTTCAACTTATATTCATCATTACAATATTTTTGTTGTAAACAATGATGATCTCTATCAAACTTCATGACTATAATTTTCATGAACTACTCTCTGTTTTGTCTACCCTAATATTGTGGCATAACCACTCAAGGTTTTAAATGAGCTCGATATTATTCGTAACACATTTTATATATCCAATTTACTGAAATGACTTGTATAACATCATCATTTTGAATGATCTTCGCATTAATAATAAAATGCACTTCGTAGAAGAACTTGTAGAAATTATGGTTTGTATGATTTTAATTCTTGAAACAGAACAATATTCTATCCGTTGGAATTCACGCAAGGCCCCGAGCATACCAGGGAACATGAAAACCAAATAAAACGTAGATATCCTCGTCTATGTACGAACAACGCCGATTGATGGCAACAACTAAATTTCGAGACGAAATTTCTTTTAACGGGTAGGTACTATAATAACCCTCATATTTCCATACTTGAATTGACTAATTTGCCTATAGGGTTGTTATCCATACGTAATATATAATTAAATTCGACGTTGATCAAATATTTATTTTTAGTCGACACTTTTTGTTAACTAAAGTTTACACTAATTATATAAAATAACTTTAGTTAATATTAATATTAATGCGTATTATATTTAAAACTATATGAAACATAATTATTAATTAAATGATAAGTTATTTTAATCATTTTATATATATTTTTAGCTTATAAAAAAAAGAGATTTTTTTTATAAATTAAATAATGAGCCCATGAATTTTGACTAAATATTTTAAAAAACAAAAACTTATTAAAAATATTTTTAACATGTTTTTATTTTTTGTCAAAATTGGCACCTTTATTTTATTTATATTTTTTCTTTTCACCAACCATTTTTTTCCTAAAAATACCTACTTCCATTTCATAAAAAACTTGTATCAAATCTTTGGAAAAACTCTCTCACAAACTTGGGAAAGTACTTGAGGTATTTTCTATATTTTTTATCGAATTGCTTTTATTTTTTTGTATATTCTTTAAAAATTCGAATTTAATATATATAAATTATTTTTACATGTTATAATTAGTATTATAAGTATTATGATGTATAAAAATAATTTTGATAATTTATGGAATATTATTTATAATTAAATACGAATTATGTAATATTTAAACATAAAAACAATATAAAATTCGTAATAAAATATTAAACAGTAATAAAAATAATTATAATTTTTTTTTAAAATTATTATACTTTTATAAATAAGTTAAAATTATAAAAATTAAATAAATGGGACGATTAGTATTTAAAAAGAATTTACTTTTTCATTATTCTAAACCGAGAGAAATAATAAAGAAAATACAAAATAAATATAAATGTGTATTAAATATTTTTATAAAATTTTTATATGATTAGTAGCATCACTAGATACTTTAAAAAATATATAGAAATTAATTTTAAATTATTTTTCCTATTTATTTAATTATAGGCCGATTACAATGGTTAAATAATTAGAAAACATTAAATAAATAATATTTTGATATAAAATTTGATTTAATAATTTTTATAAAATTTTTACATAATATAGAACCTATAAAAAATATAAAATTATTTATTTAGGTCGATTTAATATTTATTACCTAATTAAATTTGATTAATATAAACCGAGTATATATATAAAGAAAAGTGGGAAATAAAAACAAAAACTTGATAAAATTATTTTTATAAAATATCCTACCGAATTGAATAATTAACTAAGTTTATAAAAATTATAAATATAATATTTAATGAATTAATATTCGAATTAACATATATTAATATGATTTTCGATTAACATAAGTATATTACATATACTAAATTAATATTATTATTATAACTTACGGTTAATAACTAAGTATACTATATAATAAAGTATAATGCTTATAATGTAAGTTAATAACAATACATTATTAATAAACACTTATTTTATAACTATACTAATTTAATAATAATAACTTATAGTATATAATATAAGATAATCAAATTGTTAATACATTAATAAATATAATATAACATATATAATAACATATAAACCTAAAGTGAAGGTTAATCAAAGATAATGTACAATTCATGTGAACTTCATCGCTACTCACGGTCGTAAGTGAATGATGTCTAGGTTGCCATTTATGGGTAAGCTTGTGGATCTCGAATGCCATGACTTAGATTCTGGTCAAGAGTCCTGGGCCCCGGGTTACATCTGGTCATTCCTGACTTATTTGATAGCAACGAAGTTTGAGTAAAGTTATACAACGTCTTGCTAAAGATTAACCTGAACTTTCTAAAATTGGAAAATTACTATAAGTGGAAACTTTCCATAAATAGTAACCTTCCAAAAATGGAAATTCTTTAGTGAACCATTACTATCAATATAGTACTATATACTATTGTCTATTAGACAATGTCTGATCATACGTTTTATCTGTAGGTTGAGATCTCGGTCACGTCCTTCCGTTCAATTCTTTCGTGAAATATTCTTTTGTGCTACTAAGGTGAACTTCATAGCCAGACAATGTCTGATCATACGTTTTATCTGTAGGTTGAGATCTCGGTCACGTCCTTTCGTTCAATTCTTTCGTGAAATATTCTTTTGTGCTACTAAGGTGAACTTCATAGCCCCACTTTTTACTATTTCATAACTGTTTTACAACTTCTGGGGTGAGACACATGCTTGCTTTATAACTGTTTTACGCTTAGACACAAGTACTAAATTGTTAACTATGCTGTCATACTTTGATTCATGCTAAATCTCTACCGTAATATCGTTAATTGCTACGTTTAAATGCAAACTTAATTATTGTGAGTAGGCCTATTGAGAGTAACGTCTCTAACCATTCGACCGTTGGTCTTTGGTTACATAATAATGATTCCACGACACTGACAGTACAAGGTGTCATAGGGTAAACTTGTTTAGTAGCGATATTACATAATGCAGCAACACTTTTAGATTGATATATCTATATTGATCAACTTTAAACTAAATCTTGTGGTCTAAAACTTTGGATATTATTTATAAACCTGTGAATTTCACTCAACCTTTTTGGTTGACACTTTAAGCATGTTTTGTCTCAGGTGATGATTGAGCTCGCTGTTTGCAACTTTGTGATGATAGATTTGATGCTTGCATGGAGTCCACATCGCATATTATATTTTAGTTCATAAACATTTATTTTACGTTTTAATAATAATGTAAACATGTATTACTGCTTCCGCTGTTTTATTAACAAAGGTTTTATTTAAAAAGTCTCATATAGAGTCCTTCTCGTTTATACAATTGTGTTATGATATGATTGGTCACAATTACCCCTGGTCCATTTTGGGGGGTGTGACATCATGTCTTGGTTCAAAAGGACGAAGAGGAAGATGCTTTTGTTCAAAGTAGATTTCGAAAAAGCGTACGATTCTGTTAGTCGGGATTACTTATTATTCATGTTATGAAGTTTTGGTTTTGGTGACTAATGGTGCAGGTGGTTTCTTGGTTGCCTAAAAACAGCTATAACTTCGGTTCTTGTAAATGGTAGTCCGACTCGGGAATTTCCTATTAAAAGAGGTCTAAGACAAGGTGACCCGTTAAGCCCGTTTTTTTATCATGGTCATGGAAGGTTTTCATTTAGCTATGAATCGTGCTATGGAAAGGAATGTTTTTCGTGGTATAAAAGTAGGTAACGAGGCGATTCATCTTTCTCATTTTATTTACGTGGATGACGTTATCAATTTTAAGAATGGAGTAAACGTGACATTCACCGTATCATTCAAATTTTGGAAGTCTTCTTTCTTGTTTCAGGCCTGAAAATAAATTTGGTTAAATCTCATATTTTTGCTATAGGGGTGGACGAGAACGAGGTTACTACATTTTCTAATGAGGTAGGTTGTCTCGCAGGGTCGTTTCCTACTACTTATCTCGGAGTTCTGATTGGTGCTAACATGAAGTTGTTAAAAAACTGGGATTCTCTCGTTGATAAACATAGAGCTAGACTTTCATCTTGGAAGGCTAGTTTGATTTCATCGAGTGGTAGGTTGACTCTTATTAAACCGGTTATGGGTAGCCTTGGCATATATTTAATGTCGTTATTTAAATGTCCCGATGTGACGACCCGAGAATTTCCGACCAAATTTAAACTTAATCTTTATATGAATTCGACACGATAAGCAAAGTCTGTAATGTTGAAGTCTCAAAAATTTTGAACCGTGTTCATATATTAAATTACCCTTCGACTTCTCTCGACGATTCACGAACAATTAATTGTAAATAGATATGTGTGTATGTATATATAAATAATAATTCGAAATATAATTTGAAGTATTATATGTTTTTGTTATTAAAAACTAATAAAATAAAAATAGGATATCATAATAATTATTATTTAAAATATATCTCTATAAATAACTAAAGTATATTAAAAATAAATATTAAATGATTGTAATACTCGTTTGATGTTTTGATTGATATTAAGCAAGTTAAATTCAAACTTATGTAATTTTAAAATAAACGGTGATACGAAAATGAGTTCTATAAATTTTAGGCTTATTAAAAATGTATTTAGGAACTATTTGTTAAGTTTTAACACTTTTTATTTTACCCATAAATGAGAGGGACAGTTGATGTAATTTTTAGTTATTAAATTAATGACTGAATTTTATACCATAATGACCTAAATAAATAAAGATACTTAAATTAAAATTTTGGAATTTTTCCGAAGACATTTGTTGGCCCCTGATTTCAAATAGTGCACGCTACACGGGCCGGGGAGAGTGTCAGCAGACTGAATAGGATTACTTTTTCTTTCACCAAACACATGATAAAATTTATTATTATTATATTATAATTACTATTAATTATTAATAATTATTATTAATATTATATTTTATATATAACATCTTATATGTATGTGAGATGGAGATAGAAGTGCACAAAAACCATCGGCTTCCTTCACAACCACCGTCCACCAACTTGACCGCTGGCCAATCACCACCGTTCACCGTAACCCTACCTTTACACCATTGGCCACCATAGCTGAGAGCGACCACTACTCCATCACCCACAACCTCAAACCATCACCACCACCTTCATCCCATTGAACCACCATACGCCACCCAAACAACCACCACCACTTAAACTGCTATTATAACGTTCATGTTCTTTTTTTTTATTCAATCGATAAAACTACTGCAACTATTGCTGTATGATTTCTACTTCTGTTATTTTATACTTCCTAATTAAACCACTTCTTTTTCATTAAATTATTGCTACCACCGATGTACGATTTATTCCTGTTATTGCTGCCACTAACCGAGCCCATACACACCATACAATAAACCATCAATCCTCTATACCACTTATTCTTCTGCTTATGTTTTCTGTTTTAACAAACGATAGTGACGATGCTACAGTAATATCATTGTTGGCTGCTACTCGTTATATTATGTTTCTATTTCCATGACTATTAAGTTACGATGAAGATAATGATACTTGTGTTATGAGAATGGGTAGTGTTAAGGATTAACGAAATTGTTGATGGTGAGGATCGAATAATAAAGATCGAATAATATTCGATAATTATGATATGATTATGATAATGATTAGGTTATGATTATGTTGTAATTATGATTATGATGAAGTGATTTCATAATGATATAATGACGGATAAAGGACGATAATGATGTCGATGTTAGAAGGATATCGCAATGATAATATTGATGGAGAAGATAACGTATAAGGATGTTGATGTTGATGAATTCAAAAAGAGATGATGATGTTACGAAATGAAAATGATGTGGATGATGCCAGTAAGAAGATAATAATCAGTCACTGTTTAGTTAAATATATTTAAGGTTTACATAAGATCAGATGTGAGCTAGTAGCTCGATGGCTTTGAAGGTGGGATAACGAACGAGAGGTCGCAGGATCGAACCTGGCCGGCTTCATATTTTTTTTTTTGAATTATAAATAGAAGTTGTGGGCTTGAGTACTTGTAATCTTTAGGCCATAACTGGCTAATTGGGCTGCCAATTATTGGGTTTCATTTGAAGTGTTGGGCCAAGAATATAGATAAGCTTGGTAACGATTCGTAATACATAAGAATGGTAATTATGGTGATGATGATTCATTAGATGATGAAGAAGCACACAGTTAGAAATGGGTTTAATAGAATTAATCTGAAAATGTAATCAGATAATAAGACAAAGTGCAATGGTTGGGCGCTTTTATGTTAACCGAGAGGTCTCGAGTTCGAGCCCGGTTAGAGGCAATTTCTTTTTGGAAAACCCTTTAAGGTAGTATTTGATTTATTATTATTATTATTATTATTATTATTATTATTATTATTATTATTATTATTATTATTATTATTATTATTATTATTATTATTATTATTATTATTATTATTCCTATATAAGTATTATTGTTATTATTATTATTATTGATAATATATTGATTAGTAAAATAAGTATTATTAGGTATCACTTTTTAAAATTTATTATTATTATTATGATATTAATGTTACTCATTAAAATGATAAGATTTAAATTAAGTATGTGATTTAAAGAATGTTAATATTATGAAAATAATATAGAAGTATGATTAAGCATAATACAAATACCATATTATTATTATTATTATTATTATTATTATTATTATTATTATTATTATTATTATTATTATTATTATTATTATTATTATTATTATTATCATTATTATTATTATTATTATTATTATTATTATTATTATTATTATTATTATTATTATTATTATTATTATTATTATCACTAGTATTATTATTATTATTATTATTATTATTATTATTATTATTATTATTATTCTTATTATTATTAAAAGTATTAGTATTATAGATATTATTATTATTATCATTATTACTAAAAGTATCATTATTTTTTTTAAAGTTACAATTTTTGTTAAAATTAGTATTACCATTAAAATTAACATTTTTATCAAAATTATCAATTTACTATTGAAATTGTTATTACTATCATTATTAAGAATTGTCATAATTTTTATCATAATTAGTATTATTTTTATCATTATTATTATTAGTACTATTAATATATCAAATGAAGATTTTCTATATATAAAAAATATATTTATGACATAAAACCTAACCATATTAATAATTTTGTAATAAATGTTAATTATCTATATAAAGATAAAATATATCTAATTAAGTTATTAATAAAACACATGATATAAAATAACAAATAAAATCACTAATTATATATATATTTGTTCGATTACCATTACATGTATTAATATACATGAGTGAATAATAGGTTCATGAATCCGAGGCCAAACCTACATTGTTCAGTGTCGTCATATGTATTTTTACTACAAAATACAATATGTGAGTTCATTTGATTCCCTTTTACTCTTTACATTTTTGGGACTGAGAATACATGTGTTACTTTTACAACTGTTTTATTAAATGCTTTTAAAATACATTTTGAACTGCGAATACATGAAATGCTTTTATAAATGTTTGACGAGATAGACACAAGCAAAACATTCCTCGAATGAATTATGTGGACGTGATAATTGCCACCATTGAATTATGTAGACGTGATAATTGCCACAATTGATATGAATATTTTTCCCCTGATTATTATTGCTTGGTAACCTAAGAATTAGGGAACATAACTAATTTTGAGAATTAGTGCACGCCTAATTGACACGAATCCTAAAGTTAGCTACCGGGTTTAACACCCCCACCCAGAATGTTCACTAGATGGAAGGGCTAGTGGGCGTGGTGTTTAGTACACTTCGAAGTTTATATGATTATTATACAGACGAGATGTTCTGTTTTGGGGATATTATTTATGCGCATTATATGTTAAGGTCGATTACCAAGCCAAGCTATGAAAGCAATGAAAAGTGAATGTTATGTATCGAGAGAAGGATTTTATACACAGGCTATGTGTATATTATTTTTGTGCACGATATATGTGTACGGTTACTAAGACTTATGAAAAATGATTTCGTACACGAGAAAGGTGAACTGTATTTAAAAGATATCGAATGTACATTACAGGTGGGTATAGAATTCGGGCCCATTTGTACCATGCAGGATTTAAATCATGTATTCTATCAAAATGATGAATTTTATTGTTTTATCATAAACCTATGAACTCACCAACCTTTTGGTTGACACTTGAAAGCATGTTTATTCTCAGGTATGAAAGAAATCTTCCGATGTGCATTAGCTCATATTAGAGACATTACTTGGAGTCATTCATGACATATTTCAAAAGAAGTTGCATTCGAGTCGTCGAGTTCATCAAGATTATTATTAAGTCAATTATAGATGGATATATTATGAAAGGGTATGCATGCCGTCAACTTTCGATGTAAATGAAAGTTTGTCTTTTAAAAACGAATGCAATGTTTGTAAAATGTATCATATAGAGGTCAAGTATCTCGCAATGAAATCAACTATTATGAATCGTTTATAATGTATATGAACGGGTCCTTTCAGTTGGTATCAGAGCGGTGGTCCTAGTGAACCAGGTCTTGCATTAGTGTGTCTAACTGATAGTTGTTAGGATGCATTAGTGAGTCTGGACTTCGACCGTGTCTGCATGTCAAAAGTTTTGCTTATCATTTTTGTCGGAAATTGCCTGCTTATCATTCTTAGTCTAGACACATCTTATTGCATTGATTGCATGAATAGTGTATAGACAAAATTCATATCTTAGCGTAACTGCTAATTTATATCTTAGCGTATCTGTTACTATATGATAATGCTAAAAACGAACATATATTTCATAGCATTATTCCTCAAGAAAGACAAGCTTTTAGTTGCAGTTGTCCTATTTACAAGTAATATTCGTTTAAATAATAAAAGGTGAAGACAAAAGATAGATTCGACGAATTGAAGACGCAAACGACCAAAAAGCTCAAAAGTACAAAATACAATCAAAGTGGTTCCAATTATTGATAAGAAACGTCTCAAAATTACAAGAGTACAAGATTCGAAACACAAAATACAAGATATTAAATTGTACGCTTGGACGTTCAAAAATCAGGAACCGGGACCAGAGTCATCTCTCAACGCTAGACGCAACGGACTAAAAATTACAAGTCAACTATGCACATGAATATAATATAATATATAATTAATTCTTAAAATTAATATATATATTATATTATATTATATTATATAATCCGTCGGCAAGCTAGGAGCCAAACTTGTGTGAGCTGGAATCCACAGCTCTGCACTCGCGGAGCTTTGAAGACCAAAAAGGCCGCACTCGCGGAGCCCAAAAAGTCAGAAATCCACCTTTAAAAGGCCGAGCATTCGGCCGAATTTTACACATCTTTTTCTTTCTTCATTCATCAACGTATTATATATATATATATATATATATATATATATATATATATATATATATATATATATATATATATATTAATTTTAATTTTAATTTTAATTCTAATAATAAGGGTATGTTAGCGAATGTTGTAAGGGTGTAAGTTGAAATTCTGTCCGTGTAACGCTACGCTATTTTTAATCATTGTAAGTTATGTTCAACCTTTTTAATTTAATGTCTCGTAGCTAAGTTATTATTATGCTTATTTAATACCGAAGTAATCATGATGTTGGGCTAAATATTTAAATTTGGGTAATTGGGCTTTGTACCATAATTGGGGTTTGGACAAAAGAACGATAGTTGTGGAAATTAGACTATGGGCTATTAATGGGCTTTATACTTGTTTAACTAAATGATAGTTTGTTAATTTTAATATAAAGATTTACAATTGGACGTCCCTATAAATAACCATATACACTCAATCGGACACGATGGGCGGGATATTTATATGTACGAATAATCGTTCATTTAACCGGACACGGAAATGGATTAATAGTCACTAGAATTATTAAAACAGGGGTGAAATTATGTACAAGGACACTTGGCATAATTGATAACAAAGTATTAAAACCTTGGGTTACACGCAGTCGATAACCTGGTGTAATTATTAAACAAAGTATTAAGACCTTGTTACAGTTTAAGTCTCCAATTAGTTGGAATATTTGACTTCGGGTATAAGGATAATTTGACGAGGATACTCGCACTTTATATTTATGACTGATGGACTGTTATGGACAAAAACCAGACGGACATATTAAATAATCCAGGACAAAGGACAATTAACCCATGGGCATAAAACTAAAATCAACACGTCAAACATCGTGATTATGGAAGTTTAAATAAGTATAATTTCTTTATTTTCATATTTAATTGCACTTCTAATTATTGCACTTTTATTTATTGTATTGCACTTTTATTTATTATCATTGTATTTAATTACACTTTTAATTTTCGTACTCTTTAATTATCATAATTTTATTTTATTGCACTTTTATTTATCGCAATTTCATTATCCTTATTTACTTTACGCTTTAAATTAAGTCTTTTATTTATTTAATATTTTAAATTAGGTTTTAACTGCGACTAAAGTTTTAAAAATCGACAAACCGGTCATTAAATGGTAAAAAAAAAACCCCTTTTTATAATAATAATATTACTTATATATATTTGTATTTTTATAAATTAAAACTAATATAGCGTTAAGCTTTGTTTAAAAGATTCCCTGTGGAACGAACCGGACTTACTAAAAACTACACTACTGTACGATTAGGTACACTACCTATAAGTGTTGTAGCAAGGTTTTGGTATATCCATTCTATAAATAAATAAATATCTTGTGTAAAATTGTATCGTATTTAATAGTATTTCCTAGTAAAAATAAAGCTATTTCATATACACCTCGCAGCACATCAAGTATTTTTGGCGCCGCTGCCGGGAAACTTAAACGCCGAAAGCGCAACGCTAATGATATAAAAAAAAGATAAAATTTTTTATTAAGTCCTTCGTATAAAAATATAAGTTTTTAAAAAAAATATAAAAAAATATAAAAATACAAAAAGAGTTTGTTAAAAAAATATATAGAAAGTTAAAAAGTATTTTTATTTTTGAGTTTAAATATAAGTATTTTATTGTTTTATATAAATATTTATTTATATTTATATAAATATTTTATATTTATAGAAAAACAAAAATAAAAAAAATAAAAAAAAACTGAACCTGTAAAAATCGTCCCCTTTCTCAGCTGAAATTGAACCCTCCGCGACTCGCGGAGGTTTTGAACTGGGACTATCCGCACTCGCGGAGGTCTTCTGACAGGCCACAGTCAACCCTAAAACAGCATTAATTACGGAGTATATATTATTATTATTATTATTAATTAAACCCTAATTAGGGTATTATTATTATTATATAATTTAGTTTTTATTATTATTTTGTATTATTTAGTTTAAATAGTTTAAATAATTTATAAAATTAATAATTTTATAAAATAAATAATATAAAAATAATATTTTTATAAAAATTGTACTTTTTACAACTTTTAGTATATTTTTATATTTTGTTTTTTTTATTCGTTTTAGCGTAATATTTGTATTTTTCGCTCGTTTTTAGTTTTAATCCATAGTTTTTGCCATAGTTATTTTTATTTCTAGATTTTTAGGCTTTGCCGTAAAATCCCTTAAGTGCTTTTTCTTTAGACTAAGATTTAGGTGCTTTAAAATTTTGCGACGCCTTTTTAAGTTTTAGTACCTTTTTAAGTTATTGCCATTTGGGATATAGTATTTCTTGTAAGCTTTAATATTTTTAGACGCAACTTTTAATTCTTAGTTTTTAGTTCCTTTTTAAGTTTCGACGCGCTACTTTCTTATTTTTATTTTTCGACGCCTTTTACCTATGTATCAATTATCACTCCAATTAGTAATCTCAATTTGCAATTTTAATTTTAAGTTAGTAATAATAATAAGGTTGGGTTAGTCGAGTGTTTTAAAAGTTTTATAAGTCACTCTTTTTCTTTCTTAATTCTCCAATTTTAATACCGACGCACTCTTTTTCTTTCTTATTTCTCGCAATTCTAGTTTTAGGACATAGATTTTTATTCTATTTCTTTTCTAAAATTTCTTAAAATTATGAAAATTTATTTTAAGTGGTTAAATTGATAGACATCAAAATTTTCTGGTTCGTAGTAATAGTTGTATTTGTACGTGGACCGGGTTATTGGAGCTAAACAGTACTCAATTATATTGAGACCAAACGAATCCTGCCCCTCTGCTGCATCTTTTGGCTATTCGAAACGTGGGCAAAATTAGAAAAGTCTATTAATTGGATAACTTATATAATTTTTCTTTCTTTTTAAAAAGTTAATAGGATATTCAGTGAATGCACCGAGCAAAACGTTCACCACCTTTTGTACGTTCACCACCTGTAACTCGATCAAGACATCTAGCAAATATTGTCGCCGTTGATTTTTCTTTAGAATCGTCATCCAGTCGACCAAGTACTCCAATTCAAATTTCCGATAATCCATTTTTTGAACCCGACCTCACAATTGAGAATCCGGAGTATATTCAGGGACGATTCATAGATCCTGAACCACTAATCTTTCCTCCGGAACCACCAATCATTCAAATAGAGATTGTTGAGGAACGAACCATTAAATCAGAATCCTCTAGTGATTCAGATTCAACAAATTCAATCATGGAGAATCTGGAACCTTTAAGTATGGAAGACCGAATGAGAGCTAAACGCACTGGCCAAGGTCACGCAATTACTCATCCTGACATCAATGCACCAGATTATGAAATCAAAGGACAAATCCTACACATGGTGACTAATCAATGCCAATTTAGTGGTACGTCGAAGGAAGATCCAAATGAACATCTTCGTACCTTTAATAGGATCTGCACTCTATTTAAAATAAGAGAAGTTGAAGATGAACAGATATATCTCATGTTATTTCCCTGAACTTTAAAGGGAGAAGCCAAAGATTGGTTGGAATCGTTACCTGAAGGGGCGATCGATACATGGGACGTTTTAGTTGAAAAATTTCTTAAACAATTCTTTCCGACATCTAAAGCCGTAAGACTTCAATGAGAAATTGTTACGTTCACACAGAAGCCAAATGAAACTCTATATGAGGCATGGACAAGATTTGGTAAATTATTAAGAGGATGTCCGCAACATGGTTTAGACACTTATCAAATAGTACAAATATTCTACCAAGGATGCGACATCACTACAAGGAAAGACATAGATATAGCAGCTGGTGGTTCCATTATGAAGAAAACTGAAACTGATGCTTATAAAATTATTGATAACACTGCTTCCCACTCACATGAGTGACACCAAGAAAAAGATATCGTTAGATCATCTAAAGCAGCTAGAGCCGATTCTAGCCATGACTTAGATTCCATTTCCGCAAAGATAGATGCTGTCGAGAGACGAATGGAAAAGATGACTAAGGATATACACTCAATACGAGTTAGTTGTGAGCAGTGTGGAGGACCACATTTGACAAAAGATTGTGTCAGTATTGAAATAACAATGGAACAAAGAGAGAATGTTTCATACATAAACCAAAGACCTGGAAATAATTATCAGAATAATTATCAACCGCCAAGACCGATTTACAATCAAAACCAGAATTATAACCGAAATATTCCATACAACAACCAACAAGGTCCTAGTAATCAACAAGTATCAAACAATACTTACAACCAGCAAAGACCTAATTTTCAAAACAAACCACCACAAATCGATGATAAAAAGCCGAATTTAGAAGATATGATGACGAAGCTAGTTGAATCTCAAACGCAGTTTTTCACATCTCAGAAACAAACCAATGAACAAAATGCTCAAGCATTTAGAAATCAACAAGCTTCTATTCAAAATCTGGAACAAGAAGTAAGTAACCTAGCAAGGTTAATAGGTGAAAGAAAATCGGGAAGTCTACCTAGTGATACAAATGCTAACCTCCGAAATGAAACAGTTAAAGCTATTACTACAAGAAGTGGTATTACACTTAAACCACCTGAAATACCTATAATTTCTGATGAAGCTATTCCTACTCCACAAGAACCACAACCTGAACAAGATAAGGAAAAAGAACCTGTAGTTGAAAAGGTTAATGAAGATAATACAGTTAAGGCTAAACCTTATGTTAAACCATACCAACCACCACTTCCTTACCCGAGTAAAATGAGAAAAGAGAGACTCGAAGCCGAGCAATCTAAATTCTTGGATATGTTTAAACAGATAAATGTAAATCTTCCTTTCATTGATGTAATTTCAGGAATGCCTAGATATGCTAAATTTCTGAAAGATCTAATCTCAATTAGAAAGAAAATGGAAGAACTCTCGGCTGTTACTATGAATGCTAATTGTTCTGCCGTGCTGTTGAATAAGATACCAGAAAAATTATCTGATCCAGGAAGTTTCACAATTCCATGTTTTTTGGGTAGTCTTAGTTCAATAGAAGCATTGGCAGACTTAGGTGCTAGTATAAATTTAATGCCGTATTCACTATACACTAAACTAGACCTTGGAGAATTGAAACCAACACGAATGAGTATACAACTAGCCGATAGATCAGTAAAATATCCTAGAGGGATAATGGAAAATATGCTAGTTAAAGTTGGTACTTTAGTATTTCCAGTAGATTTTGTTATTCTGGACATAGAAGAAGATTCTCAAGTTCCTCTCATATTAGGAAGACCATTCTTAAACACGGCTAAAGCAATGATAGACGTGTTCGGTAAGAAATTGACCCTAAGTATAGAGGACGAGAGTGTTACCTTTTCAGTTGATAAAGCAATGCAACAACCACAATCTGCAGATGATACATGTTATTATATTCAAACTATAGAATCACATGCAGAATTGTTAGAAGAATTTCTAGAATTACAAGGAACAGGAGAATGTTCTTTAGGAGAAGGTACTGAACCAATTGATGAAACTGAAATGTTAGCTACACTTATAGCTAATGGATATGAACCAACAACAGAAGAAATTCAAATGCTAAAAGAGGAAGACAGATATCGATATAAATCATCGATAGAAGAACCACCGACATTAGAGTTAAAGCCACTTCCAAACCATTTGGAATACGCTTATTTACATGGTGAATCTGAATTACCTGTAATAATATCGTCTTCTCTTACTGAAAATGAAAAATCTCAACTCATTTCTGTGCTAAAAGCTCATAAAGCAGCTATTGCATGGAAGATTCATGATATTAAAGGAATAAGTCCTTCGTATTGCACACATAAAATCCTTATGGAAGAAGGTCATAAAACGTATGTGCAACGCCAATGAAGACTAAATCCTAATATGCAAGATGTTGTTAAGAAAGAAATTATTAAACTGCTAGATGCAGGTTTAATTTATCCAATCTCTTATAGTCCATGGGTAAGTCCAGTTCAATGCGTACCTAAGAAGGGTGGCATGACTGTCATCACAAATGAGAAAAATGAGCTTATTCCTACTAGGACTGTAACAGGATGGCGTGTATGTATTGATTATAGAAAATTAAATGACGCCACCAGAAAAGATCACTTTCCCTTACCTTTCATTGATCAAATGTTGGAAAGATTAGCCGAAAATAATTACTATTGTTTTCTTGATGGTTTTTTCGGATATTTTCAAATTCTAATAGCACCCGAGGATCAAGAGAAAACCACATTCACGTGCCCTTATGGTACTTTTGCTTACAAACGCATGCCATTTGGACTTTGCAACGCCCCTGCAACCTTTCAAAGGTGCATGATGGCAATTTTTCACGACATGATAGAAGAATGCATGGAAGTTTTCATGGATGACTTTTCAGTCTTCGGTGATACATTTGAATCATGTCTAGTTAATCTTGAACGAATGCTTATTAGATGTGAACAATCAAATCTAGTTCTTAATTGGGAAAAATGCCATTTAGTTAAAGAAGGCATCGTTCTTGGACATAAAATTTCAAAGGAAGGAATTGAAGTGGATAGAGCTAAAGTAGATGTAATTGCTAAACTTTCACATCCCACCAATGTTAGAGGAGTTAGGAGTTTTCTAGGGCATGCCGGTTTTTACCGACGTTTCATAAAAGATTTTTCTAAAATTGCCACTCCTATAAATAAACTCCTAGAAAATGATGCTCCATTCATCTTTTCAGATGAATGTATCAAATCTTTTAATATTCTTAAAGAAAAACTCACTAATGCGCCGATCATGATAACACCAAATTGGAATCTACCATTTGAACTTATGTGCGATGCAAGTGATTTTGCAATGGGAGCCGTTTTAGGACAAAGGATTGAAAAACGATTTCAACCTATATATTATGCTAGTAAGACGTTACAAGGAGCACAAACAAATTACACAACTACTGAAAAAGAACTCCTTGCTATTGTCTTTGCTTTCGACAAATTTCGATCATATCTCGTTCTAGCTAAAACATTGGTCTATACCGACCATTCTGCTCTTAGATACCTATTTTCAAAACAAGATGCTAAACCAAGATTAATCCATTGGATCTTACTCTTATAAGAGTTTGATATTGAAATCCGAGATAAAAAGGGAGCAGAAAATCTCGCCGCTGATCATCTTTCTCGTCTTGAAAATCCCGAATTAGAAGTTCTAAATGAATCGGCCATACAAGACAACTTTCCTGATGAATATCTATTGAAGATAGATTATAATGAAATCCCATGGTTTGCAGACTATGCAAACTATTTAGTATGTGGAGTCCTTGAAAAAGGATTGTCGTACCAAAAACGAAAGAAATTCTTTAGTGATATAAAACACTATTTCTGGGAAGATCCACATTTGTTTAAAAGTTGTCCCGATGGAATAATACGTCGATGTGTATTCGGAGATGAAGCTAGTCAAATCTTAAACCATTGTCACACAGGACCAACAGGAGGGCATTATGGGCCTCAACTCACAGCAAGAAAAGTTTACGATGCTGAATTCTATTGGCCTACAATTTTCAAAGACGCACACCTTCTTTGCAAATCCTGTGATGCTTGTCAAAGGGCCGGAAAAATAAGTCAACGTGATGAAATACCACAAAATGTCATTCAAGTATGTGAAGTATTTGACATTTGGGGTATTGACTTTATGGGTCCATTTCCAAAATCTCATAATAATCTCTATATTCTCGTAGCCATTGATTATGTATCTAAATGGCCAGAAGCACAAGCTCTCCTAACTAACGATGCACGAGTTGTAGTCAATTTTTTAAAACATCTTTTTGCAAAGTTTGGAACACCGAAAGCTTTAATAAGTGACCGGGGTACTCATTTTTGTAATAATCAACTTGAGAAAGTTCTTAAAAGATATGGAGTAACTCATAAAATCTTCACTGCTTATCATCCACAGACAAGTGGACAAGTTGAAAATACCAACCGAGCATTAATATGTATTCTAGAGAAAACCGTAGGATCAAATCCGAAGGAATGGTCCATTAAATTGGAGGATGCACTCTGGGCTTTTAGAACAGCCTACAAAACTCCAATTGGAACCAGACCTTTTAAACTCGTTTACGGAAAAGCATGTCATCTTCCAGTAGAAATTGAACACAAAGCATTCTGGGCTTTGAAGACATGTAATATTGATTTACATGAAGCTGGACGTCTACGGTTAAGTCAATTAAACGAATTAGAAGAATTAAGACAAGAAGCATACGAAAATTCGTTGATCTATAAAGAAAGAACGAAGAAATGGCATGATAAAAGAATCAGAAGTTCAAAAGAATTTAAAGAAGGAGACAAAGTTCTTCTTTTCAATTCACGATTCAAGCTATTTCCTGGAAAATTGAAATCAAGATGGTCTGGACCATTCATAGTCAAAAGAGTTTTCCCATACGGAACAGTAGAATTAATAAATTCAAATGGGATTGAATTTAAGGTTAATGGTCACAGAGTTTGTCACACCCCCAAATTAGGGCCTAGGGTATTTGTGACTAATTATATCAAATCACAGTTGTATATACGAGAACGACTCTATATGAGACGTTTTGAATAAAACATTTATTAATAAAACAGCGGAAGCATTAAAAGTTTTACATCAAATTTAAACTGAAAAAAATAATAATAGTCTTAATGCAAAGTAAATGTAATGAAATGAAGACTCCATGTAGCAGCATTCAATTCATCAGGTAGCAATCATGGCAATCATCTTATTCGTCACCTGAGACAAAACATGCTTAAAGTGTCAACCAAAAAGGTTGGTGAGTTCATTAGTTTATCAAAATCAATCATTTCCGTTATAATAATAGGCCACAAGATTTCAGTTTCATAAATATCCGTACACTAGCAAGTGTATAAAAGCATTCTATAAGTTGTAGGCACCCGGTAACAAGCCTTAACGTTCATTTTTTTTACCCTCTGAAGTACACCAGATCAAGTGTGTTTAAAATAACCTCGAAGTACTAAAGCATCCCATAGTCAGGATGGGGTTTGTCAGACCCAATAGATCTATCTTTAGGATTCGCGCCTACCGTACATAGACAAGTAGTTTAATGTTACCAAGCTAAGGGTATATTTTTGGTTTAAACCCACATAGAATTAGTTTTAGTACTTGTGCCTATTTCGTAAAACATTTATAAATCAGCGCATGTATTCTCAGCCCAAAAATATATATAAAAAGGGAGCAAATGAAACTCACCTTAAATAGCAGTTGAAGTATTCCACGCAAGAAAGGAAAGTAAAGCAAGTAAGTGACCGAGATATCAACTAGAAGTAGTTCTTTAAGAGAGAAATGAGAGATTAAGGTGTAAGTTTGAAATGAGAAATGTATGTGGTATTTATAGTTGAAAATGTTAGGTAAAAAAAAATTAAAATAAAATAAGTAAATCTTAAAAGTTAAAATAAGAAAAATTATTTTGTATTTTTATTAAAAGTAAATCTTAAAAGTTAAAATAAGAAAAAGTAGTTTGTATTTTTATTAAAAGTAAAATCTTAAAAGTTAAAATAAGAAAAAGTAGTTTATATTTTTATTAAAAGTAAAATCTTAAAATTTAAAATAAGAAAAAGTATTTTGTATTTTTATTAAAAGTAAATTTTAAAAGTTAAAATAAGAAAAAGTAGTTTGTATTTTTATTAAAAGTAAAATCTTAAAAGTTAAAATAAGAAAAAGTATTTTGTATTTTTATTAAAAGTAAATTTTAAAAGTTAAAATAAAAAAAAGTAGTTTGTATTTTTATTAAAAGTAAAATCTTAAAAGTTAAAATAAGATAAAGTAGTTTGTATTTTTATTAAAAGTAAAATCTTAAAAGTTAAAATAAGAAAAAGTATTTTGTATTTTTATTAAAAGTAAATCTTAAAAGTTAAAATAAGAAAAAGTAGTTTGTATTTTTATTAAAAGTAAAATCATAAAAGTTAAAATAAGAAAAAGTAGTTTGTATTTTTATTAAAAGTAAAATCTTAAAAGTTAAAATAAAAAAAAGTATTTTGTATTTTTATTAAAAGTAAATCTTAAAAGTTAAAATAAGAAAAAGTAGTTTGTATTTTTATTAAAAGTAAATCTTAAAAGTTAAAATAATAAAAAGTAGTTTGTATTTTTATTAAAAGTAAATCTTAAAAGTTAAAATAAGAAAAAGTAGTTTGTATTTTTATTAAAAGTAAATCTTAAAATAAAAGTAGTTTGTATTTTTATTAAAAGTAAATCTTAAAAGAAAAAGTAGTTTGTATTTTTGTATTTATTTATTAAAAGTAGATATAGTTTTGATTTTTTTTTTTTGTATAAAATTCTAAAAAAAATTTGTTTAATATATTTCTAAGAACATTTAACATTTTATTTCTATATTTGTTTAATTATTAAATACGAATTTTATATAAAAATTATTATTATATTTAGTTTTTATAAAAATTAAAATTTATGATTATTAATTTATAGTTTTTATTAGTTTTATAAATGTTATAATATTATGTATTATTTAGTTAATTATATATTCTATTAACTAAATAACAAAAGTAATATAAATATTATATATATATTCATTGATGTAATTATGTTATATTATATATCATAATATTATTTATAATATTTATAATTATATTATTTATTTTAAGCGTACGTTTATTCGGTCAACGTTAAATTTATTCGTATATAACAACTCTAGGTATTTTAGTAAAATCAGAAGTCGAAAAGTGAGGGTTGTTATAGTACCTACCCGTTAAAAGAAATTTCGTCCCGAAATTTAGTTTTTGCCATCAATCAGCGTTGTTCGTACCTAAACGAGGATATTTACGTTTTATCTGGTCTTCACGTTCCCAGGTAGGTTCGGGGCCTTTCGTGAATTCCAACGGATAGAATATTGTTCTGTTTCATGCATTTAAATAATACGAACCCTAATTTCTTACAGGTTCTTCTATAAAGTGCATTTTATCATTAATGCGGAGGTTATCTAAAGGATTAATAAGAGTGTCATTTGACTAGGTTATCCTCAAAAGGGATGATGGTGTTATACGAGCATTTTAGTAAACTGAACACATGAAATGTGTTATGAATAGTATTGAGCTTATTTAAAACTTTGAGTGTTTATGTCACAATATTAGGGTAGAAAAAAAAACAGAGAGTAGTTCATGAAAATTATAGTCATGAAGTTTGATAGAGATCATCATTGTTTACAATAAGAATATTGTAATGATGAATATAAGTTGAAAAAATAAAGTTTTATCACTACTGAATAATATGGATAAAACGATTTGATTATAGGAAGCGTATAAATGAAGCTATTGTAAAAGAGTGAATGAGAAATTAAATGTTCGCCTTAACTTTTGACGTAGTCACGATTGATTTCCGGAATTCAAGGGATTAAAGGAAATCTTCGTAATCCATAAGATTTGATTCTCCGGTAATTAAGGAATTTGAAATTTTCTTTGATTAAATGAGGTGAATTGCTTCAATTGCTGTGTTTGGAATTTTGCTATAAATTAGCTTCTTCCGTTTCATTATCTTCACCACTTCTATACTTTCTTCCTCAATTCATACTTCCAAAGATTGTGAGAATGCTCCATCCAGTTCTTATCCTGGATATTTTTCTGACTATCATTTCAGTCATTCTTCTTTTTCATTTACCACTAGAGGAATTTGTTTTCTTCTACTATTACCTTGGGGTTATAGTGTTTTTAATTCTCTCATGTCTTTACGTTACAATACGTATTGATATACACGGTTTGTAATTTCGGTATCGTTATCGGGCTACATATTTTCCCTTATATGTCGGAGCTCTTTGCCTTTTTATTCTCCTCTCGACTCTAAGTAAAGCGAGTAATGGTCCAGAATTTGTAGGTATGAAGTTTCGAATGGACCTACTGTTCTAAGCGTAATATCACGATTTGATTTGGTAAATTACCAGAATTACTGAGGATAGAACTATCAAGAATATATTTGCTTGATATGTTCAGAGATTAAGTAGAATGTAAGAGTCGTGTAACATGGTAAATGATGATTATAAAGTCTATGAATCATCATCTTCCATTAAAAATTTAGCATGACTTACTGTAATATAATCATGTTGGCCTGACGTCATTATATTATACTAACTCATGCTTCAATTCTCAACACTACTTCAAATCATTCAAAATTTGAATTTAAATTTTACGGAATATAGAAACTTAAACAGTTTTCCTTTATGATGTAATAAAGATATTGCAAAGAGATAATTAATTGCGGACAAGAATCGTTATGAAGATATCTTTAGAAATATCGAGGATATTTATAACGAAAGATATGATGATATTTTAGAATTTCTAAAATCGATGGATAATGAAGAAATTCTTCTGTAAGGATTTAGAATGCGTAAAAAGATCTTCTGTGATTTCCTTCAGAAATCGAATCATCTAGATTCTTTGGTTATAGGTTTAGTCCTTGGGATTTGTCCTTGGTCTCCTTCATATTTTGCTCAATCCGTCTTTCAATACCAGATATTCTTTTGAGCTTTTCCAACACACAATTCTTTATTATCAAGCTTCTGGTCATTAAGGCCATCTACAGCTTTTGCTGCTTCATCAGCATTCTCAAGGTTAACTGATCTGAATCATTGATTATCAATCTGATATGTTTTCAAGGATTTTGAAGAATGTACAATGTAATATATTAATGTGAATGTTAGATATTTCTTGGGTATTACCTACCCGTTAAAATATTTTCACAATTAACAGTTTGTACAAAAGAATTTTTAAATACAATCTTTATGAAAATATACATACATATATATTTTCTTCAGATGTAATTATGGATTTAATAAGTTAATATAATATTAAACTCATTTGATTTACGGTTGAAACGAGAATAAATAATCTCCAAAACTTTAGAGATTACATAATCGTCGCGGAATATTTCTTTAATGAAGTTATGAATCAATACTTCATCGTTCATTGTTATTAATATACCTCAGTAAATGATGTTGATGCTCGTGGATTTCTTGTGAAATTCATAAGGCACAAATGATGTTTTCGAGAAATTTTCGAGTACATCGAAAAATAGGAGTGTAAAATCACACATGCATTTGAATAATACACTTAGTTTATTATGAAATGGAGTTTATTGTACTGAAGCAGTGATTAATGATTGTTAAGTCATTAACGAAGGATGTACATCATAGCGTATTAGTGATATGAATTAACCAAGTAGTACATACTAGTTAAGATTCACACGTAATAGTTTAGTACGAAAAGATTTATTATTGTTCCAAACCATATATATATAAAGTATACATATATAATTCTTCAGGAAGAATGAGTCAATACATCTTAACTCATTATTACTAATATTCCTTAGTATCTATGGGCGTATGATGTCGATGTTTGAGGTACCTATTATGATGTTAAGACGTGGGATGCTGATGTTGTTGTTGGTGAAGCTGATGCTGTTGGTGGTGATGCTGATAGTACTGGTGGTGCTGGTGCTGGTGCTGGTGCTGCTGTTGGTGCTGCTTGTGGTACTTGGTTAGTAAGTGTGAGCCTAGCTACCAAATCGCGCACTATTTCCTCCAGGGTTTCTACTTTACGCTCGAGTCTATGGATTTGTTCTACCCATTCCTCTGTAAGGTTTGTCAATTCTTGATATTTAGTTCGAAGTCTTCTAACTTCTTCTAATAACCCTTTCTGGTTAGAATTCGAGAGTAGAGGACGAATATTGTCGTTGGTTACATCGAGTCGACCTTCGAGGCGGAAAATCCTTGAAAAGAGTGAAAACGGTATTGCGAACAGGTTCGCCAGTAAGAGGATCGAGTACTCCGACGTTTGGTGGTAAGTTTGGCTTGTGATAAGGAGTACCTTCTTCATTTCTCCATAGGGTGAGTATTTCGCGAACCCATCCCCATTTTCTAAAGAAATCACGGTAATTGATCGGTGGGTGTGCTCCTGTCACGTTATCTTTGGAGCTAGAAGAACTTGTGGAATTAGGTGAGAAATCCATATTATGTGTTTGGAATAGGGTTTGATATGAAATGGGTGTTGAATATTGAATGATATATTCATCTCCTTGAATACGTATATATAGCAGAAAGATTTCCGTAATTTACGGAGGAAATTTAGGAAAAGTGTTAGACAAGGTCTATTGGGAATAGATATGCTAAGATATGATTTGTCTATACTCCAATAATGGCAGTATGACGTGTCGAGATTATAAAATGATAAGTATGTAATCTAATAATCTTTCGATTAAAGACTTTCAATTCGTATACTGTGATAACCCAATGACATTTCCCGGTTCGCAAACCGATGCATAAAGGCATAAGGCATATAGGTACGTGATATAACAGGGAGTTATATACGTTTGAGTATGAATTATAGGAGTTTAAAAAATCTTGGATAATATTTCATGTAATACATATGTAATACACAAAACCAGGATAGATGACTAAGTGAGTTGTTCTTAATAAGTTCACCACTTATTAAGTGCGTAAGTGACTAAGTGTTGTATGATCACTATAGTCAGGTTTGATATTGTGCACCATACCCAAACATCTATGCCACCGCCGAGTCACTTGAATGATCAATTGTTACCGGTTGGCCCAGGAATTCTCGACCAAAATCTAAGTTTGGCATTCGAAATCCACAAGCGTCCCATAGTGGTACCAAGGATCACCCTAGGCCTTAAGTAGCGTTGACGTTCGAGTAATTTCACATTATCGTGTATGTTATAATCTTAAGATTTAAGTATAGTTTCTAAGGTATAGTGTAGCATTTATCAATTAAAGGCAACAATTAAAGGCATTATGGTCAAGGAAAGTTGTAGTCCTACATTGCTAAGGTACCTAATTGTATAAGGCACACATAAAATGCAATCCTGGTTATCTACAACAACCTGCTCTGATACCAATCTTTCACACCCCCAAATTAGGGCCTAGGGTATTTGTGACTAATTATATCAAATCACAGTTGTATATACGAGAACGACTCTATATGAGACGTTTTGAATAAAACATTTATTAATAAAACAGCGGAAGCATTAAAAGTTTTACATCAAATTTAAACTGAAAAAAATAATAATAGTCTTAATGCAAAGTAAATGTAATGAAATGAAGACTCCATGTAGCAGCATTCAATTCATCAGGTAGCAATCATGGCAATCATCTTATTCGTCACCTGAGACAAAACATGCTTAAAGTGTCAACCAAAAAGGTTGGTGAGTTCATTAGTTTATCAAAATCAATCATTTCCGTTATAATAATAGGCCACAAGATTTCAGTTTCATAAATATCCGTACACTAGCAAGTGTATAAAAGCATTCTATAAGTTGTAGGCACCCGGTAACAAGCCTTAACGTTCATTTTTTTTACCCTCTGAAGTACACCAGATCAAGTGTGTTTAAAATAACCTCGAAGTACTAAAGCATCCCATAGTCAGGATGGGGTTTGTCAGACCCAATAGATCTATCTTTAGGATTCGCGCCTACCGTACATAGACAAGTAGTTTAATGTTACCAAGCTAAGGGTATATTTTTGGTTTAAACCCACATAGAATTAGTTTTAGTACTTGTGCCTATTTCGTAAAACATTTATAAATCAGCGCATGTATTCTCAGCCCAAAAATATATATAAAAAGGGAGCAAATGAAACTCACCTTAAATAGCAGTTGAAGTATTCCACGCAAGAAAGGAAAGTAAAGCAAGTAAGTGACCGAGATATCAACTAGAAGTAGTTCTTTAAGAGAGAAATGAGAGATTAAGGTGTAAGTTTGAAATGAGAAATGTATGTGGTATTTATAGTTGAAAATGTTAGGTAAAAAAAAATTAAAATAAAATAAGTAAATCTTAAAAGTTAAAATAAGAAAAATTATTTTGTATTTTTATTAAAAGTAAATCTTAAAAGTTAAAATAAGAAAAAGTAGTTTGTATTTTTATTAAAAGTAAAATCTTAAAAGTTAAAATAAGAAAAAGTAGTTTATATTTTTATTAAAAGTAAAATCTTAAAATTTAAAATAAGAAAAAGTATTTTTTATTTTTATTAAAAGTAAATTTTAAAAGTTAAAATAAGAAAAAGTAGTTTGTATTTTTATTAAAAGTAAAATCTTAAAAGTTAAAATAAGAAAAAGTATTTTGTATTTTTATTAAAAGTAAATTTTAAAAGTTAAAATAAAAAAAAGTAGTTTGTATTTTTATTAAAAGTAAAATCTTAAAAGTTAAAATAAGATAAAGTAGTTTGTATTTTTATTAAAAGTAAAATCTTAAAAGTTAAAATAAGAAAAAGTATTTTGTATTTTTATTAAAAGTAAATCTTAAAAGTTAAAATAAGAAAAAGTAGTTTGTATTTTTATTAAAAGTAAAATCATAAAAGTTAAAATAAGAAAAAGTAGTTTGTATTTTTATTAAAAGTAAAATCTTAAAAGTTAAAATAAAAAAAAGTATTTTGTATTTTTATTAAAAGTAAATCTTAAAAGTTAAAATAAGAAAAAGTAGTTTGTATTTTTATTAAAAGTAAATCTTAAAAGTTAAAATAATAAAAGTAGTTTGTATTTTTATTAAAAGTAAATCTTAAAAGTTAAAATAAGAAAAAGTAGTTTGTATTTTTATTAAAAGTAAATCTTAAAATAAAAGTAGTTTGTATTTTTATTAAAAGTAAATCTTAAAAGAAAAAGTAGTTTGTATTTTTGTATTTATTTATTAAAAGTAGATATAGTTTTGATTTTTTTTTTTTGTATAAAATTCTAAAAAAAATTTGTTTAATATATTTCTAAGAACATTTAACATTTTATTTCTATATTTGTTTAATTATTAAATACGAATTTTATATAAAAATTATTATTATATTTAGTTTTTATAAAAATTAAAATTTATGATTATTAATTTATAGTTTTTATTAGTTTTATAAATGTTATAATATTATGTATTATTTAGTTAATTATATATTCTATTAACTAAATAACAAAAGTAATATAAATATTATATATATATTCATTGATGTAATTATGTTATATTATATATCATAATATTATTTATAATATTTATAATTATATTATTTATTTTAAGCGTACGTTTATTCGGTCAACGT
This sequence comes from Rutidosis leptorrhynchoides, assembly GCF_046630445.1. Classification (NCBI taxonomy): domain Eukaryota; kingdom Viridiplantae; phylum Streptophyta; class Magnoliopsida; order Asterales; family Asteraceae; genus Rutidosis; species Rutidosis leptorrhynchoides. Next base: position 289,304,410 of record NC_092341.1, on the reverse strand, counting down.
TAAATTTATTCGTATATAACAACTCTAGGTATTTTAGTAAAATCAGAAGTCGAAAAGTGAGGGTTGTTATAGAGTTAAACATTACATAGATAGTCCGATGGAAGTTGACAACGAAGTTAATCACAATTTCAACACCACAGCTAACTAAGTGTGGGGAGAATCAAGTCTTTTAAGGATAATATGTATTTCTGTTAAAGTTAGATTTTCTGTTTTCGTGTAGTTCTCGAAAATGGAACCCGAATGGTCTTTCCCTAGCAGACCCTAAAGAACTAGTCTTCTCCCCCCATTCTGAATTTTTATTTTTTTTAGGTTTTACGAAATGAAGACTTTCTGTGAATTAAACCATGGTCTAATGCTACACGCTTTGATTACTAAACGTAATAATGACACACTTCCAAGTGAATTGGTAT